>NC_134480.1:26772094-27214594 GCF_964194025.1 Convolutriloba macropyga | reverse complement strand
CAGCTGGTATTCATGCATAAGCAGTCAGGACTGTGAAGACTACTCTGAAGCTATTAACAGGTCACTATCTCTTCAAAAACAAAACATCCAATGTAGAAGTACAAATTTCCTAATTTGTGCATTAAAAGAGATAAGTTTTGATTGGACCGCCCAAAAGTCAATATTTCAAAACACATGAGCTCTTGCTTGACACTGAAAATGGTGAATTTAAAAAGAAAACATCATTATCCAACAAATTGGTCATGCTCGTATAATTGACTGTAATTAATGAACAAAGTCGCCCCCGTACAGTGGGAATTAAGTCAGGTTCAAAAATAATAAAAATATTGAAAATTGATAACGCAAGAGAAATTCTTCTAGAGAAATTCTTCTAAAAAGTTAAATCTAAAACGTATGACAGGCTTCCAATTCTAATCACCGAAGATTTTTTCCCGCACTCACATTGTAACGACTAGTCCCATCTCCTCAAGGGCTATATGCAGCGTTATCAATTTTTAAAATCGTTATTATTTTTGAGGGTGTAAAAATTTTTACTGTTGCAAATATTTTCGTTTGCTGTTACTACAGAACATTCCCGTACTGCTGTTTCGAGAAGTGCTCCAAAACCCACTGTGAAGAAATCACATACACTTTTGCACTGCTAGCTGTGTTCGGCTGTGTGGCTACTGTCGTATTCTGTATTGTATGCTTGTGGGGGTGCAAGGCATATGGATTCATATCGCTAATTGGACACTACCGAGTGGGAGAAAAAAGTTAGTACAATTCTAGGAAAATTGTTGAACACAGGAAAGTTTCAACATACTTTTGACTTATGGCTCCATTTTTGGGCTTTTTGCTTCATCAACAACACATTTTACCCATTTGTAGACTATTTGTTTGAAAAATTGCTGTTACTTAAGCCGAAAAATAAGTTTTGCAATCTGAACTTGTTGTTTAGTATCAATTTTAAAAGTTAAAAAGCGGTTTAAAAAGTTTTCAGTCTACATTGTGCCCGCTTACGTTGCTTTAGCTTTTCAGATTTCATCAAATATATATATTTAGTGTCATGATTTTCTCCCCATTTAGATTGAATCGCGGCAGATTCTTCTAGCTATTTATTGTATTTTAAATTGTCGAATTGCTGCGATTGTGGCTAAAAATAGAAAACAAATTGAGACTGAAAATTAATTTTGTGTCCTGTCTCATTGAAGTGACAATAACATCCAAGTTATTTTTTTGTATTTTCCAACAAACAAATTCAAGCATCTGAAAAATCAGTGAGACAGTGTAATGTTTTGGCTGCTTCAAAGACTTCTATTTTGTCTCAAAAAACAGTGTCGAAGCGAAGAACAGATCACGTTCACTTTTAAGTTTCATTATTGGCCGATTCTTTGTTCATTGAATTGGTATATCAACTTTGTTATTTTGTAATGAACTAGGATTTATCATCTCCTACAAACTTTCTCGCATAAAATTTTCTTAATTGCTCCGACCCACTTTTAGTGGGGGAGAAACTATATGCTCAAATGGGTTTTTTTGTTCAGACAATTTTGGCAGATCGATATAATAATCGTAGAGAGTTGTGAGTGGCATCATTAAAAAGCCCGTCCAGCGTAGAATATCGAATTAGAAAGATTTTTCAATTTTCACTTTTTATAGGGAGTTATCGAGAGGAGGGTTGCTGAATTGTTCGGTTTGATTTTGTTGGCTAGAATTCATGCTAAAATTTTCAAAATTTTACTTTTTTGGTCCAAAAAAATGGACCAAATTTGCTTTTTCAACCAACTTCTTTTAAATTTGTTGGAAGTAAATACCTTAAGACTGCGACCATATTCTTTTCAAGCTGACAAACTAGCTAGTTCTACACCCACTGGATTTGAGAGTCTTTCGGATTTATAGTTTTGCCAGTTTCTTGCAAATTTGAAATCATTAAATAGACAAAATTCATTTTTGTTTTTGACAAACTGGAAGATTTTGTAGAAAAATTGATCTGTTTTGCAACCAACTCTCTAAATTATTATGTAAATGTTTTTTATGTATAATTTTTTTTACTTACAAGAATTTCAAATCAGTGCTCAATTAATGACAGATACTATTTACACAAAACGAGGCCCAACAAGATTATATTACGGTTTCAGAGTTAAGCGCCTAGTTTCTATGGCTCTGACAAAATTTCGTAAAATTTTTATGTACTTGTTGAGTTCTGCTTTCATTTGTTTTTTTGCCCAATCTTTAAGTCCAATAAATTATTGTCCCCCATTCAAAGATCCAATTTTTTTTCAGAATGTAAAAATGAACCCTGACACTTCTTTCAGTTGTTATCTAGTGTCTGTTATGACTTTGAATGTATTTGTTTTAAGAAAACATCGGTTAACTTTTGAACATTGCCATTATTTTATCCTATTTCTCTCCATTTCGGGCGCAGTGTCAGTAAAAACAGGCAGAAACCAATTTCCTGTGAGTTATAGATTAATGTCCGTACCGCTTATATGTTCAATTAATAGTCTCTTTGTTTTGATGACACGCTTTTTCAATGTTTTGAGTTAAGTTTGCTTCCTTGTCCTATTATCGCATTATTGAAAAGTGCGATTGAAGGAAAGCATAGTAGGGAATGTGCACAGCGATGGAAAAACGCGTATCTGAATATTCAATTGTTTTGTTATATAGTTTATGCTTTTTGGGCTGAGACACAGTTATCTCGCAAAATTTTATATCGTTTTTGTTTCTGTTTAGTTTGTCATTCTTTTTATTGTTATACGCCATATACCTAATAACGATATGTCTTAATGACTTCCCCGGGACGTATAACTGAACCCAGTTAAAGAACTCAGATCACAGCTGCTTGTTTTATTGACTGTCAGTTTGAAATAAAAAAAGAAAACTATCAGTTTTGCTTTAACTTTCGTAACCATGTGACTCAATCTCACTAATTAGAAGTCTCAATTAATTTTGTCAAATCAAGCAATTTTTTATATTTTTTGCGTTTAGTTATATGTTGTGACTGAGTTCTTCGACAATTAATTCTTCTAGAGAAATTCTTCTAAAAAGTTAAATCTAAAACGTATGACAGGCTTCCAATTCTAATCACCGAAGATTTTTTCCCGCACTCACATTGTAACGACTAGTCCCATCTCCTCAAGGGCTATATGCAGCGTTATCAATTTTTAAAATCGTTATTATTTTTGAGGGTGTAAAAGTTTTTACTGTTGCAAATATTTTCGTTTGCTGTTATTACAGAACATTCCCGTACTGCTGTTTCGAGAAGTGCTCCAAAACCCACTGTGAAGAAATCACATACACTTTTGCACTGCTAGCTGTGTTCGGCTGTGTGGCTCCTGTCGTATTCTGTATTGTATGCTTGTGCGGGTGCAAGGCATATGGATTCATATCGCTAATTGGACACTACCGAGTGGGAGAAAAAAGTTAGTACAATTCTAGGAAAATTGTTGAACACAGGAAAGTTTCAACATACTTTTGACTTATGGCTCCATTTTTGGGCTTTTTGCTTCATCAACAACACATTTTACCCATTTGTAGACTATTTGTTTGAAAAATTGCTGTTACTTAAGCCGAAAAATAAGTTTTGCAATCTGAACTTGTTGTTTAGTATCAATTTTAAAAGTTAAAAAGCGGTTTAAAAAGTTTTCAGTCTACATTGTGCCCGCTTACGTTGCTTTAGCTTTTCAGATTTCATCAAATATATATATTTAGTGTCATGATTTTCTCCCCATTTAGATTGAATCGCGGCAGATTCTTCTAGCTATTTATTGTATTTTAAATTGTCGAATTGCTGCGATTGTGGCTAAAAATAGAAAACAAATTGAGACTGAAAAATAATTTTGTGTCCTGTCTCATTGATGTGACAATAGCCTCCAAGTTATTTTTTTGTATTTTCCAACAAACAAATTCAAGCATCTGAAAAATCAGTGGGACAGTGTAATGTTTTGGCTGCTTCAAAGACTTCTATTTTGTCTCAAAAAACAGTGTCGAAGCGAAGAACAGATCACGTTCACTTTTAAGTTTCATTATTGGCCGATTCTTTGTTCATTGAATTGGTATATCAACTTTGTTATTTTGTAATGAACTAGGATTTATCATCTCCTACAAACTTTCTCGCATAAAATTTTCTTAATTGCTCCGACCCACTTTTAGTGGGGGAGAAACTATATGCTCAAATGGGTTTTTTTGTTCAGACAATTTTGGCAGATCGATATAATAATCGTAGAGAGTTGTGAGTGGCATCATTAAAAAGCCCGTCCAGCGTAGAATATCGAATTAGAAAGATTTTTCAATTTTCACTTTTTATAGGGAGTTATCGAGAGGAGGGTTGCTGAATTGTTCGGTTTGATTTTGTTGGCTAGAATTCATGCTAAAATTTTCAAAATTTTACTTTTTTGGTCCAAAAAAATGGACCAAATTTGCTTTTTCAACCAACTTCTTTTAAATTTGTTGGAAGTAAATACCTTAAGACTGCGACCATATTCTTTTCAAGCTGACAAACTAGCTAGTTCTACACCCACTGGATTTGAGAGTCTTTCGGATTTATAGTTTTGCCAGTTTCTTGCAAATTTGAAATCATTAAATAGACAAAATTCATTTTTGTTTTTAACAAACTGGAAGATTTCGTAGAAAAATTGATCTGTTTTGCAACCAACTCCCTAAATTATTATGTAAATGTTTTTTATGTATACTTTTTTTTACTTACAAGAATTTCAAATCAGTGCTCAATTATTGACAGATACTATTTACAGAAAACGAGGCCCAACAAGATTATATTACGGTTTCAGAGTTAAGCGCCTAGTTTCTATGGCTCTGACAAAATTTCGTAAAATTGTTATGTACTTGTTGAGTTCTGCTTTCATTTGTTTTTTTGCCCAATCTTTAAGTCCAATAAATTATTGTCCCCCATTCAAAGATCCAATTTTTTTTCAGAAGGTAAAAATGAACCCTGACACTTCTTTCAGTTGTTATCTAGTGTCTGTTATGACTTTGAATGTATTTGTTTTAAGAAAACATCGGTTAACTTTTGAACATTGCCATTATTTTATCCTATTTCTCTCCATTTCGGGCGCAGTGTCAGTAAAAACAGGCAGAAACCAATTTCCTGTGAGTTATAGATTAATGTCCGTACCGCTTATATGTTCAATTAATAGTCTCTTTGTTTTGATGACACGCCTTTTCAATGTTTTGAGTTAAGTTTGCTTCCTTGTCCTATTATCGCATTATTGAAAAGTGCGATTGAAGGAAAGCATAGTAGGGAATGTGCACAGCGATGGAAAAACGCGTATCTGAATATTCAATTGTTTTGTTATATAGTTTATGCTTTTTGGGCTGAGACACAGTTATCTCGCAAAATTTTATATCTTTTTTGTTTCTGCCTTAGTTTGTCATTCTTTTTATTGTTATACGCCATATACCTAATAACGATATGTCTTAATGACTTCCCCGGGACGTATAACTGAACCCAGTTAAAGAACTCAGATCACAGCTGCTTGTTTTATTGACTGTCAGTTTGAAATAAAAAAAGAAAACTATCAGTTTTGCTTTAACTTTCGTAACCATGTGACTCAATCTCACTAATTAGAAGTCTCAATTAATTTTGTCAAATCAAGCAATTTTTTATATTTTTTGCGTTTAGTTATATGTTGTGACTGAGTTCTTCGACAATTAATTCTTCTAGAGAAATTCTTCTAAAAAGTTAAATCTAAAACGTATGACAGGCTTCCAATTCTAATCACCGAAGATTTTTTCCCGCACTCACATTGTAACGACTAGTCCCATCTCCTCAAGGGCTATATGCAGCGTTATCAATTTTTAAAATCGTTATTATTTTTGAGGGTGTAAAAATTTTTACTGTTGCAAATATTTTCGTTTGCTGTTATTACAGAAGATTCCCGTACTGCTGTTTCGAGAAGTGCTCCAAAACCCACTGTGAAGAAATCACATACACTTTTGCACTGCTAGCTGTGTTCGGCTGTGTGGCTACTGTCGTATTCTGTATTGTATGCTTGTGGGGGTGCAAGGCATATGGATTCATATCGCTAATTGGACACTACCGAGTGGGAGAAAAAAGTTAGTACAATTCTAGGAAAATTGTTGAACACAGGAAATTTTCAACATAATTTTGACTTATGGCTCCATTTTTGGGCTTTTTGCTTCATCAACAACACTTTTTACCCATTTGTAGACTATTTGTTTGAAAAATTGCTGTTACTTAAGCCGAAAAATAAGTTTTGCAATCTGAACTTGTTGTTTAGTATCAATTTTAAAAGTTAAAAAGCGGTTTAAAAAGTTTTCAGTCTACATTGTGCCCGCTTACGTTGCTTTAGCTTTTCAGATTTCATCAAATATATATATTTAGTGTCATGATTTTCTCCCCATTTAGATTGAATCGCGGCAGATTCTTCTAGCTATTTATTGTATTTTAAATTGTCGAATTGCTGCGATTGTGGCTAAAAATAGAAAACAAATTGAGACTGAAAATTAATTTTGTGTCCTGTCTCATTGATGTGACAATAACCTCCAAGTTATTTTTTTGTATTTTCCAACAAACAAATTCAAGCATCTGAAAAATCAGTGAGACAGTGTAATGTTTTGGCTGCTTCAAAGACTTCTATTTTGTCTCAAAAAACAGTGTCGAAGCGAAGAACAGATCACGTTCACTTTTAAGTTTCATTATTGGCCGATTCTTTGTTCATTGAATTGGTATATCAACTTTGTTATTTTGTAATGAACTAGGATTTATCATCTCCTACAAAATTTCTCGCATAAAATTTTCTTAATTGCTCCGACCCACTTTTAGTGGGGGAGAAACTATATGCTCAAATGGGTTTTTTTGTTCAGACAATTTTGGCAGATCGATATAATAATCGTAGAGAGTTGTGAGTGGCATCAGTAAAAAGCCCGTCCAGCGTAGAATATCGAATTAGAAAGATATTTCAATTTTCACTTTTTATAGGGAGTTATCGAGAGGAGGGTTGCTGAATTGTTCGGTTTGATTTTGTTGGCTAGAATTCATGCTAAAATTTTCAAAATTTTACTTTTTTGGTCCAAAAAATTGGACCAAATTTGCTTTTTCAACCAACTTCTTTTAAATTTGTTGGAAGTAAATACCTTAAGACTGCGACCATATTCTTTTCAAGCTGACAAACTAGCTAGTTCTACACCCACTGGATTTGAGAGTCTTTCGGATTTATAGTTTTGCCAGTTTCTTGCAAATTTGAAATTATTAAATAGACAAAATTCATTTTTGTTTTTGACAAACTGGAAGATTTTGTAGAAAAATTGATCTGTTTTGCAACCAAATCTCTAAATTATTATGTAAATGTTTTTTATGTATACTTTTTTTTACTTACAAGAATTTCAAATCAGTGCTCAATTAATGACAGATACTATTTACAGAAAACGAGGCCCAACAAGATTATATTACGGTTTCAGAGTTAAGCGCCTAGTTTCTATGGCTCTGACAAAATTTCGTAAAATTGTTATGTACTTGTTGAGTTCTGCTTTCATTTGTTTTTTTGCCCAATCTTTAAGTCCAATAAATAATTGTCCCCCATACAAAGATCCAATTTTTTTTCAGAAGGTAAAAATGAACCCTGACACTTCTTTCAGTTGTTATCTAGTGTCTGTTATGACTTTGAATGTATTTGTTTTAAGAAAACATCGGTTAACTTTTGAACATTGCCATTATTTTATCCTATTTCTCTCCATTTCGGGCGCAGTGTCAGTAAAAACAGGCAGAAACCAATTTCCTGTGAGTTATAGATTAATGTCCGTACCGCTTATATGTTCAATTAATAGTCTCTTTGTTTTGATGACACGCCTTTTCAATGTTTTGAGTTAAGTTTGCTTCCTTGTCCTATTATCGCATTATTGAAAAGTGCGATTGAAGGAAAGCATAGTAGGGAATGTGCACAGCGATGGAAAAACGCGTATCTGAATATTCAATTGTTTTGTTATATAGTTTATGCTTTTTGGGCTGAGACACAGTTATCTCGCAAAATTTTATATCTTTTTTGTTTCTGCCTTAGTTTGTCACTCTTTTTATTGTTATACGCCATATACCTAATAACGATATGTCTTAATGACTTCCCCGGGACGTATAACTGAACCCAGTTAAAGAACTCAGATCACAGCTGCTTGTTTTATTGACTGTCAGTTTGAAATAAAAAAAGAAAACTATCAGTTTTGCTTTAATTTTCGTAACCATGTGACTCAATCTCACTAATTAGAAGTCTCAATTAATTTTGTCAAATCATGCAATTTTTTAAATTTTTTGCGTTTAGTTATATGTTGTGACTGAGTTCTTCGACAATTAATTTCATTAAAAAATTTCGAGATTTCTAGACGGTTCAATTCCTGGGTATCTTTTTGTTATCATGTCTACGTAATCCTTGTAGAAGGAAGAATTTTTGATGTTAAATTTAGGAATAACTAGCCATGTACAATTCTTGCAGGTAACATCTTATAATTATAGTGCCTTGAACAATGTGATCTCGTAAATTTTCTTGCTTCTTTATATATTTGTTGTTATTTTGAGGGATCATGTTTTAGTCTCATTATTAACCAGTCAATTGGCTTCCTGGGGTATTGCAAATTAACCCATCGCTGTTTTTTGAAAGATTTGAAGTCTGTTATGACTTTTGAAAACATTTGTTTTCAAAAACATAAGTGAGTTTTTGAGCTTCGTCATTTTTAATTAATTTTTCGGTCGACTTGTAGCTCAGTCTCTGTAAATACAGGTCAGAACCCGTTTCCTATGAAATAGAATTTAATCTCTATAACTGTTTTAGCTTCGAACATTTGTTTGTCGGCTTTGTTACTGCTGTTTATATGAGATTTCATAAAATATTTGAGATATTTTTGTATCTGTACATTTTATAGGAATTTTGGTTTTCTTTTTAATTCATAACAATAATTGTAGGTCCTATTTGCGAAATTTTGCGCAATTAAACAGCGGGTTATGACGTCTCAATTGCTTCCTATGGAGATATAAATGAACATTTTAGGTATTTCAGTTAAATTAATTTTTTAAAAAAAACGTGTTTTTGAACTTCGCACCTCTTTGGTTTTTTGTCGAACTATTAACCAGTGGCATTGAGGACAGGTTCCATATTTTTTCTAATGATGTATAGGTTCAATTCTTTCGTTTAGATTTTATCTGATGCGAGTTTGATTTTGTTATGATTTTATATACTATAGAAATCGAATTTTGGTCGTAAATAATCATTGTTGTTTTATATTTATTATTGTCCTCTCTAGTAGTCATATTATCAACAACGTTTATCGGCCCTCTAGGGTGGCATTATTGTATTCCTTTGGCTGTTTATGGAACGATTTGTATGTCTTTGGAACGAAAGTTTTCTATCTCTTCATCATTTGGTAGCCAATAAAGTCAAGAATGTGTATGAGCGGGGTCGGAACCTTATGTGCGCACGCACATAACCGAGCCTCCTTGTTGGTATTGCAATGAAAATTATGAGATAAACAAATTCAACATTTTTTCGACTCATTAGACTATTTAACCGTTTTCTTTTTAAGGCTTTGATTGAGACCCTCGAAGTTTTTATGAGGCACAATGGGTTAAATTCTGTGCAAATTACGGTAATTGAAATCGAGCAGCCTTTTTGGCCGATGGATGGATTCCTGTTTTAAGAGGACCCGTCGCTGCAATCAGTTGATGGATCCAATGGATGTCACTTGTTTTGATAAAGGAAACCAGGGCAAAGCAAGTTGCAAAGTGGGCAGGAACAAGGCTCCTACAGCTTGTCAATTTTGTGAAAACATTAAATAGGCACACTAGGCCAAAAAATTTTGATGGAATGAAAACCCAATTGTGTGAGCAAAACGTTCAACTTTTTTAAACACTTTACACGTCGGCCAATACAGTACAAAACATCAACATTGGAGAGTACGAACTCGGTTTAGCTTGACTTGTTAACGCAATTGGGTGATATTGTGTTATGGGCACAAACTCATGACACGATTGCAATGATGTTTCGGGAGATTAACTGACGTTGACTGATTCTATGAATTGATTAATGCTCTCTGGTGAAGTTTGGGGCAATTACTGTAAACATGTGTGTCTTTTATGTTCATGTCGCTCGACCGTTTTTGAGCTTTTGTTCTAGATCATTATATGAGTTATCAAGTGACTTTTTCACGCTTTACTTCTTCATTCTTGAGTGATCTTAATAGCTGATATAAAAACAATTGCGAGCGGCTCAGGATCAAATCTGTTGTTGGGCAGTAGTTAATACTTTAGACTCCTCTCCTGGAGTGAGTGTGTGGGTGCGAACCACTATGAGCTCGGAGTTTTCGCACCCATAAAAATTTCTAAGCTACACCTTCTCTAAATTCAACTGACGCTGTCTGTGGTTCGAGAGCAAATCATCCGACCTTAGTCAGCTATGTTTTTGTTTTAATTAAGAATTACAAAGACCATTTCATCACATTTACAAAGTTCATATATATGTGATGCAATGTGTTCGTAACGTTTTTCATAACCAGTAGACAAAAGCTAAATTGGTGTAGGTGATTGCTATAATGTTCAGATTGATTCAAGCGTTCGGGTCGACTCCAAGCTTTAAAATTTTTGAACTTATGAAAGTCTAAACATTTTTGAAACGGATGTCGCACGAAGTTGTTCGCCGCATAATAGGCTGATCAAAGAATGATTCCATATAGTTCCGTCTGATCAGGAGCCAAAACCTGCAAAATGCTCCCATCAGAGGTGTGATGAAGGAATCAGTTAATATAGATTGTCATCAAGTTGAAACGTAAGCGAACAATGCAAAACTAATGCAAAGGTCAAAGTTGAAAAATAGAAATGTAAGTTACTAAAAACAAAGCACCGAGGTATAAACATTGGAAAATTAGCATGCTGATGCCCCCTTTTATGCTGAACACTGTAAGAGAGTTAGCTTGTCTAAGCTTCAACTTTCAAGGTTTGACTTTTTAGACAGGAATTTGGTGAAGAGAGAAGAAACGGCAGAGTGTAATATGGCCGAGCAAGACATAAATCAGGCATCGACTAGTTCTGGAGTTCAACAGGTGAACTATGCACGCAGTTTCCACCCGGATGTCGAAGATGGAATCTCTATTGAAGTGACGTCTGTGGAAAGAAGAATCGAAAATTGTCACTAACAATAGACACAATGCCACAAATTTGAAACATTCTCTAATTGTTATATTATTTCCCTCCAGCAGTTTTAAACTTTTTCGCTCCCGCTGTGTATAACCGTCATATACTTTTTCGCTCCCGCTGTGTATAACCGTCATATCATTGTGTAATACAGGAATAAAGTGAACATCCCAGTGATCAAATTTTTGCTGTTCATAAGCACGCGTGAACAAAATATTTCATGTTTACATCCTGCTAATGGCTTTTACAGCCTTATCAGTGTCAAAGGACCATGGCATTGCAGCTTATAAAAGATAGCAGAGGTATGAAAACGTCTATTCCCTACACTCCTAAGGGGCGAGAGGGGTTAGTACTCGAAAAGTTCTATTCTAGAAAGGAGGCTCGGCAATGCTATTTCAGAAATGATTTTGCTAGCAGTCCTAGCAAAGACAAATAACAATAATATTACGTCTGAAGACAAGGCCACTCTGCTCGTAAAATATGTTTGTTTCTTTTAAGCCGACGCGTATTTTGTTAGGAGTAAGAAATTAGATTTAAACTCTTTACCTTTATGTTAGAAAGTATGAATATTTCTCTAACCTGCACCATTGATGTACTGATTTTAGAACAACTAATGTGAATTTCAGTTATTCAATTACTTAAAATTAGTTGCTTTCTAAATTAGTTGCTTTCTATTGTATGATTTGTCAGAAAAGTACCAATAATAGCAGTAAGTTGGGAGACACACTATTTTTCCACAATGAATCACAATGCAACAATAGACTCTAATATTGATTTCCCTCATTGTTGTCGAGCATTAAAAAACTGCTTTTTTCGAGTATCTTTGATTCCTCTTTTGTATCACCAATATTGATCTATTATATGGATTCCTCCTGTTAATCTCTATCCTCTAGTATCTGAATAACATATTCTTATTTTCTCTAGAGAAATTAACTTTTCTTATATTTAGAACAAAACATATTTTCTTTGCGAACGTCCATAACCCGTTTAAAAAACAGTGCCTTATCTGCTTTACAATTGTAGTAGTGCTACTACATACAAAACCAAACTCTAACATTTTGTGCTATGATGCAATCTTACTGTGCTATTGCTGTAGTCTATGTCGACATAGTGAGTCAACCAATCAGGCTATGTCAGCTGGCAAGCAGTATAAATAGGCACTATAAAAAGCAGTGAATTTGCAGTAACAGCACTTTTTCCAACTATGCAAGGATACAATCCACTGGTTGGCGATTCACGCCCAGTAGCAGAGGAATAGCCGTCAACAACAAGCTCAGTTGAGCGCTGCAGCTAAACGCATAGCGATATAGCTAGAGCAGTAAAAACTAATGCTTAGCTTGTTTCCTCACATTAGTAATAAAAATTTATGCGCTACATTAGATAATGATGACTGTAACTGAGTGCTTGTTTCCAATTCAACATCTGATTAACCACGCAAAATTTTTACTCCAAATCTGGTGCACCAAGCACCAAAAAATTTATACCTTAAGATTGTTAGAATTTCAAGATTGCTAGAATTTCATTCTTCGGTTAACTGTAACCACTATTTTCTTTTCTTTTTGTCCCCGGAGGGATGAATTTCTTGCATAGTTTTTGTGGTTACCAATAGTTATGATTCTGATTTCGGACTGCGATGTTCAATTTATCAGTCAGATATATTCTTTTATTATTGAAAACGCCGAAAAGAGTTGACTTTATTTGTTTGCCTAAAATGGCTCTTTGGTGAGGCAGATTTTGCCCACATTTTGGTGTCTGAAGATTATTGAATTATTGCCGTAGCAGATATGTCAACAAAACAAAATATCTGGATGCAGTAGAGCAATACAAAAACAGAAAGAGATCTGTATCAAACAGAGAAGAAGTCCTAATCACAAACTGAAAAAAAACTGTTTAGTTTCTCAAAACTGGGAGCAGATGTAATAGTGCTATAGTGCTACTAAAGACAATAACAAACTCAAACAATTTTAGTGCTATATGACGCAATGTTACTGTGCTATTGCTGTAGTCTATGTCGACATAGTGAATCAACCAGTCAGGTTATGCCAACTGGCAAGCAGTATAAATAGGCACTATATAAAGCAGTGAATTTGTAGTGGAACTGTTTCTAACTCTGCGAGGATAAAGTCCACTGACTGGCCATTCAAGCTCAGCAGCAGAAGAATAGCCGCTAATTTAGATAGTGATGACTGTGACTAAGTGCTTGTACCCAATTCAACATCTCATCAACCACGCATAAACTTTACTCTTAAACAACCTATGATTGATTTGATTGGACAACCTAAATAAAACAGCTGCCTTGAAACAATAACCAAATTTTCTGAAAATCTGTGCATATATACAGCTATTAGGCTTGCAATTGCTGGTTGGCTGATATAATATTGCAATCTTACTCAACGTAAAATTTCACGGAACCGTAACAGGACACTACCACGCAGTTGATTTTATAGCTCAGAGTATAAAATATAAATTGGTAAATCTGTTGTTTATTATGTAAGTCAGTTGATTAAATTCACTTTTTTGCCCACTGCTGATCACTTTGTATAATTACGTTTTAGTTCTGGTAAGCCTAAGACAAGCAGAGTTCCGAGCATAATACGTTTGCGACCAAGACGGCCGGACATTCCAAAGGATTTCCGGACTCATGTTCTATCTTATCTTATTTAAACTCCGTTTTGGTATTTCCTGAGGCATATAAAAATTCAGTGTTGACAGCTATGGTACTAACCAATTAAGAATAATTGAATCGCCGCTCTGTTTGAGAGAAATTGTAGCTCCATACCCGAATATTAACGCTATTCGTTTGTACTGTCAGTTGCGCTTAGTCTTCTACAACAGCAGTTCTGCAACGAATATTACCACACGGTTCTTATCGCCACCGAGAAGTTATCAAACTCCGGTGCGAAGCCGAGGTGTTATGATAACTTCGAGGGTGATAACAACCGTGCAGTAATTTTTTAATCAAGCCATGTTGCGATCGTTTCAAAATTGAACAGTCAAAATGAGTGATTTTTTGAGCGAAAATTCCCTGTGTAATGGGCGTGTAAACTCTGGAATAAATGGCTCCAAACTGCAACTGATGAAACACTTTTGAAAGTATCTTTGGATAGCTCTTTGATACTTTTCAAGGAGCCACAAATAACTATTTGAAAATGTTTATTAGTGAAGACAAAACCAGCAAAAGCGACCAATTTTCACCACAAACTTTATACCACATCACAGCAACAACTCAAATGTATTTGAAGGACCAATCAAGATGAATAATTAACAATTTCTTTCTAATTTTTGTTAAATTCTTCATAAACTCATGGATGTTTTTTAAGGGGGAATGGGTGGGTGGGGAAAGAGGGTGGAGTAAAGGGGGAGACAAAGTTTGTGAAATCTCAAATTTTGACTGATCCACATACAATGAACTTCAGGGGGTGCATTTCTTACTCTGAAAAACCTCAAATAAATTGGAACTTTTTCTAGAAATTGGTATGCTTCGTGACGCAAATTACAGAGTTTTGAACTCGGACTTGACTAGCGGATGAAAAACTTATTAGCTAGAGCTTTTATTGGACAACCACGACAAGCTTCTATTGTGATATTGTTTTTCGGGCAACATAAAACAATGAACTAGTTTTTTTTTGCATCTCTAATTGAGCGCGGTAAAAAAGGTGCATTTTCAGAAGCTGATACAGATTAGACAAATTAAACCCAAACAACTGTTGTTCTTTATAATTAATTTGTCCCATTGGTTTCTACTTTTTTTAACTGCTCGTTTTGCCAGAGTTATTTGGCCGGATTATGTACTATACATATAGTTAACCAATAGCCAAAAGCTTGATTGTACTCTTTGTTTGTTTTTAAGGCTACAAGTTTATCAAACTGTTTTCATCATTAGACTACGAGTTTATCACCACTCTTTTATCGCCACCGTTTAATTAGTAACGGTGGCGATAAAAGAGTGTGATGAACTCGTAGTCTAATGCTGAAATGTTTTTCCGGTGTCGATCGGGCATTAAAATTTATTACTCTGGCAGTTTATTTATCTGCTATTATCGCAACAGGTGCCGATTAAAATTGCGCAAAAGAGATAAACTAAGTTGTAACTGAGCTAACAAACATTTCCAAGAACTTCCATAAGGCGTATAAAGATTTTTCCGAGATTGCTCAATTTTTACGACACAGTAGCCCACTATTTTGGAAAAACAAAAAAACGAGTGAAAGAATTTGAAAAACCTCGAAAATTCTAGCTCAGCCAAATTGTAGCTTTTCATGAGCACCGAAAGATGAGGTCGTCTAACAGTCCTTGTTTTATCAACAACGCCTGTTAGTAGACGCTTTTAAGTCTCAGCAACTTTCTACGTCTGTTCAGGAAATTGGCAGTTTACACTCGGAATGTGATAAGAGTCTGCAACTCAGCTATGGTCACGGCATCAACTCGGGTAGAAACTTACAATATTTAACGCGAGAAAATTTTATCGGATCTTTTAGTAGACCCCTTTACAGAGCATGTAATTCCTAAAAATGCAATGATAACAAGTTTTTGGTTGATGTTTACATTATATGCAGTTCGTTATTATTATGCACGTATTGATTTCGAACCACCGCTCTGTTAATATTTTCTGAATACCCCCACTCACGCGTATTCACATGAAATAATTCAAATGCATACAAAATGTGAGAACATATACAAATGGGGGGCGCCTAACTTACTTGGGGGATCTATTTAGCGGTAAAGATCTATTTTATCAACAAACAGCGTACTATATCACTAAGTGCAGCTGCTTCGTACTTTTAACATCTGAGTTTTTTATTCTTCAAAATTCGCAGGTCAAATGAATCAAATTGTCGCTTTGAGTGTGCTTTCCTTCCTTCGATTCAGTTCAAGCCTTCTTTTTCGCTAAGCTATTAACCTTCACTTAGTTTGAATCAAAAATGGCAGATCTGATTTGACTATTATAGAACAAAATATCAAAGATGTTCAGCAATAAAATGATGTGCATGTAGAACAAGTGATGACAATCGCAAATTACACTAATGAGCAAGTTCACCGTTTCTTTTCTTAGCCCAATGATGACAAAGTATACTTGAAAAAAAAAACAGCTGAATTAATGCAATGACAGCGCCTGATCTATCTGCTAACATTTTGAAAGAAAATTCATTTATATATTTATAAAGAAGTGAAAAATTATGGTCATTTTTGATTGGGGCGAAAAAAATCCGAAGTTTTTTTTGTCATCTGATATTTAACCGTGGGCCAGAGAAGATCGAAAACAATAATTTAGATTCACTTTTTCAACGTTTCCAGAACTTCCAGAAGTCCACACAATGTTTTCCTCACGTTTATTTTGTACCTCTGTTTTCCGAACGACTCCAAAGCAGTTTTCAACCCTGTTCGCTGTGACGTCACCCAAACCTCCCGTTTGACAATCGTAACATTGGCCAGGTCTTGCTGGATTTGATCAAATTTTGGCGCTTGTTCTGGAGTTGTTTCCCTGTTGTCGCTTTTATCGTTACCTGAGTTGTGATCTTCTAAAGATTTTTTCCTCGAAAAAGAGGGGAACCGAAGCCTTGAACATGTTTCTGACTTTTCTAGTGGGTTTTTGACGATGACAGGTTTGATGACGTCATTATCTGTTGGTTTGGCTGCTGAGTACGTGCATCGCTCTGTGACACACATTGAGTTGCGCTGGTTGAGGTTTTCAGTGACTGTCACAAAAAGTTTGCGCTTGCAGTCAACCCAGGAATGCTAAAACAGGAACGGGCCATTTTGTTTTAATTGACCGACATTCCATACAAAGGGGTGGAGCCTCTCTAATATCTAAGGGGGGTAATAATTTTCAGGGGGCTATAATAGGCCAGACGTGTGCTTTTTATAATCCCATTCCATTGCATTTAGGTGGCAATGTGAAAAAACGATACGTTCAGTTCAACACTATCATTCGGGAGCGATATACAATTAATTGCGTGTACTACCAAAAGAAAGCTTACAAATTCGTCTTATTATTCGATAATTCAGAGCAGGATGGCGCAGCGGAAGCGTGCTGGGCCCATAACCCAGAGGTCGGTAGATCGAAACTACCTCCTGCTAAATATTTTTTGCAAAGTACATTCAAATGAGTTTAATAGCTAGAGAAACCAAAACAAATATTACAACAATAAATCTCAATATTCTCAAAACGAGCGTAACATGTTCTTTAAACTAGCGTATACACAATTGTGGTTACCTTTTATGGTTAGCAGTTTTCATATTTTTGCGACCGATTCGTCAAATATGCATAAAACTAATACCCACATAAAGCTGAAATTATTAAGCAAGCAACAATCAGTTTGAGAAAAAGGTTCAACGAATTCTCGTGGAATCTTTTAACATCACGCACAAATAGGCTCTTTTCAGGTGTTCCGGTAGAAGTGATTAAGTGTTTTTTTTTGCTCTCCATAGTCAAAATTAATTCGATAAATCAAATTTTGTTATAAACAGAAGGATCTTTTCCGTTTGTGCCCCCCAGTACGTTATGCTCCCCCAGTTACAGATCACGTGCCATTACATAGTAAATCATTATGTGAAAATATGGCACGTGCGTAACCGTTTCCTCCTCTCACGGTGAACAACAGTGAACAGTTACCAAAATATGTCCTCTTCATAATCAATTGCGAACAACCTAAAGTGTATTTTGGGACTAATGATGGTTGGCACAGCCTAACATTTACAATTTGATATAAACCACTATAACACTATTAGGGCGTTGTGAAATTTCAAGGATCTACACTATTTTTACATAGTGATGTGCTACATAACGGACCTTTTCCTTTTGTGCCCCCCCCCCCCCCACACACACACACACACACACAGCTTCGAGCATGGATGTGACCTAACTGACCTCAATGATATGGACAAATGATTGTCTGGTGAGCTTAGTCGCCCAATCAGGAATGGGACTCCTTTTAGTCAACAGCCTCACAGAATACAAGACATTCCCACCCCCACTCCCCCATGACCTAACTCCTCTAGAGAGGGTGTCTTCTGTTGTGACGTGGGGTGTGAATGAGTTGGGGTACCTCATCCAGAGTGCCTGGCACACATCTTCCCAGCAGAAGCCAAGGAGCTGGTGGCAACTCCACGTCTTCATACAACACAACTGAAAATAACTATCCACACACTCATGCTTTTAATTACCAGTACCAAAATTTGTTTTCACCGCACAGTTATGTAAGCATGACAGTAAAGGCGATTAATTTATATTGGAACAAGCACGGGAAACATTGAAATCTCAAAAAATGGCTGAGTGCCGTTTATTGAGTACCGCGAAGCGTTTCGAGATGTTAAGCCAGAATTTCGAAGTGACTTCTGCAGAGTCATGTACGCTTGCTTAAAACAAAATTTGCGCTTTTTAAAATGACGAAAGTCCATGGAAGTCAACATCTGGCTAGGTATATAGGAACTTCTGACTTTCGGCATTTTAAAAGTGCACGTGAGTGTTTGGAGCAAGGTTACGTGACTTTGCAGGAGTCTCTTTGAAATTCTGGCTCGCATGGAAAGGCTACACCATTCGCAATTAACACCAATAATCAGCAGCAAAAGCCAGGCTTAAATAGGCTTTTTGGGAGCATTTGTAAAAATGTTCGAGTCTGTCTTACAGACAGTTATCACAGATAGAACAAAAATGAATGGTGTTCCGCAAGGAAAAGTGCTAGGCCTCATTTGTCTTCTCTATATCGATGAGTTTATAGAAAATGTACGACGAAAATTTTAAACTTTTAGTTTGCTCACTACGATACAATATTTAAAAATAATAATAAATTGTTTCCATCAGTCAATAAGTAGCTTTTCACAATTACTTGTACAAATACAATCACATATTTGACTGTGGGAGAGCACTATTGGGCCGATGGCCCGTTCTCAAGTGTCTCGTTCAGTTTATCTGGATGAAAGTGATTCAAAATGAAGAAAGAAAAAAAAAGAGGAAGCACTATTTTTCAAGGTAGCATTAAACCTAGTGAAAACATTATTCTGGTTATGGAACGCCTTTGAGTAGTGATATTAAAACTCATACAACAGTCTGACTATGTCCTCATTACCCAAAATATAATTATCTAGAAATTGATGACAGAAATTTTTTGTTTCGGCAGTAGACATGTTTTCAATCTTTTCTATTATTTCATCATCGTAACCTAGAAGCATTCTTAAAACTCGCCTTATCCTAACTATTATTGAAAAACTGTGAAATAGATTTTTACCTTGAGTTATTTTGTTTTTAATCAACCGCTTGCTTTTTTTAAGGCAATTTTGCATTGAGAAACCCATTGAAATTGGTGAAATATTACATTTTCCTCTTATGTTTTTTAGTGTCTGCTTAAGTACCTCATAGGCATGTAACTCCGAGGCTAAATATATCCTATGTTTTACTCTTTCTTCGTAAGTGCTTTCAAACTTTTTTCGATGAAAAATTAGCCGCACGATACGTTTGATAACTTTGTCTATTTCCCTAATAGTTGTGATTGTTGTTGACCCGTATATCAGGACTCCGTATTGTACTATTGGCTGTATGTATGTTTTAAACGCTTTTATCATCTGTAATTCTCTCAAAACATTTCTTAGTTTATAAAAGATAGAACAATTCGACAAAAGTTTTGTGACCACATGCTTTGAGTGCTTTGTGAAACGTAGATCGTTATCTATCGTGATGCCCAGGTATTTGAAACTTTGTTTTTCTTCAATTTTAGTGTTTTTTATGAATGTTCTTGACACAACATTTTTGATTTTTCTTTACAAAAAGCATGCTCTTTGTTTTTTCCTTGTTCAGTGTTAGTTTATTTTTTATGAGCCAATCATTGACGTTATCTAGTGCTCTGTCGTGATCATCGTCAATTTTCGATGCAGAACTTCTGCTCTTCACAACAGTGTCATCGGCGTATAAAATAACATTTGATTTTTTCTGGGACAAACTTAAGTCATTCATGTAGATAATAAATAACAGTGGGCCAAGAATTGATCCCTGTGGCACGCCTAGTTCTATAAGATTCAGTTTGGACTTTTTATCTCCAATTAAAGTATATTGCGTTCGTTTGGACAAATATGATTTTAAAATGTTGTATATTGGACCACGCAGACAATATCTATAACACTTTTGCAGTAAAATCTTGTGATCGACAGTATCAAAAGCTTTCTTTAAGTCTAGAAAGGTGCATTTGGTTTTTTCACTGTTGTTGTGGAGATTTGATCTTATTTCATCTATTAAGGTTGCAATGGCATCAACTGTGCTCTTCCCGTGCCTGAAGCCAAATTGTGAATCTGAGAGAATTTCGATAACGTTTAGGTAGTTTTGAATTCGATCAAATATAATCCGCTCAAAGACTTTCCCTATAATTGGTAGCAACGATTTGGGCCTGAAATTTGATGGGTCATCTTTATTTCCATTTTTGAAGAACGGTATAACTTTTGCTATTTTCAAACTCTCTGGGTATTGTCCAAGTTCTATGCATCTGTTAAACAAGAGTTGTAAAGGAGCTGTTAAACAGTCAGAAACTTTTTTAATGAAAAAAATAGTTCAAGTTATAGCAATCAAGACTAAATTTGTTTTTACAGTTGTTGATAGCGTACATTACGTCATTTGCAGATATCCATTTTAGAAACATACTTTGACTCTGGTTTTCTATCGTAACGGCACTTCTTGTTAAAAATTCTGCATTCAATTTTTTCCCAATGTTTGCGAAGAACTCGTTAAACTCATCTACTTTATTTTGCGAGCAGACAACTTTAGAGGACTCTGAATTGCCGGCTAAAGATCTGTAAAGCTCAAAGAAAGATTTTTTGCTTTTTACCGAATCGGTTTTAAGTAGATTTTGATAAAAAGTTTGTTTTTTAGATCTGATGAGAGATTTAAGGTTTTTACAAGTTTTTTGAAAATTTTCGTGAATTTGTGGACTTCCAGTTGTATCTGCCAGTCTCTTAAGACTACGTTTTTTCGTCGCTAAGTTTTTAACCTCATTATCAATCCAATTTTTGTTCTTTTTTGTGTACGATATTTTTCAGGAAGGTAATAGTTTAATGCTTCTGTGAGCAATTCGTGAAGTTTTTTGAAGGCTTTGTCAATTGGTAAGAGTTCTAAACTACTTCTGTGGACCTCAAATTGATACCTGAGATCATTTTCGAGTCTTTCTTTTGTAATTGGATTATCTAGGTTATGCCAATTGCGGCTTTTTAGAGCTTTAAAATACTTTTCTGGACTGCCATCGAGGTCAAAGGAACCTTCTACCGTGTGATGATCTGTTATGCTGGTTGATTTAACTTTTGTTTCTATAAAAAAGTTAGAAAATATTGCGTCAATGAGCGTACTTCTGCCATTTGATACCCTCGTTGGGTCGCTATTGCTTGATATACTGAGACCGTTTCCGGCTAAAAGGCTTCTTAAGTTTTCGGCTTTTTTGCTGTTTACTAAAAAATTAACATTAAAATCCCCACAAAGTACGTGTTTTGTTTCTGGGTCAACCATTAGGCTGTCGAGATATCTTTCAACCGTCAAGAAATTGGCTTCATTAGTGCAATTTGGTGGCATGTAAATACATGAGAACCAGATTTTTTCTTTTATGGTTTTGATGGCGACTGTTAGTAGTTGAACGGAATTCGTTTCTAATTTTTTAACTATCTGACAATTTATGTTATTTTTCAAGAAGAATGCAACACCTCCACCTCTTTTTTTTACGATTGCTGGATATAATTGTTTGATAACCATTCAAAGAAAAACAGTTATTGTTATAGCTAGGATTTAACCAAGTCTCAGTAAGGCAAACTACTTCAGGTTTCTGAGACATGCTATTAATGTAAACTTCAAACTCGTCTAGGTTCTTAGATACGGATCGAATGTTTTGAAGAACAAATTGGAACTGTACGGGATTACAGATTCTTTTATTTGTCATTGTTGACGTAGAGACACTTTTCGTTATCAATTCCCTGCCATTTCAATCTGGTTTTTTTTCTTGTATAAAACTATCAACTATTTTGATATAACAGTGCTTAATTGTTTTTTTGATTTGTTGCTTGCGGAAATCACCAGCAACAAATCTTTTAACATTTCTTTTAGCAATTTCTTTTAACATAAAAAATATTTCCCCAAAATAAAAAAACTGTGCCCTCGATAATTAGGAGAAAACGGACGAGTACGCGAAACATAATGACCTAATAAAGAATACTGAAAAAACAATTGTTTAGTTTTCTTTTCCAGGAAAAAAGTTGATACTTTTTCAACAGGGAACACAAAAAGCACGATTGCTGAAGAATTTCGGGAGCAAAAAAAAACTACCACGACTGCGGATGCGAGATTCACGTTCTTTACATCCTTAGAACCGTCCTTTTTCATTTATAGTGCAATATTTATTAAGAACAAAGAATTCAGCAGCACAATTAAATTGACAAATAAACTCGAGAATAAAATTGAGGTTAGGTCCGAGTATTTTTTAAATAATATTATAAATCTTGATATTTTGAATTTTTATATGCCCATTATAAATCTCGATCTTGACAAATTCTAAAATCCAAATTTAAAACAAAAACAAAAAATTAGGATTTAATAAACATAACCGACTAAACGTCGGAAAAATTGCTCTTGAACGACCAGTGAGCGCTCTAATCAATTGTAGCCTGTTTCAGTCGGGGGGAGCCTAAATGGAACTAAGAAGTTCAATAGTGGGCTTCGAATAAACAAATTAGAGGTTAACATATACCACTATTAATATTTAAAGTGAAAAATAGCACCGGTTTCGGCGCACGTTTCATTTCACTTTTAGTATTAAATTGACCACAATTGAGTTCAGCTGCTTGAAATTGCGATTGAGAGAGAATTTTAGATCACGCGAAACGCAAAAAGTCAAGGGCGCAAAAGTCACTGCAAAAGTCAAAACGGTCCAGAAAAAGTTTTGCATAAAAAACACACACGTTTACAATAATTGCTTCTCTACGAGAGCAATTAAACATCTCTGTCCGTCCTCTATTATAGCAGGAATTGTCAAATTTTGAGTGAATTGATATTGCAAGGTCAAAAAAATTGCCGGATGAATCCAGAACAGTTCACTGATATTTTTCTCAGCTAAATCAGAAAACATCGTGCGCAAAATTTTGGACCTCCACACAATGATGGAAATAATCCAAAATTTATAAACAAGGGAACATTAAAAAAAACATATCGTAAGAAATAAGAAATCAGGCGACATAAACCACAAAAAATAGTTCGAAACAAGGATGAAGTTCGACTTCAAGGATAAAATACTTTGAAATTTAAAGTGAGTTAAAGTTGAGAATATTGATAGTTTCAGCACAACTGAAAAAGTAAAATTTTCCCAATTGAAATAATTTGAATCTTCTGATAAAAATGGAATAGCAAATTACGGACAACGGTTGTGAACTGATCATAACATTTAAGGATTGGTAAACGTACTTCATCACACTTCATCAAATGCCAAATATTCATTCTGATAATTTCATCAATAGGGTAAAATATTGTGAATGTAGACAAATTGCGTATGTTAACATATTGTTATGTTGACATTGGTTTAATTATCATGTAACCTTTGTCCTGACACCGTAAAAATCTCGACATTCTATCAAATAAATAATTAAAACGAACGCAGTTCGCAATTAATGCTTTATTTTTTCTCTCCATTAAAGCAAAATGACTGATAGTTACCTAATTATGATATTTCAGTGAAAGCTCGTAAATAACTCGTTTTCATTGCGGTAGAGAACAAAAATTACGCAGGCGAATATTTGGTTCAGTGACTTCCCAATAAATTATGAAACAAAATAAGATCAAAGCATTTCTTCATTTGAAGACAATTTCTTCATTTTCTATAAAGCAACGGTAGCAAAATGGGTCAAAGTTCACTTTACAAAGCTACATTTACGACAATTAAAATCAAAACTTGCATTACTAACAAACGTTGACATGAAGACCAGTAAAAACAACTTCAAACGACCATGAAGTAAATATTGAGTAACGGTTCAATCCTGAAAACAATTCTTGAAGTGATATTAGAAGAGAAACTAAAAAAAAAAACAAAAATTGATTTTAATCAAAATCTTTAAAATAACCGAAAAAAAAACGCACGAATGGCACGAGAGTTACAATAAACAAAAAGCAACATCTATTAATTCTATTATTCAATTGACTTGTTTCCCAATTTTCAGTTGCAACACAACCAATTAATTGCCTGAAACAATTTAAAATCATAGTACCAACCAGAAGAAAACAAATTAATTGAATGCCACAATGTAAAATCATAGTATTCAAAATCTTCAACTTTCTGTTTCAGAAGATAGTTGGTCATTTCAACTAATAATATCAATTGACTGACACAATGATTCAAGGCAGCTGATCTGCCTTCTTGCTCCATCGTCTGAATACTTGGATACTAACTATTGTTGTATTTAATGCACAAACATTCGCGCACAGGTGGTTTAATCTGTTGGCGTAAAATTCGTCTTATTCTTTTTTATTCCGAAAACAATACTTTGAAGATGTCCAAGCAGATTTTGGGACTTCAATTTTATAGCCTTTTCCAGCCAAACAATTTTAAAGGGGACCTTCGCAACTCTCCAATTTTCATCAAATGTAAGCTGTCAGATTTAATCAAAGATGTTAGATGTGTTTCAGATCTAAAAACAAAATTATCATGAGTAGGCCGTGGTGGAAGAGTAAAACACCAATTTATCACTAGGAGCCTTTTGTTTAGCACTTATTTTAAGATTTTTTCCAGCTTATGCCAAATCGGCCAAACAAAAACCAGAGTTAGTGGAATATGGCACAAATCTACTCGAAACGAGCTTGGCTGAGCTTCGGAGATTCGGTGGCCGACTTAATCAATTCAAATTAACCAATTTATAAAAATAATATCTAAATTCGACAAACGATTTAAAGGGCATTTCCAGTTAACTGGGATAAAAATTATCCTCCATTCGATCAATTTTCTTTACTGTGAAACAAATGGTCGAAAATTTTTTCTACACTTAAATCCCCCCTATTTTAATTAATCTATCTGATTGTCTTATTTAGAGCCTCGAAGGTGCAGAATAAATTGTTAGATATTTTGAAGCCACAGGTCAACTTCAAACTTATGGGTGAGATGTTGTTGAAGTTATTTCATCAGCGTAAGACGTGATGTTGAGACCTTTCGGTGGCAGAGGCAGCTTGCTCATGTAGATGTAGAGCATTGGCGACAATACACCGCCTTGGGGGACACCATGCTTGACTTTTCTCCATTTTGATTTTTCAATGTTTACGCAAGAAGTGTTTCTACGCAAGAAAAACTGCCCTGTAAGTATGCAGCAACCCATTTTTTTGCTATGTGAGTATTGGTGTCTCAAGTATGTCTTTTAGGCGTAAATTGTGTTCTACTTGACAAAAACGCGATAAAAACGAAAAGTTTTATAAGAGTTGCGTGATGGTTTTTGTGAACTCTTTCGCAATTCCCAATGGATACGCATTGAATACTCGTCAATAAATGCACATTCAAGCATCAAGCAAATTTTCTTATATAACCATTTACCTCGAATGTACCAGAGCCGTGATGTGAATTGTGTCAATTAACGATCACTATAGGCAAACGCTTTTCAAAAAATTAAATACATTTTGATCAAGATAGTTTTAAGAACCTTGGGTTAAAAAAACAAGGTTTTTAAATTACACCATTTTTATACTCTTTGTCGTTCCGTTCTGACTGCTAATTTAGTATAACTCTTAAAGCCGTCAAATTTGATTTGGGAAATTTCTATTTTTGTACTCTGCTTAAAGGAGGACAATTTCATTACGGTGAAATTTTATATATCTGAAACACAACTTCACGAACAGCGGGCGCCCAGAGGTCTTAACTTTTTTCTTTAGAACAATTGAAAGTAGATAACCACATAAAAGCACTATAGTTAATGCTCAAGTTTCGGGCACTGTGCTTTGTACATCTCAAGACTTCTTTAGTTGGACAAATAGAACAGAAGTTACCTATCAATTGAACAATGCCCCCCACAGTGTGGTGCAGGTGTTTATTTTGTCTTCTAATTTTACAATTGCTTCTCAAATTTGGAGCTATATTCAAAATTCAGCTGTAATTACGATCTCGAAGGCGTAATTACGCACTGAGGGGGTGACACAACTTTTAAGCAAGAGATGCACAATCAAAAGTCAACAACTACCTCCTGCAGTTAACACACCGAATGCCACAGCCGATTGTATAGATTAAACCATCTTTCAAATAGCTATGTATCTATCTATATCTACTTCTACACATACTCCAACAATTATCCACCCGTAAACTAAAATCACAAATTAAATAACCAACAAACCGACCAATAACAGCAATCCAATCAAAATTTGATCGCGATTTATATAAATTTATATCAATTTATGAAAATTTAAAAATCAGTCATTAACTAACTCTTCAGTTCTCACCAGAAATGTGTATCAGACAAAACGACGCCCTAAACGCCACAAGAACTTTCACCATCTTAATACAAACTTTAGAAGCACTGAAATCGAGAAAAAATTATGAATTATTATTTTAAAATTACCATGAAATTACAATATTCCAGTACGTTCTCAGCTTGGCAAAAACGTTCGCAAAAAAATCTTAATTGAAAATTAAGCTATAATGAGACAGAATTAAAACTCAATGTCAATTCACCAAAATTGCCAGATCGGAAAAATCCTGAGTTAAAAATGAGTCAGCTTTGCTTGGTTTACTTCTCAATGGCAACATATTTGTCTCTCAGCTGGAAACGCCTTTGGGGGCAATAGTCAAGTTGCACTTTAACAGCCTAACTGGCCGAAAAAGGCTATCTATCATTCGATTATACATACATCCATACTTACGTCAACCTGTCAAACTATTAACCACAATACCGCGATACTATTGATGGAGCAAATTGACACAATATTAAATTGTATTGCAATCGCGTTCTATTTCTCTAGAGACAATGAATCAAGCCAGCTAAGAGGCTGCGGTTTATTCCAGTTTCCAGTGTGATACGTACACAAGAAGCGAATTAGGGGGAATAGTTGGGGAAATCTAGCTGAAGTACTGGGCGGCACTTTTCAAAAGATCAAAGGGACAACCCGGGGCGATTTTTTGGGGATTGTATTGAAAAAGTGGGGGCGAAAAATCAATTAGTGCATTAGGGACTACCAGCTGGGCACGACAGGCGTGGGGCGATGTATTGAATGGCGGCACTTTGATGTTACCATCTACGCCATTATACGCACTGTCAGATCCCGTCAATATTTAGAAGACATACCCGACAGTTGCCTTGATTGACAGGTCCCAAAAGAGGCACTTCAAAGGCACCGACTAATCACTGACAGCGCCAAGTTCCGCCACTGCCCCCCAACTGTACCTTCAGCCGCCATTACCACCCCTCAGTAGCCAACATACACACAAGTACTAATCATTCTTTCTACTATCTCACTTGAAAACTCAACCTCTCTCTCTCTTCTCGCTAGCTCTTTTTCTCTCCCTCAATTCTATTCCGATTTGAAGTGTGCTTCTTAATTACCATACAATTGCTAAGCACTACTTTCAGTTAAAATCAAACATTAATCAGAGTGATCATCAAAAAATTAGGTCAAATTTAAGTTGAAGTTTTTTCAAGCCTTGGTAAGGGATTTCAACTTTACGAAAATCGCAATTGATTAGAAAGTTATTTTCAATTCAGATTATATCATTACGAGCTATATCATTATTTCCAGTTACAATTTTGTTCCATTACTTAAAACTTACGGACTGAAAATTATTGTTATTCGTCCTTGCCTACCGATTCCAACCCAAACAACAAAAAAAAAGAAACCAATGGTCTTCTTTCTCAATTGAAAATAAGTCAAAATAAGTTCAAAAAGCCAGCGAGTCATAGTTTAGCATTACAAGCTGTTAAGAGAGACAGAAGTTGGCTTGTAAAACCTTGATACGAATCTTAAGCGTCTTCTCAATTCTGTTATTTGGACAGTTACTTGTTTGTTATGCGGACAAGTTGTGGACAGATTATCTAATCTGGGAATCGGTTGTTTTAATTCTCCCATTACACCAAAACAGTTGAAGTAATTGTAACATTGCCTTGGGGTAACACCAGAAACAGTACCTACAACAAACTGACCAACTTGACTGGCATTTGTTTATTAACTAGCAACTCTTTGTCTCCCCTTACTAGAGTATCCTACTGAAATTAAGGTCTGTCGCTTTGGGTATTTGGACGTTTCCTCCTTACCAAATTAGTCGATCGGGATTAATTTTGAGACAGCTGTGGAATTAAGGGATTAACTTATCTGAAGTGTATCTCTCTTCACTAGCCTGTCCAGGCAAAACCTCACACGTTAATACCTTCGCTAATCGCCCAATCCGGAAAATTGTCATATACAGAAATTTACACCTACAACCAGTCATAAATCACAGTTCCAAATTCATTTTTTAATAATTACCAAATTGAACCAAATTGCTCTCTCTCCTTCTCACGCTCTGTTTCCTTGTTCGATTCATTCATTTTCACAAGTTCAAATTTCAAATTCACTCGAATTCGCAAATTACTATTTTCGACTAAATTTTGGTTTAAATACTTAACTCGTCCGCATTCTTCAAACTTAATCAAAGCAAAAATGTTGACGATTGCACTTCTAACAGTCCTTGTTTCTTCCGCTTTTGTCGGAACTTTGAGCTCAGCAATTTCAAAGAGGAGTTTTAACGAAACTCCGGTAGAAATTTGGGCACTGCAAGCATTCTCCATGCTAGATGCATTGACATGCCGACAATTGTACATCTTCGATGACACACTGTGCGACCGAATCAAAGTCTCCACTCACAGAACCCAGATGAACTTGTACGTGAGCAACGGAGGCAAACTTGGGAATTATACAGCCGTGTACCCAGACAAAGGATTCCAGCAGGACCCAAAACATTCCTTGGTTCTTGGCATCGACCCGTTCCCTCATCTAAGCATTCCCCACGTTGTGTTTGTTTTCTTCCTGGACAAAATCAGCCTGGCACAATGTGATAAGAAGTCTGGTCAGTACTATAACAACTACTGTTTGTATTTGGCGCAAAAGAAACAATGTGGACAAGATCTAAATTTGTACTGTCAGTTGAGATATTTGCCACTGGTGTACGACAATAACGACAAAAAAGACAAAACACAACTATTCAAATGCCACGAAGACATTCTCGTAACTGCAAGTTGTCCAAAAGCGACAGATCTCAACAAGAAGACTTCAGTTTGCGATAAGAAACCCGGAAATCCAGTTTGCATGAAGTCAAGGATCACGAATCTGTGCCAAAAAGACATAATATGCGACTACGGATTCATAATTTCTGGAGGCTGGAATGAAATCAATGCTCGAAAACAACTCGAAACCGGAGCTATGTCTATGTACAGACAGTTGACAAAACAAGGTTTTCACATGGACAGTTTGCGGATCCTCGTTAACAATGCAACCAGTTACCAAAGAGATAAACTTCAAGACCCCGAGGTAGTCTGGGGTGCCCAGCATCGATCAGAAATGAGAAGCAGTATTCGAAAGGTGTGCAATTGTGACTTTTGCGCTGATACAGTTGTCATATACCTTTCTGGAGTGACAGCCGATGATGGATCTGTTATGTTGTGGGATTTGGATAATGACGGTGTGGTCGACAACAACGAAAGGTACTCCCCATTCCATCTTCTCAAAGATACTTCCAACTGCAAAGCTAACAGAATTATTCTGATCGTCGATTCCACAAATACCGAATCCCTTATCACCAAAATGTCACAATCAGACGGCAAGCACGACAACATGATCGTCATTGGAGCTGGTAGGTTTGGCCAACTTCCAGACGACACTTTTGTCAAAGTATTCACAGAGTTTTCCGGAATGCAGTTTTGCCTGGCAGAAGCATTGCTTGACATTGAAAGTCACAGCGAAATAGACCCATTCTTAATGTTACCAGAAGGAAGCACCAATGTCAACGTCACACTAACCGGGGCTTCCTGCAGTCGACACAGTAACTTGCCAACGAAGACTTCCGGTTGCATGCAACTTCCTTCTATGATGTGGAAACTGTTCACATGAGATGGCTCTCAATTCTTCCCTGATAAATTGATTCATTCGCAAATTCTTCGATCCAAAAACTGCTGATTTTGTACTTTGAATAGAACTCTCTTTGAGCACCTCTGCTAGGCATCACTCAAATTGAGAAGTAGCAATTTATTCTGTCTTTAATTTTGTATTATAGAGCAAACTAATGGAGTAATATTAAATTTAATTACAACAATTTGTTTAGATACTGAAATATAACTTTGCTTAGAAAGTTTTTTTAACTACAAACAATGCCAACTTCTTTCAAATCAGATTATCTACAATTGTTTCAAATGCCCAAAAAAGGGCTCTGTCTGTCCTAACGGACATGTCCTAATGAACAAGTCACAGAAAACCCAACCCACAAAACCTTAGCACCTCAGTCGACGTTCACAACCAAAAGAAATTGATCATCCATCACTGTAAAAGTCTATTAGCACGCAATAAACAAGGGAAAAAACGTAAAAAATTGAACAATGAGTAAGTTTTCAAAACTATGACAATCGCTTAAATCTTCAGAATATACTACACAACGCTAAGCAAATAAAAGGTCACTATATCTTAACAAGCTTCATCCACAAATCGAAATCGACCAAAGACCTAAAGGCTACGGATCTCGTCTTCCTTTGCCCGGAGGGTCTCTTAGATTTGGTTCTTCTAAGATGCTAAGACCAAATCTTTGCAGCACAGCTATAAAAAGGTAGATAAGAAACAAGGATCGGTTAGGGTCCGTTTGAATTTTATGTTACAATCCGTCAAAAGGCAAACAATGCAATAAACTTTGAAAATAATACTTTTTACACTTTAAGCGTATCCTCGGTATTGAAGAAATATCGAAAAACAATCCTCCACATCTAAGTCCACTAAGTTTGCTTTTTTGAACCGGAAACCAATAAAAAGTGACAAAGATACTTAAATAAACTCGCTGTTTGAAAGCATCGTACTTTTAGCCCAAAATCAACGGCTTTGAAAACGATTGTCCTGATTCAAAATTGAAAACAAGAATTAAGCCCAAGCAAAATTATAATTGAGTTGATGTATTGAAGATTTTGACGGAAAGAGTATCCTGAATTCGGAAAATACGCTTGGCTTTTCCATTCTTCAAGAATTTATCCCGTTTAGGGCGACTTGAGATAAATTAACGAGATTACTGAGCTCGGTAAAGAGATTCAAGTTCAAGAACAGACATTTCATCTAAAAAAGTTAATATTTTTGAAAACCATAGGTACTAACAACTTAAACTACGAAAGTTTTTGCGAGAGTTCATTTCATGTTTTGTTTTTATCATGCAGAGTTTTTATCCCGAATAATAGTTTTAATCGAGATTTCAAGCTATAAACTCTTACTTAAATAATGGTGACAGTCGTGGCGTAAAGGTGGCATATAGTTGACACAACCTAGTTAAGTGCAAAAAGTGGCGAATAACTAAAATATCTCTTTCACCGCCACCTCAGAAATAGAAGACTTTCCAGAGAAGACTCGTCTTTTTTATCAATCGTAACTTTTCAATTGCTGCGGATTTTTGATGTACTTCACAGTTAACATAGTTTTTACGAGCTAGTGAAGTGCAAAAAGTATCGGTAGTGAAACAAAATATCTTATTTCACAAGCATCTCGAGAAATAGCAGACTTTCGAGAGAAGCCTTTTTTTAACTAATCGCAACTTTCATCAAAATTTTCAGAATCCAGTAGTAGAATTTCACTACAAATCACACTGCATATAGTTGTAACCTAATGAAAGGCGTAAAAAAGTTTTTCATGAATTCAAAAGAAACTCAAATCATGTCACATTGTGCTAAATATGCGATCCAAAAACATCATTTGAGACCTTGTTTTGTTTTTGTATGACCGTTGATATGGTATCTAAGATACCATACGCACCGTGCATGACTTTGATATGGTATCTAAGATGAGTTAAGTCAACCCGGGTCCTAAAAGTGTGAAAGAACATTTGAAAATCATAGACAATTTATTTTACAAACGTTGAATCTTAGCGCAACTAATTATTTGGAAGGATTTTCACTCAAAGGTAATTCCTCAAAACGAACATAATCAGTGTTTTCAAAATATCAACAATCTGCTGAATAATTTAATATTTCATTCTCTAAATTTACTCGTTTATAAAAATTTTACTTTTTCTCTAACTTCATTAATATGCCTTGAACAGCCACCAAATTTGATTAGTGCCTATTTAAGGAACTTTGTCATGCGATTAAATTAGTAATATATCTATTACAAATTTCAAGCACCTTATACATATGAAGATGTACGCAAGAGATGAAGATGTACGTCAAAAGATTTACGCATTATACACAATCAACTTTCTTATTCAGAACACACACCAATAGAATTATTTAGCAATTCAAACTTAAAAACAAAAATATTGTATTTTTGGAATATAGGCTTCCTCATTTTCTGTTTTTCGAGAGCCTTCAATGTAGAGCTTTTCTCAGTAAAAGCTATCGATAAAAAAACTGAGAGAACAAAAACACTGGCCTATATTTCCTAAGCCCTGATAAAATTGGAAAATTGGAATTAAAATTTGCCCTGTTGCCTAACTTTTTCCACAGTTTAAAAATTTGCCGCCGGATTATTTTTAACTTTAACTTTGGTAAAAAATTAATTTTTGCTTGTTTATTCCACAAATAGGGTCTTTTTCAGCGGCAATACATGATTTCATATAATTTCTATGCAACCAGGGTTCATTCGCGTAAGAAAGTGAAGAGAGTCAATTTCCAAGATTCAAAAAAAGATTTCGGAAACACAAATATAAAAAAACCTCGAAGAATCGCATTTTCTAAACTATTATATTAAAAAAACTCAAGTAAAATCAGCAACTCAATAATGCTTAAATAATAGAAAGATGACTTTCTACTCAACTTACACAACAAAAAATGTTTTCTTAGCTCCAGTCAAGCAATGCAAAACCTGAAATTTTAATGAGAGCAACGCAAAACCTAAAATTTTAATGAGATTTTTAAGCAGAGAACAAAAATTGCAATGTAATATGACAATTATCTAAAACATAACCGACTCAAATAAGGTCTTGCAAATTGCTCTCAAACGAGCCGCAAGTGGTTGGTTCCGGTAATAGCCAGCTGAGGCCTTGGGATGCTACTAGCAATAGCTGAGTGGGGGTCTCGGGGGTGGCGGATGGGGGGTGTGATGTTGCACAAGGGTGTTGGTTCAAACTGCTAGGTAGACAGGTGACTAAGCGTGGGGGGACTTTAAGTGGCAAACTGTTAGGAGTGAGAACTACCCATCACATTACAAAATAATTTTTCGTTGGCAGTTTTATTCGCGAATTTAAGAGTAAGGCTCTAAAACGTCTCTTCCATACAAATATATCTGCTACAAATTTTGTTTCCTGGAAAAATGAAACGTGATGAATCGATTGCCATAAAATCAAAAAAATCCTGGAAAATTAACAGGATTCCTACATTTAACCTACGGAAGCCACAAATTTTATATAGAATTTTGATATTCTAAAAACCATTCATTCGTGCTCTGTAATAGGAATGAAAAAGTCAAGAAATTTTAAATAATTTACGTATTTGTTCGCTACTTGTATAACAAGCGTTTTATGAGGCCAAACAGATCATTTAAACCTTTTTCTCTTCTCTCTCCATATTGGCAAAAAATATAAAAAATCAAGACTTACAAACCTTATAGCAACGAAAAGCTATATTATTTTTCAAATAGTTTTCTCGGGTAAAAACCGCTAACGTTTGACAACAAGAAATCAAACCAATCAGCTGAGTCTAGCAATGTTGCACCATAAAAACATTAAATCCTATTGATATCCGCAATAGAACTGAGATAAATGAACGCTCTGCCGGTCTTCCACATTCGATTAAAAAACTATTAAACCTAGGAAGTCTGAACTATTTGAGATTGGTTCCAGGTTTAGTCTATCAGATAACGCAATCAACTCTAAAGCCTAAATTACCGGGGAATTTTTACTAAAGGGCTCCATGACATTATGGGAGCTCATTATAGTTGTTACAATAATTTTAATTGAGAAATGCAACCAATTCTGGTACGCTTCAGACTCCATTCTTGGTTACAACTTCTGCTAACTGAGTTGAACTGCCAACAGATCTAAACGAGAGCAATTTAGGTAGGTAGCAACTCAAGGGGTAAAAAAGTCAAGGGGTAAAAACTGAATGTAAAATTGGTCAGCTGAAAATGTTATTAGGTCTTATTAGCCAAAGGTAGTTAATGTAATTAAAGACAGTTAATGGTTATGAAAACAAAAATTTTGCTCGCGAGGGACCACTACCGACCACTGGAGAGCCGCACTTGCATCCCAATTTAATCTATTGTCAGTAGACTCCAAAAACAAAAATTTGGACTTCAACTTCGTTTCCGATTTTACTAGCAAAATTCTGCATCAATCCCCAATTTAACAAAGGAGAGATCAAATGTAACAGAATTATCACCAAAAACAGATCAGATGGTCATTACATTACAAAAGTATATTTGTACACCTCATAAAATGGCTAGCTAGTCTAAACAATTCTTTTATACAATATGTGATACAAATTAATGAAATCTTGGTTCAAAACCGATCATTGTTTATATTATCAGTTCAGTTCAAACCGACAATGGAATAACTCTCACTACCTTCTTTGAAATTTTTTTCAGGTATCTCTGTTTTCGCACCTAAATTTTTCACGCCATTGATTTTCGACCCATACGATAAGACATAAAATTTATCGGGCCAGACATCAAAAACTCAACAGCAGATTGTCCCTTCTCATTGGGTGACACATTTTTGAAAGAAGAAGCCTGTCTTAACGGGTGCGATAAAGCTTCAAAGGTTTGTTCAAGTTTAATATGTGCCTATAATCTCGCGTCTACTGTAACCAGCATTATTGCTGACCCGTGATTGCTATTACAGAGACTGATTGAGATAGCCTACTGAAAGCTAGAGATAACCCAGCGGGCTGCAAACTTCTGTTATCAGCCAGAATCGCGATTCGTTTTAAAGTCTTACGAACTGTCTCTGGAAATCCCCCGAAGGACACGAAGGTCAAGTGTATGCCGAGTAAACAAAATAGTCAGGGTATAAGGAACACGTCTGAAGATCTAAGATGAGCTCTGATTAACAAATCGAAATTTTTCGGCTTTGCAGTAGCTCATATTGAAGAAGAAACACGTCCCTAATTAATGTTGTCTCCGAGGGCAGATATTGAATCCCGTAAATGAAACATTTAAAAAATGACATGCCGATTTTGCAAACCGAATTTTGCAAACAATTACACTAGAGGACCGCAGTAACATGACAAGTCTTACAGGCCAAGCATGCAGATATCAAAGAAACTTAAATACGAGTCATAATTTCGAACACACTAGCTTTTATCCACACGATGTCAAAGTCGTTCCGGCAGAACAGAAGTCTTTGCGAGTCTGTAGTGTAATTTCATGAAAAACCGCGAATTATTTTGCTCGTGATTCCCCCACGGAATTCTGTAATCAACTGTCTCTATAAAAGCAAATGATATTGGTACTTCTACAGGAATTGAAGATAGAAAAGATTAAACACGTCAATTCTTAGCTGTTACAAACACAAGCAAAATTACTTGGTTTCTTTTACGAGTTCCTCAAATAATGATATTAATAAACTTGATCACAACTGATTTAAATGCCACGATCATGCACATTATTTCTGGTTCAATTAAATGGCCATCAGAATCCCAGACGAAGCATCTTGCGAACTACAGCTGGGCCTTTCCAGGGCCCTTTGATCATGCCGTACCAGTAAAGATGAGGCATCATTCGTGCTTTCATGAAGTACCACAGCTTCTTCTCTTTGTGCTGGCCAAAGATGGAAGGCAGTGTCTGAAATCAGATCACATAACTGATGTTTTGGCTGCAATTATTTGAGCATGAATTGCTTTTTCCCTTTTCATGCGGGCAAAATTGTCTTTTTCATATGCCTTATGAGAACTAATAATAGGTTTTCACACTGGTAATGGTGAGTGTATCATCCAAAGAGCTAGACTTGACACTACAACACATAGCCGGCAGATTGCCGGAAAATGGCCGCGATAGACGCTTGACCACTAGACTTTTTGGGTTAGATTCCGACTGTCATCTTTATGAGACACATTTGCTCTACAAGGAAAAACCCTAATGGAGCTTTTTTAAAATTAATATTTGATATTAAAACTCCAGACTCTATTACTCAGGAAATAGGGCATATAAGTTTGGCAGTACTTAGATGCACACTATCGACCTTTAATTAGTAAATGTTCATAAACAAGTCGTGAAATACAATTCTTAAGTACATTTCTTAGAATTGAAAGAAAAACTTAGAAGTACTCTACCTGACCAGCAGATCAAATGAACAATGCCAGCCAAACAAAATCATCGCCAAACAAAATTGAGAAACTAAAACAATCAAACAAACTAAACAAAAATATACTCATTACTAAAACTCTTGAAGCTTTTACCCCTTAGGAAAAATTTCATCCCTTTCAAAATACCTATTTCAAAAAAATGTTCCAGACCAATTTTTATTTCTGAATCGGTCTAGTATTATATCTGCATGAACTGAAAAAATTGATTGACCCTTGAAGATCATCGATTAACTCAAAAAGGACCGAAAAATTTAAAAAATGAAAACAATTGCAAACTTTAATGAAATTTCACTGGAAATCCTTATATTAATGTCTTCAGAATCATTTCTTGGTCTCTAGAGGCTATCCATTAACCCAATTCCAAGCATTAAAAAATTCATTGGCTCAAATATCCATAGGCAATTTTTGGAAAAAATCTCAAATTTCAGAAATAGAAATTCGTTCTAATAAAATGTTCAAAACCTTTCAATTGCCCCATAGCTACTATCTAATAACAAACTATCAAAGCCTCGATGAGATTAGCTGGCTACTGAGGCAAGAAAAAATGGATAAAAGACAAATGTTTTGAAAGAACATGAAATTGCAAATTTTATCAAAAAAATTTCTAAAATTCGAAACCATAAAATGTTGAAAGCAGATTTATTGGAACTAACAACTATGTAGTATTTTTTTGATCAGACCGTGCAATAGTTTTTCTGGCACAAAAAAATTAAAAAACTTGCAGTTTTATCAAAAATTTTCAAAATTCGAAAAGTTAAATTGTTCAAAACCAATCCATTGAAACTAACAACTATGCAGTAACTTTTTTCAGACCGTGGAATAGGTTTCCTGGTACTTGAGAATGGACAAATATCAAAAATTGACAAAAAACTTTAGGAAACCTTGAAAAAATTGCGGATTTTATTTAAAAAAAGAATTTCGCGACATTAAAACGTTGAAAACCAATCCATTATTACTAGAAACTATCCAGTGCTCTATCATCAAACCACAAAGGACAATTCCTGGCCCCTGAAGCCGGAAAAATTCACAAAAAGGACAACATTTTCAAAAAAGTTAAAAATTGCGAAAATTATTATCATTTTGCGTGTTTGTATTTGTAGTACCAAAACATAGAGCTCAAAAAATGGTCATAACAAGTAATGAAAAATTGCAACACGTTGAGCCCAAAACCTCCTAAAAACGACCTTTTAACCTTGAGTTAAGACACTCCCAGCAGCTGCACGACAACTTACCCAATTAAATTTTCCCCAATGCCACTTTACCCAATGCCATTATACCCAACCTGCCATTTTACCCTACCTGCCATTTCACTCAATGCCATTTCACCCAATGCCATTCTACCCAATGCCATTTCACCAAAGAGGCCATTTCAGCCAATGCGCTTTACCCAATGCCAAGTTTAATTTACTCTATTGCTAAAATTAACAGAACCACTATTTGGTCAAATATAGAATTAAATTGCCCGTTGGAATTGATATGAAACAATTGCAACAGAACACGGGATTATAAATGGCTATATAATTAAATGGCCCGGGGAATTTGGCTATAACAGCCGAACATCGGATAATTGAACGAAAAGATCAAAGAGCATTGGTTAAAATAGCATTGTGTAAAAAGGCAGTTTGCGTAAAATGGCATTGCGTAAAAGCGAATTAGGTAAATTGTTATGTCACCAATAAAAATCTATATGAGCAATTAAATTGTGTTTAAAACATAATTATGGAAAAATTAAGCCCCTGATATAAAAATATCGTCAAAATTTATACTACTATCCTTAAAATCTTTAATTTCGTAGTTTCAGTCCACAACATTAATAAATTGCTAATCTTGTTCAAAAAACCTAGCCAGTATTACCGAATAATAGCAGCGAAATACACTGTTGCGAAAAGTAATAACAGACAAACGATAAAGCAATGAACAGAATGGAGAATGCGATAGTCTAAATTTCATGAAAGCAGCAAGATATTAAACTTAGCCGGCAGATTACCGGAAAATAGCCGCCGTTGAGGCGCTTCGATGCACATCGGATTTGAAACAGAAAAAGAAGAGATAAATTGACCGATTTTCTGTTTTTTTCAGTGTCAAAAATATTCTAATTTGGCGAGCAGTTTCAGTTGGATTCTAAAACTATGCTTAATTCAGCTTCTAAACAAAGCTAATAAGCCTAATACCAATGTCGGCTAGCAAACATTCTAAAGAACTTTGATATCCTAATTCTCAGTGACTTATTGGCCGGACTTTATAGGTTGATCTTGCCTCTTTTGATTTCAATCTTCTGATTTTTACAGTATTGAACACATTGCGTAATTGAATGCGTTAAAGAATTTGAAATCCATTCAGTTGAAACAGTGAGTGAAGTAAGTCAGAAGTCAAACGTGAAAATCGTGACTTGTAAAACGTGATCAAAAGGTAAAGCGAGTTTTAAAAAAACATAGCAGGACAAGTCTTGACGTACAATTCAAAGAATTTTCATTGACTAAACAAAAAAAACTAGACCTTGAACCCGTAAGTGAATTGGAAAAACCAATTCTAAAAAGTCAGACCAAAAAAACTTAAAAAAACAGAAAATCAATGTTAAAATGGCGCATGTGAACAAAAAAATTACTAGCGAGAAATGGAAATTTGGTCCAAACAAAAAAAGTAGGCCTAGAATGAACTATGAATGGGAAAACTATTTAGAAAAAAATCCGATCGAGAAAATAGAAAAAAAGTACAAAACAAAGTGAAATTGCCGCATATGAACAAAAAACCACCAACAAGCGAGCGAACTTTTGTTCAAACACCGTTTTCTCACTCTACTTTAAAATTAGAGCAAAGAAATTCACGCCGCAAAACCACTCGCTTTTTCGCTCGATTTCCTGTTTCGGCGTGACCAAAATCACTGATCCAATTTGACCTCAAAAATCATGAAAATGTGTGAACAGATCTTTAAAAAAAGACAGAGCCCCAAAACAATTCATTTTTTTGAAATGTAAAAACATAGCAGCACAAGTCCTGGCTTACAATTCAAAGAATTTTCATTGACTAATTTAAAAAACCAGAATGGACTATGAGTGAAATGGGAAAACCATTTCTTAAAAAAAATCAGATAAAAAAACAGGAAATCAATGTCAAAATGCCGCATGTCAACAAAAAACCACTAGCGAGAAAAGGAAACTTGGTTCAAACAAAAAACTAGGACTAGAATGAACTATGAATGCATTGGGAAAACCGTTTAGAGAATAAATATCCAAAAAATCGAAAAAACAGTAAAAATCAAAGTGAAATTGCGGCATGTGAAAAAACCACTAGCGAGAAAGCGAATTTTCGTTCAAACACCGTTCTTCAACTCCAGAGCGAGCAGTTCCAGTTGGATTCTAAAACTATGCTTAATTCAGCTTCTAAACTGAAAGCTAATAAGCCTTATACCAATGTCGGCTAGCAAACATTCTAAAGAACTTTGATATCCTAATTCTCAGTGACTTATTGGCCGGACTTTATAGGTTTATCTTGCCTCTTTTGACTTCAATCTTCCGATTTTTACAGTATTGAACACATTGCGTAATTGAATGCGTTAAAGAATTTAAAATCCATTCAGTTGAAGCTGTGAGTGAAGTAAGTCAGAAGTCAAACGTGAAAATCGTGACTCGTAAAACGTGATCAAAAGGTAAAGCGAATTTAAAACATAGCAGGACAAGTCTTGACGTACAATTCAAAGAATTTTCATTGACTAAACAAAAAAACTAGACCTTGAACCCGTAAGTGAATTGGAAAAACCAATTCTAAAAAGTCAGACCGAAAAAACTTAAAAAAACAGAAAATCAATGTTAAAATGGCGCATGTGAACAAAAAACCACTAGCGAGAAATGGAAATTTGGTCCAAACAAAAAAAAGTAGGCCTAGAACGAACTATGAATGGGAAAACTATTTAGAAAAAAATCCGATCGAGAAAATAGAAAAAAAAAGTACAAAACAAAGTGAAATTGCCGCATATGAACAAAAAACCACCAACAAGCGATCGAACTTTTGTTCAAACACCGTTTTCTCACTCTACTTTAAAATTAGAGCAAAGAAATTTACGCCGCAAGACCACTCGCTTTTTCGCTCAATTTCCTGTTTCGGCGTGACCAAAAGCAATGATCCAATTTGACCTCAAAAATCATGAAAATGTGTGAACAGATCTTTAAAAAAAGACAGAGCCCCAAAACAATTCATTTTTTTGAAATGTAAAAACATAGCAGCACAAGTCCTGGCTTACAATTCAAAGAATTTTCATTGACTAATTAAAAAAACCAGAATGGACTATGAGTGAAATGGGAAAACCATTTCTTAAAAAAAAATCAGATAAAAAAACAGGAAATCAATGTCAAAATGCCGCATGTCAACAAAAAACCACTAGCGAGAAACGGAAACTTGGTTCAAACAAAAAACTAGGACTAGAATGAACTATGAATGCATTGGGAAAACCGTTTAGAGAAAAAATCTATCCAAAAAATCGAAAAAAAACAGTAAAAATCAAAGTGAAATTGCGGCATGTGAAAAAACCACTAGCGAGAAAGCGAATTTTCGTTCAAACACCGTTCTCCAACTCCAGAGCGAGCAGTTCCAGTTGGATTCTAAAACTATGCTTAATTCAGCTTCTAAACTGAAAGCTAATAAGCCTTATACCAATGTCGGCTAGCAAACAATCTAAAGAACTTTGATATCCTAATTCTCAGTGACTTATTGGCCGGACTTTATAGGTTTATCTTGCCTCTTTTGATTTCAATCTTCCGATTTTTACAGTATTGAACACATTGCGTAATTGAATGCGTTAAAGAATTTAAAATCCATTCAGTTGAAACAGTGAGTGAAGTAAGTCAGAAGTCAAACGTGAAAATCGTGACTTGTAAAACGTGATCAAAAGGTAAAGCGAATTTAAAACATAGCAGGACAAGTCTTGACGTACAATTCAAAGAATTTTCATTGACTAAACAAAAAAACTAGACCTGGAACCCGTAAGTGAATTGGAAAAACCAATTCTAAAAAGTCAGACCAAAAAAACTTAAAAAAAAAACAGAAAATCAAAGTCAAAATGCCGCATGTGAACAAAAAAACAGCCAGCGACAAAGCGAGTTTTTGTTCAAACACCGATTTCTTACTCTACTTTAAATTAAGAGTATTTCCGCCATTTCCTGTTTCGGCGTGACCAAAATCACTGATCCAATTTGACCTCAAAAATCATGAAAATGTGTGAACAGATCTTTAAAAAAAGACAGAGCCCCAAAACAATTCATTTTTTTGAAATGTAAAAACATAGCAGCACAAGTCCTGGCTTACAATTCAAAGAATTTTCATTGACTAATTAAAAAAACCAGAATGGACTATGAGTGAAATGGGAAAACCATTTCTTGAAAAAAATCAGATAAAAAAACAGGAAATCAATGTCAAAATGCCGCATGTGAACAAAAAACCACTAGCGAGAAATGGAAATTTGGTCCAAACAAAAAAATTAGGCCTAGAATGAACTATGAATGGGAAAACTATTTAAAAAATCCGATCGAGAAAATAGAAAAAAAAGTACAAAACAAAAGTGAAATTGCCGCATATGAACAAAAAACCACCAACAAGCGAGCGAACTTTTGTTCAAACACCGTTTTCTCACTCTACTTTAAAATTAGAGCAAAGAAATTCACGCCGCAAAACCACTTGCTTTTTCGCTCGATTTCCTGTTTCGGCGTGACCAAAATCACTGATCCAATTTGACCTCAAAAATCATGAAAATGTGGGAACAGATCTTTAAAAAAAGACAGAGCCCCCAAACAATTCATTTTTTTGAAATGTAAAAACATAGCAGCACAAGTCCTGGCTTACAATTCAAAGAATTTTCATTGACTAATGAAAAAAACCAGAATGGACTATGAGTGAAATGGGAAAACCATTTCTTAAAAAACATCAGATAAAAAAACAGGAAATCAATGTCAAAATGCCGCATGTCAACAGAAAACCACTAGCGAGAAATGGAAACTTGGTTCAAGCGAAAAACTAGGACTAGAATGAACTATGAATGCATTGGGAAAACCGTTCAGAGAAAAAATATCCAAAAAATCGAAAAAACAGTAAAAATCAAAGTGAAATTGCGGCATGTGAAAAAACCACTAGCGAGAAAGCGAATTTTCGTTCAGACACCGTTCTCCAACTCTACTTTAAAATTAGAGCAAAAAATTTCACACCGCAAAACCACTCGCTTTTTCGCTCCGCTTCCTGTTAGGAGTCAAATCACCTACAAATTGACTCCTAATTTTCCTCAAATTGTCAAAAAAAAGTCATCAGCGGATATGACTTAACAAGATTTCAAAACAAAAAAGGTATCTAAAAAGAAAAACCCTTTACTTTAGATAAAACGTGGCACCGAAGTTTTCGCTGAACTGTTATGCAAAAACCTGATTATTAGGCTGACTATAAAAAGAAAATAAAATTCAATGTCTAACATGACCGCATATTAAACTAAGATAAAAACAGCCGAACAGATCAAAAGAACAGAAACTCGCTATTTTAGATAGCTAGTGGAACATATCATAAAATTTGGACTGAGCACTGAAAATGTGAATATGATAATTCATATTGCTAAACGTGAGCAAGACCATTTCGAAAACAATCATGTTTCAAAAATTTTCCCCCTTAAGACTACGCTTTTTTGCTCAGCTGCTGTGGTATGACTAAAATCACCACTGAAATGGTACTTTCAATTGACCTCAACAATTATCAATGATTACACAAAAATCTTACAAAAAAAAGCACCAATGCAAACGAAATTTTTGGATTGTAAAGAAGTTGAGCCCAAATAAAATTAGAAGACTTTGAATCCTAAAGCGATTATTCAAAACGTTGTTGAATCACAATAACGGCTATTAAAAATTGTGGAATCACAATTAATTCCGCCAACTTGAAGCAAAAGAGAAACCACTTATTTAGGCTAAAATTGCTTAGCCAACCTTCATTATGTCTATTGCTTTCCTCAAAAACAAACTATTAAAATCAATTTTTGAGCACTTTAGAAATCGCTTCACGTAGTAACCCAACGCCAATTCAAATTAGCTGCTCAAAACTTAACCTGAGTAATTGAGGTCAATTCGACAGAAAAAAGCAAAAAACAACCAGTAAAAATTGATGGAGGTCCAATTTTCAACTTAACTTCATAAAAAGGCCGATCAGATCAATAGAATTGCCTCAAAAAGTTGTTTGAGGCCTCAAATAGTCATGATAGAGTGAAAGTTTTCAGCTTTCAGCAAAAAGAAGCGAGGGGAATCAACAAATTTGAGGAAGGGAGTGCACATTTCCGTTAGTTTTTCGCTCTGACAGCAAATTTACAACTTCAGCTGGGAAGTGAAAAACTCAAACTCTTTGAGATCACTAGCTGCTATTTGATATACCAGTTTTATAGCTTAGATGCCTTCGATCTTTCTTAAAGAGTTCGATCTGTTAGAGTTTCAATTTATAAACATAGATTGTTCTCGAACGACAGGCGGAGCAATTTAACTCTGAGGGCGCTGCAGCCTAGAATTTTTTGGGTGCAAAAAACTCCCTCCAAGGCAGTGTTTAAACCCCCCGACCTACGACGTAATAGAATGAAGAAATAACCTCTCGTCTATCAGGACCTTGTACCAGATTATCGTATAATCAGTTTTCTTTCAGCAACACAATTTCTGAGTAAGAGCAATTTATTTAGGCCAAGCAAAAACATAGATGGCATATTGCCAAAAAATAGCCGCAATAGCTTCGTAGATCAGCAATCTCAAACAGATAGTAACAGACGAAAAAGAAATTTTTCATTAATTGCTGAGATGCTATATTTTGATTATGAATATGTATAACTTATTGCTGCTTCTATTAGCTGCTCTTAAATAACCTTCAATTAGAGTGACACACACGGACTTGACCTTATCTCTTTCAAATGAAGTACAAAAAAGTCAATTTCAAAGTCAGGAAGTCATTTTTGAGTGAGGTAAGTCACGTGTGACCAAAAATTTAATCACGCAAATGAACAAAAAAATCGCTCCATTAAGAGTGAAAAATAACGTCACGAACGCAATTCACTTGAAATTGTATTAACGAATCAATAAAAAGCAGATTTGAAGTGGTTGTGACGTCATATGGTCGTAACAAAAATCTTGACGAAATAAAAAAAACATAGCAGGACATGTCCTGGCGTACAATTCAAAGAATTCTCATTGACTAAACAAAAAATTAGACCTAGAATGGACAATGAGTGAATTGGAAAAACCATTTCTAAAAAATCGGATCAAAAAACAAAAAAAAAACAGAAAAACAATGTGAAAATGCCGCTAGCGAGAACAAAAAAACCACTAGCGAGAAATTAAATTTGCTTCTAACAAAAAACTAGGCGTAGAATGAACTATGAATGGATTGGGAAAACAATTTAGAAAAAAAATCCGATCCAAAAAATTGAAAAAACAGTAAAAACCAAAGTGAAATTGCCGTATATGAACAAAAAACCAATAGCGAGAAAGCGAACTTTTGTTCAAACACCGTATTCTCACTCAACTTGAAAATTAGAGCAAAAAAATTTCACGCCGCAAAACCACTCGATTTTTCGCTCCAATTCCTGTTTTGGCGTGAAAAAGGACAGCGCCCCCAATACAATTCAAATTCTTTGAATTGTAAAAAAACCGAGACAAGGCCAATAATAGCCCCAGCTATCGCTGTGCGGCTATTTATAAAGAAGTCAAGCTTAAAAAAGTCCCAGCTATCGCTGTGCGGCTATTTGTAAAGAAGTCAAGCTTAAAAAAAGTCAAGCTCAAGAAGTGAAAGAATGTTCTAGAACAAAACGGTCCAGTAAAAATTAAAAATTTTGTTCGAGACCAATTAAAAAGTGAACTCATACATACTTGCAGGGGTTGACCATTGATATCAAACTCGGCTAAAATCCCCTTGTTTCCACCAGTGACGAGCGGGCAACTGGTGTATCCATCGTAAAACACCACAGGTTCCCTCTTTGCCATGACCTCTTTCAGATTCTTTTCCACAATTCCCGACTGTGCGGCTGCACCAGCCGCAGTCTTAGTTGATGGAATGTTGATGTTGTCTCCGATGCCAAAGATGTTAGAGTATTTATTGTGCTGCAGGGTCTTAGTGTTGACGTCTAAATATCCCGTCCCAGCCGCCAGATTTGGGTTGGTGGCAATTGGCTCTGGTGTTTTGAAGGGAGGCGAGACATGGATCATTTCGTACGCTATTGACACTTTAACCGGGTTTTCCTATCAAAATAGCCGTTAAACTAGTTTAACAAAATCTGCACAAAACGTAAAATTCGTGATCCCATAGGAAATATAAGAACAAGGCATCAAAAAGACATTACATGGAACGAGAAGAAAACTATGGAAATTTCATGAAAACTTTCAGACTTGCTTTCGTACCGAAAGACAGATTATCTTTCTCCAAGTATTAATCATCTAAAATCAGAAATGAATTAATTGGACTAGACATGCTTCATGTTTGGATTACATTCAATACACTTGCCCTAATAAGCACACTTAAATGGATTTTAAACAACTCATCAATTAAAATCATCTAAATTAACTTCCACTTGTTAAAATTATTTCTACGATATCAATTCATGTGAAAATTTAAAAATTATTTATTCCCTACGTCAGAAGTAACTTACACTAAAGGCTTTAAGGATATTGCTCAATTAACTGACCCAATTAAAATACAATTACCATTAACTTACTGGATCCTTTAAATTGTGAAAGATTGCAGTGTTACTCGCATAATCCAGTTCTTTCAGTGCATGGTGAAAATACGTCTTGATTCCTCTTTTGTTCACAACTTTTTCTAACTGCTCTGCATATTTCTGCACCCCAAAAATAACCCCACCAGGATGGGTAAAAGCGACCTCAACTTCACTTCTAACTCCTCGTTTTCTAATCGCATCTTCGGCCAAATACAGAATCTTCTGAGGAGCACCTGCGCATTTGATTGGGGTATCCGGATGTGTAAAAAGTGCAGTCCCTTTTGAGGTGTTCTGGATAGCTGGAAAAGTTTTGGTCACATATTTGGCATCGTAGTTTGTGCACACATTAGGCGCATTTTCAAGTCCTTCCAGCAGTCCGGGCACTCGCTGATAGTCCGGAGTGATACCCAAAGCAATGATGAGGTATTCATAATTGAGCTGAAAAAACTGACCTTGAGTAATTGGACCTGTTCTGTTTCCAAAGTACATACGTTCCGAGTTGGGTCTTAATAAAAAAGTGTTTTCCCAATATTTAGCTATCTCTCTACACAAAAAAGCTCATCCTCGGTCACCATTATATTTTTGAACTGCGTTAAATGTCACCATTAATCTTTGTCCTATAGAGCATACTCGCACGTCAAACAATTTAATCTAAATAAAAAAGGCTCGTATATTTCAGTCCGAAGACAACGACAATGGCTCGTCAAAGTAGAAAAAATAGCAAAGTAGTGAAAAGACTACGAGCCCAAAAACTGAAAACAACAAAAAAGAAAGAGTAATTATAGACCAAGCAACGCTTACGGAAAAACATTAAGGGGAAAGTCAATTGTCATTAAATTTTATCCAGGCAATCATGCAAAAAATACTTCAAACTAGGTGCTATAGAGAACATTAGATGAACAGGACTACATCACTTCTATTTTTCACTTGCGATCAATTACGCAGAGAAATTTGCAATCACAGCTTTTAACTGAATAAACAGAACAGAAAAGAGTTCATGGTAAGAGACAACAAGAAAGTCTTACAGGTCACCAGTGGAGTAGCAAGAGGGTTAGTTTTAAGACCACTAACAAATAATAGCAAGAGCTGTTACGATATGAGTACAGAGCTGCCTGTTGCTTGGAGATCATTGCGCAAGCAAACAGATGAGGCGTCTCAATTACTCTGTCGCACAACGAGAGGTGATAAATATCCGCAATACTCTACCCGTCTAATGAGTGCGGAGTTAGGCGATGATGTTTTTATCTATGAACAACTCTTTCCACTCAACGAGAGGGGAGCTCCATCAAATTGCACTTCTTATTAGAGTAGTCGATTAACGGTTTAGAACATTTTTAATCAACCACGATTGCGTCGAACAGATTTGCTAAAATGAATTATTGATAATGAAAAAACCTAAGTTAAATTAATAATTGTCACCCAAAGAACGGGGCGGTTTAATCCATAAATCGATGAACAACTGGCTGCTTTGACTCGCCCAATAACGAGAGGTGCATTAAATACTTTAAAAATTGAGGAAAAAGATGTAGACTCAGCAAGTGAGTTTGTGCGGGGGTGTGTATTGGAGTCCAAAAACCCAAGAGTTGCCATTCGCGACGAACTAGGCTCCTCTACAGTGTGTAAAGCTATAGAGAACCAGAACTTAATAACAGATTAATTAACTCTGAAAAAACATATAGCATTTACTGCTGACATGGTTCTAATTTAAATCAACAGTCTGCTAATTGAGTTTGACGTCCCCCTCATGTTCTTTAAATTCACCAATTGCTTTCTTCTTTTTTCGTTTACAAAGGCAATTTGTTCAACTCCCCTCTCATTGGGTGAGTCGAGAAGAAACAATTAATATACAACGTCCCAATCCATTGGAAACATAACAGTTGTAAGCAATCATTCTGCGATATCACTCAATTTAATCGGCTTCTATATATCTCACTTTTTGGACAATTTATTATTATTGTTGTGCGCTACCCCCCCCCCCCCCTCGTTGGGCAGTAAAATATCAAGGTAGCTTCTGGTGAAATTAGTAGTCATTCTTCAAAAATTCGCCATCTTCGAACTGGAATGATTGCCTTAGGCATCTCATACCTCTTATACAAAAGTTTGATGCTCTCAGGATGGCAAAACAACGTGTTTTGACTCAGCTCAAATTTTTTGGCACACGGTTTTTCGCATTTTGACGATAATCTATCTGCAAGTCTTTTTAAGAAGATTGTGCTTTCTCGGACCATCATGCCGTCAACGCTCAACACAAGTGGAGTAAACGAGATCTGTTTCTCCTAACATGTATCAAAATATTTCTTTTTTCATCAGCGCAGATCTTTAATAGTCTCTCGGATTTCTGCAGCAAAATTTTGCCTCACTGTCATTGACAGGGATACGGAGCCCTCAAGAAACTCAAGGCATTTTCTTGAGGACTCCATACTCCACTGAATAATAGATTGGCTCTTAGATCTGGCTTATTCTCTGAGTGCTCTCTGATGACTTGTTCATTTTGAATGTAGGGCAATGCCACGCTAGCCATTTCCCCGAACTCATCTCTTGTTCCATTACGCCTTTGCGTAGTGCGGCCACCTTTTTACAAATGATCACATGCTGAACATTGAACTCTTCGCCAAATTTATCACATTTTGTTGAAAAATTTGTTTACATAGCGTTCTTGAAGCCCATAGCGTTTTTGCTGTCAGCCAGCAAGAATTACCACTTTTTAAGTTTAATTCTATCCGCCTTTCAGATTTGGTTGGTTTTTCTGTCAGTTAAAGGTATAGCTGACATTGATGTGCATCCATTTTTTGCATAAATTTCTGGCTTGTTCTATGGACGTGCGATTTGTGTTCTTCAGCGTTTAACTCAGTTGCATTCACAATTGATTCTGCTACAAAACTTAATGATTCTTTGAAAACATTGAAGCTTTAGAGAATTGTTGTTGACTTAAAGCTCTAGCGCTTTAACAATTGACGACGTTGCTCAAGACGTAAAGTCAAGAAAATTGATGATCAGACAAAAATTGGTCATATGGAAAATCGCATAAAAACAACACGCTTAAAATTACTATTACAAACTTTGTTTGGAGCAATTAATCAGCATATTTTTTTAGCAAGTGTCAGTCTAGAGCCAAAGGGGATAAAAGTTCAAGCTATGAGCGCCAACTTTTATGGCTCTTGTATTGTTCTTTTTGAGATAATACTTTGTGCCTCATAAAAAACTCAAGAATGATGGAAGCAGACTTGAGCCAACTATTTTATCACAATAATCTGGTGGTAAAAAGATTGAGATGTGCAATCTACAGAAAACTAGAGAAAAGAATCCCTGAAAAAGCATGCGGTGTTTTCTTGGAATACTTGTTTGCTTTCTATACTTTCTATTTACTTCTATAATCAGCGAAAGTAACTAAATCGAAATGATGGCGGTGAAACAATTGGACAAAATAATTCAATTCAAAGTTGGTAAAACTTGACATTCCAGGAGAATGCAGACGTTTAAATAATGAAAGAAAACCTATGGTCAGATTCCTTAACGTTCTAAAATAACTGAAGATTTTTCAGCCCTTTAGAAAAATTCCCTCTTGTCAATTCATTATTGTTATTTGAATGTAACTGCAGCTAACTGTCACTTAAGGATGAGCAATCGTGTACATGCATTTACCAAAGCAGTGCCAGAACAAAAACCATGAAACCTACACTAATTCCGTTTCGAAGTACAACTTTGTTATTATCCGGGTCAAACGCCTCAACAAATTCTTTCTCCCAGTGAACATTTTTAGAGACAAAATCTTTCATGGGTTTCTCAGATTGTTCCATTCTCTTCAACCCTCCGCCAACCAATGTCCATAATGGCTGATAATAATGCTCGTCTTTGGGTTCAATTAACGCCACGTTCGATGCACCCAATATTCGAGATAACCTGTTAGCCATGGTCAGGCCAGCAGAGCCGCCTCCAGCAACAACAACACGAAACATTTTCGAGCTCATCGTAATAAATTTTTACAGCTCAGATAAAAATTTGCACTTTTAAGCAATTAAATAATTGATTTCTTGGTTTCAGTTGATAAATAGTAGGTTTAGAAACTCGACAAAACAATGTGGAAAACGCAACTCTAATTCAAGAATGCAGAAATTAAACCCTAATTCAGAGAATGTTCATGTGAACAATTTTATGTTGATTCAAGATTCAAATTTGACAGCAAGTAATTAGACTGTGTTCTATTTAAATCTACTGAATGACTGTTAAATTATGTACGATATGTAAGATAAAGCTAATATGTACGATCAAGCTAAACCAAAGTTCAGCAAAGAGCAATTTTCTTAAATACACGTTTGATCATGCATTGTACAAAATTTATCAATTGGCACGATGTTCAAATAAGTCTCGCATCGAAAATTAGACTAGTATAATGGAAATCTTGAAAGGTTAAATTTTATAACAACAACATGAATTGTGCCACATTTGTGCACAAAAAAAAGATACACAAAGAGAAAAAATCAAAATAAAAACTGACACTGAATGCTCGCATTTACAAAAAAGAAATCTGCTAATTAAATTTGCCATTTATTGTTACAAAATAATGACCCTAGGGCAAATCTGAGAGGGATGACTTGCTTCGAACCACAGGCTGCAAAAGAATTGACAATTGATTAAAATTGCCCTTTGGAATCTGGCTCCTTTCTTTTTAGTGAGCACAAAATAGCGCATGTTTTTCCAGTAACCATAGTCTGCGCAGTCAAAGAAGCAATCCCGTTACAGGGCTGCAAACTGTCAACTATAATTGGTCATATTATAGAGTGGGAAGCAAACTTAGGTCAGCTGGACTATATACTGTATTTCAACTGTATCAGCTTTAATTCCCATGCCAGTACAAAACACTTCGCTGGGGCATCAAATAACTGAACAACAATACATTGCATATCTTTTCGGTTTCGTTAAAAAAATATGCTGAAAAATTGTGACAAAAATATCGCTGCGTATTGCATGGCAAGGCAACTTAGTAAGTCCAAAATAACTTAGCAAGTGTTGAGTGTAGATCTATCTGTTCCTCCATCATAGAAGTCTGTCTGGACATTTCTTGTATTCAGGAGAGAGTTGCAGCAAAGTCTCAACTACTCACAAAGTAGTACAACTTCGTATCAAGGAATCGACTTGCTGATGGATTAAAACAAGGGAAAGGGGAAACTAATTAATAAACAGTTGATATAATAACCAATACCGATGAAATTGACGTAAAATAATAGTATTAACGGAGAGTTGATGCTAGCTTCTGTTTCAACTACTGTAATTTAACGGACACACGTCAAGTACGTCATTAAATTAAGGATACATATATTCCTGCTGTTCCTACATCAAAAGCAGGAGCAAAAAATGCCATGACGTCATCGAAGACTTCAACAATTGGAAAAGAATTCTGACTTGCTTTAAAGAGAATCCATCCAATATTGCGATAGCCTTAATCAAAACTACCAACAGGATAGTCAGCGTTAAAATTTCTTTTGAACATTTGTGGGCATAAAACGCATATCGCCTCATGCCACTCAACGAAAACCCCGGCGTTGTAGCCAATGGCGTTGGAGAAGTCTTGCTCCGCATTAATAGGAAGTGTATCATTTGCTCCGCATTATTAGGAAGTGTATCATAGAGCGCACTAAAAAAGATTTGCCTTCTCTTGCAGTCAACATTAAGGATTCAAAAAGCTATCCAATCAATGCGATACATATGATGCTCCAGACAATGAAGCAGTACCCCTAATAGACTCTAAAATGCATTCAATTGCCTGAACAGACAATTAACTCTAGCAACTAAAAAATTTGTGCTGCATAAAGCTGTGTGGCTCAAAAACGAAAAACACCCGCATCCGACCGGTAAGTTATCCGCACTTGCTTACAGTCCCACAAAGACACCACCCAGAAAAATCCTTTTGCTATGACAAGGAAAAGTGTAGCCCTTATCCCATTGATTTACCACATGCGCAACTCGGACGCATGTCAAAAATGGTTAAGACTACGGCAGAGCGGAAGGAAAGCTGAAGAACTTAATGAAGTACTACTCAGATCTATCCGATAAAGAAACGCATTCCTAAAACATAGTTAAAGCGCCAACTGATTCCAAAGGACCATGCAAAAACCCGGGCTCGTGAAAATTTCAGTCGAACTGGTGCCAATGTTGTGTACGGCTGCTTGCTCTGGGATCAGATAACGACAGGCAAACTTTTAAAATCTGCATGTATAACTTGGAAAAGTTGCAAAAACAACACTACAAAAGGCTTACTCGTGGTCCACGAGAAGTTCTCAGCAAAAACAGGTTTATCAACCAAAAAACGTTTAACGCTCGGAAACTTTTCTAAGGCGCAGAAAAGTAATTCAAAGATTTTTCTACCATCGTTCAGTGACTCGCCATTTACCGACGTCGGTTGCATTTATTATCCACCCGTGAGGGTGCACTAAACATCAGTGAGTTAATGGGATACCACAACACTCCATCTTTCGCTGATATCGAGCCTCCTGGTAGTGACGATCTCACGAACGTCCAACTCATAGTGGATAATAATAATAGAACAGAATTTAGGAAAAAATCCAAGGGTTATACATTAACCCCAGTTTGTGTCGTTCAGTTTATTAGATAACTCAAAATGATAACTCTGTGAAATTCAGTTTTTTCACGTTCTTGCAGTTGTTGCACCCACACAGAATTCGCCAAGAGCACGTGTTGTTTTCATCGTAACGCAGCCTGAAGTGGACAAAATATTGACCGAGAAGTTTGGCTTTGTGGTTTTCATGAAATAGGATATCATATTTGAAGAACTCGTTGAAGGTGTTCGCAAGGTGGCAGGCCCTATACCAATAGTCGGATTCACATTTCCTGAGTTTTGGTTGTTGACAGATTAAGTTACGAGTCGTTTGGTATCGAGTTGTACCTGGCTCTGTTAGTGATATGATTAACGAAAACAAACGAAACGAGGACAAAAGGAGATACTCTGAACATTAACTCATGACAAACGTCAAGTTGTCGTATTGACATCAGAAAATGCGAGCCCTGAACTGGCTCACTGCAACGCCACTGAAACGCTTTGGCTTCACAATGACGAAATCGGATATCGGTGACAGTTTGTGCATTTGGTACAATCTTGAAGCATCAAATTATCTATCGACTGTGCTTGCGGGTAAAATTTCACAATAACCAACGCTTTCCACTATGCAAAGGCAAGTTATACTGGCTCATCAGAAAAAGCGAGCCCTGAACTGGCTCACTGCAACGCCACTGAAACGCTTTGGCTTCACAATGACGAAATCGGATATCGGTGAGTTTGTGCATTTGGTACAATCTTGAAGCATCAAATTATCTATCGACTGTGCTTGCGGGTAAAATTTCACAATAACCAACGCTTTCCACTATGCAAAGGCAAGTTATACTCACATGAGATAAAACTAAATTAGAGACACCTTTGGAAATAGAATGCAGGTCGCATGCTATTGGATTCACTAGGGTTGCTAGAAGGCGACATCTTTTACAACAAATCCATTAGCATTGATGACAACGCCCGGCGTGACATCACAGCAAGTGGCTTGCGGGAGGGGGTCGTCTAGATACATCAGAACTTTCGTCTAGGGGAGAATCTTAATCCGTCGATGGAGTCACACCAAGAAGTCAAGGAAGCTTGCAAATATCGCGAGGCAATTAAAATCCAGAATATCAACACATTGGAAAAGGAAAAAAGTAGTTTTGTTCCTCTAGTGCTTTTTACATGAGGAGCGCAAGGCCATCTGCTACACGCAATATGTAACCGAGGTTGATAATACCTGTAGTGTTGTTGTGCGGGAGGGGAAGCTGGGCACTTTAGTGTAGTATTAATTCAGTGCGGCTCTTAGACAATGTATTTTTGCGGTAAATTTATATACGCTGCAGTGATGGTTCATAGTCGGGGCTCACTGTTCTCTTGGTCGACTGGATCATACTCCCTTTTATAACCGTGGATCTAATTTAGAAGAAACACAAGAAAAAATGAACAATTGTCCTCTAGAAACAATTGTTTTCCTAAAAGCGGAATTGCTCACTGCGAAAATTTTGTCTGCCTAGTTTTAAATTATACTTTTACAGGAACAGATAGTCACTTTTGCGGTATCCCTGATTTGGTCAAAAACAATTAAATTACAAGAGCCATATATCTGACATGTGGGTACTTCACTTCCACCGAACATGGATCTTTGAAGATGAGCTAAATGCGATGAACAAGTGATTAATTTAATCCCTGAATAAAAAGCATTCGACGCGCATTCAGTTCAGCAATACAAAATTTTTTAATCTTGCGCTCAATGAGCAGCTTCTTCAAAGCAGGGCTTAAAATTCAGTTCAAAGGCTTCAAATCCACCAAGAATTACTAGATTATGCGAATTATGCAATCGCTAACATTTACAGGCTTTTCAATTATCAGTGCTGCACCCTATGAACAAGGAAAATGAACTTTTAACTGCGTACTATCATATTACAATTTATTCAGTTGTTTTGAAGCAAATGACACCAATTCCGCATATCGACCAAAGAGGAGGGAATGCTTTTATGATGTTTTGTTATCAATTATTCACAAGATCCTCAATCAAAACAATGTGCCGTGCACGTGAACAAACTATGCCTTATCTTAAACCAATCGTATTAGGCAAACTAAATCCATTTCAAACAATTGCTGCCAGTCATGGATAGATCGGGTGGGATTAGGAATAAAAAAGCATCAAACAAAAATGTGAAACAATGGCGCCCCAGGAAGCACGAGACTTCCAGATGCGACCAACAAAAAAGCAAAAAGTGAACCACATTGACTGATGGCATAGGTTTAAGTATACTTAGCTTGGCGACCTCAAAGATAAATAAGATTAATTATAAAATGTTTATATTTATTGTTTCCTTTTCAACCAAACATGGAAAAGGAAGTTCCTGGTGCTGTTTCTAAATACAAGGAAATCAGAGCTCGAAAGTGGGAATCGGTGTCAAAAGATCTCAGTGAGTGGGGAGTTCCAGTCAAAGATTGTCAGCGCTACATTTCTGACTTTGGTTAGTCTCGTTCTCAGTTGAGATTTAATAATTTCAAATTGCGAAAAGTATTCTGCATACATTATCACCGATGCCGTTTATGAGCTCGAGCTCCTCACTATTAAAAAAAATTCAGTTAAAACTGGGTTGTGGAATTTTTATATCCAGTATGCTGAGGGGTCAGTTATTCCAGACATATACAAGAACAATTTGACATTGGATCTTTTCCGTTTGTGCCCCCCCTCCCCAGTTACAGAGCACGTGTAATTACATAGTAAATCATTATGAAAAAATATTGCACGTGCGTCTGGGGGTGCAAATAATATGCGCCCACTAAGCTGGGTGGGGCACAAACGGAAAAGATCCAAATAATTAACTGTGAAGGCGCAACGAAATGACTGAACTTCATCAAACAAAATTCAACGTTTTTTCAAGACACCTATTTAAGTCGATGTTTTAGGAAAGGACAAATTAATTGAGATGTGCGAATGCTTCAAAATTTTTGACCACACAGATACGGGACATATAACAAAGCCTGAGATGGTCTTAGTGAGCAATTGTCTCGGCAAAGGGTGGAATCGCCATTTCATCAAGCGTCTACTTGAAGATGGAGACAAAAATGGTCGGTCAGCACTCTTTCAGATCAAATAAACTTTCCTTACCAGTGAATCACTAATATGATAGCTCAAATAAAAAAATTGTGGATCTTTACTGGTCGTCAGGGACGTAGAAAAATTAATTGGAATTGCAATGATTGGCAATAAATTGACTGCAATAATTGATTGTTGACTGTAATTTAATTGCAATAATTGATTGGAACGACCCAATTAATTGCCCAATAATTGGAGAAAATTGCAACAACATTCTCCGTCGGAAACCTCGAACTAGAGAAAAATTCCATACTGCAAATTTTTAGAAGTAGTAGCAGTAGTAGTAGTAAATCAGGCTTCTGGGTACACTTCAACGGGTTATTCACCCAACAAGTTCAAATTCAGCACGAGTTTTGATTACTAGAGTTTGAGTTTAGACATTTGGCTGCAATTTCCACAGAGGCATAAAATGCGCCATGAGCACGAATTATTTTCATTGTACTGTAGAAACATTCGCCAATATATGTCTGTGAGTTTTCTTTTTGATATTGTCTGCGTTGGATAGTAGAGTACGCCGCAAAATGTTCAACAAGTGTAGTGTGAGGTCAAAGAAGTTGGAATCTGCTTTCTTTAGTCTTTTTTAACTACGAATTCGTTTTTTGTGCCTTGTCTCGTCATTGTTATAGTCCCTCGCCTTTGTTCAGAAAAGTCGTAGTCGTATTTGTTCGTGAGTATATCGAGGAGGAAGAGAAGGTCATGTAACTTGAATTAGAACGACAGCGGTAGTAGCTTGAGGCGTTCAAGTCTCTCTTTGCTTGTCTTATTTTTTGTCGGGAATCGGAAGTAAAATTGACAGATTATAGGGTGAGCCCTTTGTAGCAACCAATCTTTTAGACCAATCTTTTGAGCCTTTTTAGACCAATGCATCAACCAATCTAAGTTAATGACACTAGAGGCGCTCTATCTAAGAACATTGAAACCAGCCATCAACACGCGTGACGAATACCGAACACGAGAATTGACACTGAAAGCTCAGCTTGGAGATGAAAATCCAACTTGAAAGACACGTTAAGAAACGAAAATTTGAACTTTATAATTGAACAAAACCATAGTAAGTTTAAAGCAATATATGTAGGTTTGTTGTAAAAAAACATGTCGATATGCATCTGCATTATCAAATCGAAAAGGTATTTTTACTCAGATGTAAATATTTTGTAGATATGATTGTAGATATGTAAAAAATTCGTGTATTTAAATTTCCTTGAATGATTGATTTTAGTGATTTGCATTTTATTTTCTGGCTTTTCATTTAGGCATTTTGTACTGTTTATAACCTGACGATGAACTCAGAGTTCGAAAACGTTCGTAGGAAAGTCTTAAATTCACAACCCTTTTTTAAATCTTGAGCCCTCTGTGTCATTCCGTTTACAATTGTTATTGTCAAGCTTTATTTCAGTTGTTTTATGATAAGCGGCAATGAAATAAATTAAAAGTTTCACAATCACAAACAACCTAGCTTCGGAAAAATTGGTGTTGGAGAAGTATTGCGCCGTTTTATTGGGTGGTGTATCATAAAGCGCATTGAATTTTGTATATAAAGCGCGGTTTTTTAGAGGCAATTGCCAGCTCTGCCTACGCCAAAAGTGTTGCATTGAAAATGCTAAAAATTCAGTGCCATTAGCGTATGATGCTCCCAAAAACGAAGTAAACCACCTATTAGAGCTAAAAAAAATGTTGAAAGTCGATATAAAATTGTTAAATTACTCAAACGTTTTTGCAATAAATTGCGTCGTCAGGAGTTTACAACTTTTTAAGTAAATATTTACAGATATGCATATATAAGGCAACGTGTCTTAATTATCGATTCAAATTCTCGCATTTTTCTAACTTTTTTCAGATTTCAACCTTAAAGTTTGTAAAAATGTCTAAAAAACTTAAAAAAATTTAATATGAGTCTTCTTTCTGTATGAGTTTTTAATAGGAGGTTTTTATTTTGTTTCAGCATATAACTTTGCTTGCATGGCAATTCGAAAATTGCCGGAGAAAACATGCATTCTGCATTTAATATTTCAGTGTTAGTTCCCTAACTTTTGCACTCGTCCCCCTTTTTTCAGTTGTGGCTTGCGTCTACTAATGTGTAGAACTTTTATGGTCATAAGTTTTTCGCTCTCCTGGCACTGATAAATTATTTTATAATTAAAGGTCGTTATGGCCCCACTGCATTCCACCACATGTTGTCCCACCGGCGAATTGGTTCCTTGAAGCTCAGTAATTCTCGTGGCCAATTGTCGAAACGTTTGTCCGACATAGGTGGAACTGCATCGACAACAAATGAGTTCTTAGACCACTTGAGACTTCAGATCGATATCAAAACTAGATTTCAGGGATGATTGGCAAGAACCTAGTTTTCGAGTTGTGAATATGGTTTTCAATTCGCACGTTTTTTTTAATTTTCGCTTCAGTTGCAGGCTAATGATACCTCAACACTGCAGTAAAAATGATGGTTTAACTTCTTTCGCTGGCAATTTTTATTCCCTCAGTTGTACCTTCTCGCATTTATGGAGGCAAATTAGACGCCAAAAAAGAATAAAAGGACTATTAGAGGCCAAAAAGAATTCAATTCCCTCAATTGACAATTATTTCGAAAACCACTGGATTTCACTTTTAAGTATAAAACAATGCATTATTCAAATAATAAAATAGAATAATAAATTACACTAAACTCGGTTGCACCAAGCTTAGCAACTCCCTAATTGGGCGTGAATTTGATTTCTCTCAAACCTTGTCCATCCATATGAGTATAATGATTTTCACTGAATTTTCTACATGAAATTCTTCTTAGCTAGATCAAATAGATATTCTCTGATTTCGGCAGAGAAGAATGAATTGTCAAATAAAGTTTAAATTGATTTAAAAAACGAAAGTTTTTGAACATTGCGTTCATCATCAGGTTTAACAATCGCATGAACTTCTTTACAAAGTATTTAGACATGTCTTTGACTCTATTTTTGAAACCTAAGAAATGAGTTAAAATAGCAGCTATGTTTTGAAATTATTGACAGTTAAAATCAAATTTACAACAGTTTATATACATTTATTACACCAGAACTATTTTAATCTTTACTCCAAAGTTTTTTTAATTTACCGGGTATATTGTTGTCTATTCCTGAAAATGAATTTTTAATTTCATTCCTGTCTGCTGTTATCTTTTACTTGTTTGGTTTAACAATACTTCGGATTAACATGTACCATAATAATTTTTGAATTCCAAAAGACAAATGTTTTGCATTTGAACTCCGGTACTCATCGCGCGTTTTTAGTTGCGGTTTCTGCTTTTTGATGTAGATCGGTTCTATTGTCATCAGTTTTTCAACCACGCGACATTCCTCTAAAATCTCCCAAATTCTCTGATTCTTCTTTTGAATTTAGGTGGACTTGAATATGGACTGTAATTGGGACAATAACGCGCCAGTGAAATAGAATTTTTGTAGGTTGTAATTTGGTGGAAAAAAGTTCATCATGTTGGAAATTACTTTCGTTTCAATGAACAAATATTTTTTCGTTTGACCTTGTTTTGGGACGTCCATTTGTCATTTGCAGAAAATGCTCGCACCGAAATGGAAGTTTACTTTTCAAAATTTATTTGTACTAACATTTTTGTGTAAATTGGAAATAATCTCTTTAGATGTGCAAGCTTCAGATTACCTTTTCGTAGAATAATTCTCAAGTGGTACCCCTACAATCAACTTTCTGAAAAATAAATGACCAGATCTTCGAAGTGTCGTTCTTGTGAGGTGGTTTTAGTGGCGTGAAAAAAATTAGTTGTTTTGATTTTGTCGTAAGAAAGATTGCACGCTTCTAAACTTATCTTAAAAAGTAATTTATCAAATTCTCCTTGCTCCAAACAAAACTATCTAATCAATATTTTTTCAAGCTGCATTTAATGGTGCACAATGTTGATCAATGTTTGTCATCTGCGTAAAAATAGCACTTAATGACAAATATTTTGGGTTGTTTATTAATATTAAAAAAAACGCTGCAAAAATTGACCCGTAAGGTCCACCGCCGGGTGATTGGTCAAAAGTCAGATCTTCTCTAAGATTTTACAACTCGCTGCAGTCTGTCAGTCAAATATGACGCAAAAAATCTCATGAAAGAGCTCTCAAATACAATTCTGCATAATTTTAAAAGAAAGACATTAAAATTAATGATATCAAAAGCGTGTCGAGATACACTCCTACTCGAGATGAAGTTAATGATGATATATTATGTAAAGCCAAATTCCTTTGAAGTTATATCATAAAATGTTGTGAACAAAAACAAATCATTTAAAAAAATTCAATGTGTTTTTAGACTGCTGAAAATTTCTTATTGCACCAAGTAGGGAGTTCGTCTTCAAGGAATTTTGGTAAAAAATGAGTTTCTTAGAAAGGCTGATGATCTGTGGTCTTGAATAATGGTATGATTAGTTCGTTTATTAATTTGATAATAGGCACTGGGGAGACTTTCCTCGGATACTTTTTTGTTACCTTTGATGTAGTTAAAAATATAGATTAAAAACTTTTGCTGAATACCTTGGTCAATGCTCAAACGTTTTTTTATAAGCGCAGTTCAAGCAATGACTTTATAAATTTTTAGAAAAATAAAGTTCTCAGTGGTCAACTCATCTGCCATTCCAGAGAATATAACAAACTTCTCCCTATACCAATGAGAAAAGTCTACATAGGTTGATATTCCATCTGGAAGTGGCCTCTGATGAGACGTAAATCGAACGCACTCTGTGTATTTCCGGATCACAATTACAGGGTCTGGAAATTGGTTCATGCGCAAAATTGTATGATCAAAGTGATCACATCCTGGTAATGGTCTGATAAGAGGTCATTTCAGAAGCTTAAGCGTCTTCACAATGATCTAGACATATTCCGTAAGTTGAGTAGAAATTGGTCTCATTAGTGGCTTGTTTGATTTGGGGATAGTCTGATCAGAGGTCATTTCAAGCGCACAATCTTTTGGAAATGGGTTTAAATTTGTTTGGGCCAAGGTTGCAGAAAACTTTGCCAATGGTCTAATTTTGAAATGGATATAGGTCACTTCAGTGTAGCAAGGTCTCGTCAGAGATGATTTCGAGCGCACTTCTCGCACATACTGCATTTCGAGCGATCGTTACTCCGATCAAAGCAGAAATTGTTCAGCAATGGACTGATCAGAGGTAACTTTTGCATGGCACCTCAACCTGTGTACTGTGGTCAAGATGAGAAAAAACAATGTCGTCTAATAAAAAAGCTTCAATTATTTTGTAGGGAGCTGACTTCTAATTGTTTTGGTTGTTTTGATACGAGTTAACATCAATTCTAAGACTACTTTTCGCCCGGCTATCAAATTTTAATTGAGAGTCAATTAAAGCTGCGAGATACTTGCATTATTTTTTTTGGTTGTCCAGTTGAATTTTTTCCAACAAAATCCGACGTCCATCATTAGGTTTGGCAAAACAAATGGAATTTTGTTGGCGCCACTGCAAATTAGGAACAAGAGCCATTAGACAGCAGGAAGTAACTTTTGAAACTGAAAAAATGTAGAATTGGTCAAAACTCAAAAATGGTTACAAGTTAAAAACTTTACAAGTTGGGACCGAAATTATGTATAACCCCAGTTTGAGAAGGGAAAACATGAGCAACTCGAGGTTATGGCACACGGTTAAGGAAACTTCTAAGCTGCTCATGAACCAAAAAAAAATCGCATCAATCCCACAAATGTTGCTGTTAGCACTTCTATGGTGCAAAGAGTGATTTTTTGATATTTTGTTCTTTGTTGTCAGAAATCGCAAAAAGTTAACTCCATGATCATTTAGTTTTATATTTTTGTTCTGAGTTCAAACATTTCAGGCAGTGAGAGCTCTGTACGTATCAAGTTTTAGTATGTAAGCAAAAGCGAGTATTGATGTATTTTGATATTTACTATGTATATACTGATCTAAATCAATTACTTGATTAACCAATCAGAAAAGAGTAGCAATGATGTTATAAATGATATTTACCTAATCTTTTCTTTGAATATAATTGTTTGAATAGTGAAACTATATTGTTTTTAGAACCACTAGGCACTGTTACCAAAAGCAGTTGGCTCTCAGAGTACACTAAATTTTAATTCTTCATCACTTTCAATCTTTTGTTCTAAGTTTTACTAGATCTTAAGAACTTTAGAAATTAATGTAATTGAGCTTTCTTGTAAGAAGTTAGCAAAAATACTAGCATTCGACTAAAACCTTACAAAAATCAGCACGAGAGTGAACATAGATTATCATTGAAGATTTTCTTAACTTCAATAAACAAAATCAAATATACATTCCTTTAAACGTGGAGCGATTAATTGATTCCACGACATCATTAAACAATAAAATTCAGTAAAGAACCAGGCCAGCGTAAAGCTAAAAAAACAGGCTGTGATATTTCGGTCCACTGAGATTCTTGAGTAACCGCAACATTTGGTCCGCCGACCCGGACAACCGCTATTTTAGTGACGCAAATGGTAACGATTCTTCAATTCAGTTAGGTGGACCAAAGCAAAACCAGTAACGATGGCCAGCAAAATTCTAACAGGCACTGGAAAACAATTGATTGGAAGTCGAGTGGTCAACTCAAGACGTTAGAGAAGGAGCAAGCTGACCTATTCAATTTATAGTAGTAACAGGGTGAGCAAGGCTACCCAAGGCGTGTAGACTCCAAGTATTAAATTAGGGTATAGGGGTATTTTTGAAAAAGGTTCTACCCTAACGTATTAAGATAGGGTATAAATCTAGGGCCGACTACATGTATTAAGATTATGAATACTTCCCTTGTATTAAGATTATGAATAGCCGCCGCCGCGTATTAAGATTAGCAGTAGCCGCCGCAACGTATTAGGACTAGAAATAGCCACCGCATCGTATTAAGATTGGGAATAGCCAAAGTAGTATAGTGTAAGTAGATCAGTCGCAATTTTGGGAGCTTGTCATTAACCTTTCCGCGCAGGGGAATTGTACAGGCGGGGAATTGTACAGGCAGCGTGGACGGGAATTGTACAGGCGGAAAATTGTACGGGCAGCGGATCATTCCCCTCGCAGTAAATTTCAAAAAAATTTGGGAAAACCAGCGCAATGTATGAAGCTTAGTTATAACCCCCGCAAGGTATTAAGTTTAGGTATAGCCGCCGCAATGTATTAGGATTAGATATAGACGCCACAATGTATTAAGGTTACGTATAGCCGCCCCTAAATAGCAAGATGGCGCAGTGGTAGCGTGCTGGGCTCATAACTCAGAGGTCGGTGTTCGAAATTAATTCTTACTAATCAGGCATTGTCACAGTACTAGTGGATTTTTACGCGCTCATATCTTTGAAAAATATTAAATAAAAGAAAATATTGAACTAAAGAAGTACAAAATAACAGACACAGTACAAATTAAGCACATGCAAACACAAAATTAATAAGGACTTTACATAATGATAGTACAAAAGAATATCAAAGTACATTTAGCCGAGTAGTGGAAAAGTGGACAACAAAAATATGAGTAATTAACGAAGAATTTAGGAAATTAGAAAAAACTTATTTTCGACTTTGTTAGACTTCGAGTTATTTACATTAAATTTACCTAATTCACACATAATTACTCATAAATCTTAAGACATGAACATCATGAACATTGTTCAGTTTTTGTTTAAAAATTTAAATAGTTGAAATGCTAAAAAAATTAAATAAAAATCCACACAAATTATCAGTTTTCTGAACTGGATATTTGATCATTTTCTGATACTTCTTATTCAAGAATTTTTATTTTGTGATTGGATGAACCAAAGAATCAGCATAGTAGTAAGTTCGATTGAGTCGAGCAATCATTATCCAATGCTCTCCGGCTTCACTGCTCGAAGAAGTGATGATGATAGCAAAGCTGAATGTGGGTAGGCTTGGAATACAATCTGATGGAAAGGATCCAAATACCGGTATTTGAGTTCTGGGATTCGTTCATTACTCTGTCTCAGAGAAGGGTTATCCATGACAAACGATTTTTCTCTGCCTTCATCCGCAAGTACAATTAACACACGGATTTTTAACTGTACAGTCAAGCTGAAAAGTCTCATTCTCTTCAAAAAAGCAACAATCTTTGGTTTTTTACCTCGCTCTAATAAAACTTTGATTGATATTTTGATTTTGTCAACAGAATCGTTATGGGAGTTGGGGTAGAAAAAAATATTCATAAAAAATGTACCAGAAAAATTAGGAAAGGAACGTAAACAAAAAAATTTGAATTAGTTCGTCCCTAGTTAACGTCCAATTTAAGAAATTATTTGGTTAAGAGAATGGCAGCTGGGTGACGATAATATAAAACCCACAAATGTTCCAATGCAGAAAGCAATAATGTAACCCATAAAAAACTGAAAAAAATATGAAAAAGTTTTCTCTAACGCAAAAATCTTCAGACATTTTTAGCAACCCTTCCTAACTGATCATATTTAACAGTGCACATCCTTTCTCCTAGGACAAATAATTCTGTCACGCTTCTTAGCGGGCGGTCAAAAACATTTCTAATCGGATACTTTTATCGCTGAGTTCAGGATAAAGAGAGTTTTCTCCAGCATATTGAAGTGAAGTGAGATCAAATACAAGTACGTAATGGTTCTGAAATAGATTTTTTAGCAGGAACTTCTTCGTTAAAATTCAGTGCTTCCATTGTTGTTACATATACCCTACAGTCATTGGTTGTATCAACTGACACTATAGTTCTACCTCCTCGAACCATTCTTAGTTCTCGTAAACCAAATTTTTGATAATGGAAAGGATTTTCTTGAAAATTTCCTGTGAATGCTGAATTTGTGTTCATCGCTATAGCTATTCTTCTGATTGGAGCATTGTTAAAATAATTCTTCTGGATAAACTTGTTCAGTCCTGAAAGAATAATAATTGTACGTGCAATTGTTTCCTTAAAGTTGTACCAATTAGGTTCATGAGTTAATTGATATTTGACGGTCTGGTGATACACTTCGTTAACAACAACACGTCTTGTAAACCGGGAACAGTCAAGAACTTTGAGGGAGACGTGGGGATTGTAAGAGATCATATAAAAATTGGGTCTTGCGCGAATCGACTTCAGTCTAACTTTTGTTTTTGGAAGAAGTAACTTCTCTTATTGGAACAAATCAATTGCTAATTACCGTAATAACTTCCATTTTTCAGCAAAAGTTCTTCCTCTCGATGCATAACAGGGTTTTTCTCAAAGTCGCTAGGCTATTTTTCAAACTCCTAAACCTGGAAAGCCAAAATACCTCCACTATTTCTTGTGAAAGTGAAAAATTCATTGAAAATTAAAGCCTTGTGTCCCTAGAGACCATTTGAGTTGTAAACCTGTTGATTGTTCAGATACAATCACAGTTGGAGAACAGATAGTATAATAAATTGTTGGCGTGAGTTAGATAATGTAAATCATCATCTGTGAAATACATTCCCATATCTGCTTTTCCATGCTCGTTCTTTTTCATATAGTCATCAAAAAATCTTCCCTTTTGTAAACCAGCTTTGATTTGAAGGTGGATATCTCTCATATCAAGATACATGCTTCTTTTTGTTTCAAACTCGAACTCAATACTGCTTTCATCCAATGGAGTACTCGGATAACCTTTTTGAACGCGAGAAGATTCAATTGGTTCAAAAACAGTATTTTTGTCAGAAATCTCCAAGCAAGAATTTGTAAAGTGACCATAACGAAAATTGCTATCGTTTGTTGATCTACTATTCATTTTAGCTTAGAAAAAATATCTCTTCTAGTTCGACTGTTTTTTGGGGGAATTCATCGAATAAAACGACGTTTCCAAATTTTTCCACCACCTAGCTGTTTACGTTATGTTTTCTTTCTAACATCTACAGCCGCATATTTCAGTTTTTCTGTCCAATTAGAACATCTACACTTTCTCATGTAGCTATATCAAGCAAATCAACACCAACTCTTTTTGGTGCTGCGACAACATATCTCCTCAAGAATGCAATAGCTTTCCTCTCAATTGTTTGTGCTAATGCTCCGAATCCTCTTCCCCTCTGTCCTGAATACCCACGAAAATACGGTAAATCACTATCAGCAACCAATTTTTACATTTTTAAATCTAAAAATGATTGTCAGAAGTATTTGTAAACATTAGAACTGCTCTTGTTACACAAACAGAGCTGAAAGAAACTTTTTCACCATGAGAGTCCCGAAGCTCGAGTTTTATGCTTTTATGCTGTGGGATGAATTTTTTAGAATTTTTTGAATTGTAAGTTTGGAAACTTTTGATAATTCCTGTATTGTCTCGTTGAGATGATGTCTTCTTTCTTCACTTTTGAGATAAAAAGAATGCATCGTAAAAGAGCAGCTTTTGTACAACCACAATACTGTATTAAACTATATCACTATATATCATTATGGTGTGTATTCGTATAATGCCATGAAAGAACTTGGGAAAATGTGGACCAACACCACTCACGAAAACACCCATACCATAAACAGCTTGTTCTAAAAATGATCTGCACTAAAAATGACAAGTAAAGAGTTTTCATTAGGAAGACTCAAAAAAATTCGCTGTGTAATTTTGTTAATGTGTTACCTGCTTGGCGTTTTTTCATACATTTGACGTTCCTGAATTTTTATGTTCATTTCATTGAAAATATCAGAGATCGAGGTGTATAGACCTGGATCAAGTGTGTAATAATACGATGATTTTGTATCTGGATGTTGCTCCATCTAGATAGAAGAATTTACCCTCTGTTATGTTTTGGTACAAGGAAGGATACGTCAATTCTGTTATCGCTACCTCCCATTCTCCATCAAGATTAATTTGTTCAGGTAGAAAATTCGTGAGAGAAACTAATGTATTCTTTGAGTAATAATCAAACGACGCGTTGGAAACCAATTCAACAATGAAAGAACTCATCTTTAGATGATACACTTTGAAAGCCTTTGTTCATAAAATTTCCATAGAATTTCATCATCTTGTTCTCAGCAAAGGTTTTAGTTTGGTGGTTTATAAGTAGCAAATTTAACAATTTTGAAGATTTCATTTTTGAACTGAGATTTATAACCTTTTCTGAACGGAATATCTTTTTTTGAATACGAACATATTGACCCACTTTAAACCGTGGTCACTTATTTTGGTTAAATGGATTTTTTTAATAAATCGACCAAAAATTTTTGTTTGCTACGTTTTTTGGAGCTTTACCTGTTGAGCGATTAACTCTTGTGTTCATAGTTTTGATAAAGGAATCCATATATCTCATGAATATGTCACCATTTTCTTCCATATAGCGATAAATAGTTTTTTTCAGAGATTTTTTAGCTCGTTCTGCTATAGCAGCTTTTTTTTCACTTCTAGTGGAGTAAATTTCGATTTTCTCGTCCGTACAAAAAATTGAAACTCACCATTAAACTCTGTTCCTGATCAACCCTTACTTTCGCTGGCATACTCTCTTGACGCAACATTTTTTTGAAAGCTACAACTGCATCGGTAGAGTACTTTGATTTCATTGGTTGCACACGAACAAAGCAGGAAAATACGTCAACACATACTAATAAATACTTCACTCCCTTATTAGAGTCAGATAATTTATCCAAAAAAGCACGATCGAGATACCAGATCTCATTGATTTGATTAGCAAATGCTGATAATCTTTTGAAATGTCGTGTTGCAGGATGATACTTTGTGTAGGAATCTTTGCTGTGCAGAAAATAGGCAACTTTCTTTTCGCATAAACCACTTTCCTTTGGTCGATTTTTAAACTACCTATTATTTAAACGGCCCTTCTATCTCTATACAGTCTTTGTAGCTTAGCTTTTTCAGATTTTGAAAGGAATTCAGCTCCCTCTATCTTAGCTTTTGGCATCTTTGATTAATAGTTTTTGCGGATTTCTTCAGCATCTAGCATCAAGTAATGTGTAAAAGATGTCGGGAAAATCAACTTCTAGTTCTTTCATTTAACGCAAAACTAAAATCTGTGAAAGCTGCTTCTGTATCTCTTCCATCTAACAAAATTGTGTCGGTGAGAGATAGCTTGACTCGCGGCAAATTCAAAATTTGATCTACAATTTTTTCGTTCTTTAATGATCTTGTTCTATTGCTGATTTAATTGTAATTAGGGTTCAAATGTGTTGGAACAGAAACTGGTTTGTGCTCAAAAGTGTCCAACTTCTTAAATTCTTATTTGAATTTTTATTCGTAAAGGTGTTGAGGAATCAAAACAAACTGTTCCATTTCAAGACAATTGATTAATTACAGATAGTGTCAAAATTGATATGAGCTCTAATCCTTTTCGCGAACTTAAAATTGCTCTTTTTCATTTTTTCCGGTTCTTTTTAGCGCGAGTTGATGAATTTCGTCTTTGTACTTTATTACGTCTTGTTTTTGTATTTCCTGTAGTTGTCCTCCGAGAAAGTTTACTATGCATTCGTTTAGAAACTGAATGAAATTTTTTGGACAATTTTTTAGAAAAGTTTTCTTGGAGTTGGGAATGCATTTGTAAAGTTATCAGTGTGGAGAGATGTTGTGTGTTCATCGTTAAAAAAGGTAATTTCTTGTTTTGTTTTAAAAAGAAAAAAACTAGTGGGAATAGAACCACTGTTGGTGCAAAATCTAAGAGAGTCAACTGTTTTCGGAGTCAGATCTTTGAGTAAATGACCATACGGATTTGAAATAGATTACGTAAACCAATCTTTTAATTGTGATCCTAATTTGAGCTGATGACTAAGAGTGTTAATCTGGTGAACATATTAGTGGATAAAACAGGGATACCAACCACCAGTAAAATTTGACCTTTTCTCCTAACGCTAATCGCGCATTTCGAATCGGGCCAAATTTTACTGCTTATTGCGATCCCTGTTTTATCCACTACTACATATTATCTTTATATTCACTCAAATTCTATCATTTCTTGTCTCACTTTGTGCAAACCACTAGTGCCGAGTTAAGCTGGTAAATAACTGTTATCAGACGGATAATTTGGGTTCTATCCCCACTGACTCCAGTGGACGTCCCCAGATACTAGTATAAAACTAGTGAGACCGTGTTTAAAGCACGTAAAACCAACTCGCAAAAATAACCTGAACAAAAAGTGAAAAAAAATATTAAAATAATAAAAATTTTCGTATATCCCCTAATCAATATTTAATCAATCTAAAACTAAAACTTTCTTTCGCACTTGGCGTAGTGGTTAAATCATCGAGTCTAGTTAAGTTGCTTTAGCAAACGGAAAGGCTTGGAGTTCCTTCCTCACTAACTCCAGTGAACGTCCCCCGACTCTGATGAATTACTATGAAACTAAGTGAGATAAAAAACCAAATTCACAGTTCTTTTAGAAGGATGATTCCTGCTGTGAGACTGTATATGGGACACACTGTGATGGGTATACAGTCAGAAACACTGAGATCGGTGGAAACACAGTAACTAGTGTTTTTCAGTATAACTATTGAGACCGTGTAAAAAGCACGTAAAACCAACTAGCGAAAATTTATGTAACCACTTCGTGGATAACTTGAACAAAAAGAGCACAGTCAAAAACACTGAGATTGGTGGAAACACAGTGATCAGTGTTTTTCAGTGTAACTTGAATAAAAAACCAGCTTAACTCTTTTATAAATTTTAAATTTTGCTATATTTATATAATATTAAGATCCTTGTTTTTATTTATGACTTGGTCAAGTCATAATTAAGCTAAAACCCAAAGTAATAGCAAAATTTAATAATTTATTTAAAAAAATAAAGCAAATTTCAAAATAAGAGCGAAATCCCTCTTTGAAGAGCGAATCAATCTTTAAGAGCGAAATCGCCCCAATCGGAGTGATGCCCCAGTACAAAATCACTATTTATCGCGCTAAAAGAGTGATTTCCCTCTTTCTTAAATAATTTTAAAAACTATCTAAATTTTTTAACAAATTTTTATTTTTTTACTTTTCTATATATATTTTTTTAAATTATCTATAATCTTCAATAAATTTATATTCTCTTTTACTTTTTCCATATTTATTCCATTATAAATGAGAAATGCTACAAAATTATAATATTTACAAGACCAAATTTCCCCAGTTTGGGTAATAGCTCTTCGAGGATTTAAATTTCTACTAAATCCTCTAGTTAATTCTACATCTGGAAGTTGTTTCCATACATGAGCTCTTATCCCATCATATCTCACAACAGAAGGACAAAGTAGACAATTAACTTTAGCTGAAGTACAATTTCTACATGTATACTTACTCTCATCAAAATCAGTTAGTGGTTTTACAGAATTACATTTTTTACAATTTCTAGTTAGGACTTTGGTGTTAAAGTTAGAGTTAGAGTTAGAGCTAATGCTAGAGTTAGAGTTAGAGGTAATGCTAGAGTTAGACTTAGAGCTAATGCTAGAGTTAGAATTAGAGGTATAGTTAGACTTAGCGATAATGCTAGAGTTAGAGTTAGTGTTATAGTTAGAGTTAGAGTTAGAGTTAATGCTGGAGATAGAGTTAGCGTTAGAGTTTATACTAGAGCTAGAGTTACACCCAGATTCATCTTAGTTCACCCAGAGTTCACTTTTATGTTTACACTCTAAACAATTTATAACCTTTTATAATTGGTCAAATTTCAATTCTACCCAACATATTTAGCCAAGATTTCAATTACATCTTTAGTATTATCTTTAGACGCGACACACTCTGTTAAATATTTCTTCCCCGTCGTATTGAGTGTATTAGATTTATATCTTCTATCTAAAATCACTTCAAGGTCAAATGCTTTTTTATCTCAATCAAATGCTTTTTAACAAAATTTATGATTTCTTCTCTAAATCCTTCATTATTTCCATGTAGTCTGTTTAAATACCTTCGTCCCTCTTTTTTTAAATTTCAGTCTATTTATTTATTTATTCTCCTTGTAGCTTTTCGATAAACTGATTTCTCTGCTTTTCTTCCCCATATCCGAAATTAACTAATGTAATTGCTCTATTTAATATATTACTTGCACTCGTTGCCACTTGTCCAGCAGTTTTTATTGTTGTATCAGGACTCATATATATATATATATATATATATATATATATATATATATACATATGTATATATATGTATATATATATATATATATATATATATATATATATATATCATAAAACATGTACCTATAACTCCTAAAATAGTTGATGCTAACCTAAAACCATCAGCTTTAACCATGTCTTGCGTTAGAACATCATTCTGTATTTTAATACCTTTTAATGTAAGAAGTTTATTAAAATAGAACTGCTAAATATCACGATTAATAGTTTTTCAATCTGTAGCAATTATCATGAGTGGTTTCATATATGCTATAAATTTATTTTTATCTTCACTTTCTAATTTATTTTTTAAACTAAGAGCTTTTAAATCAAGGAAACCAACTCTCGAGTCATATATCAAAGTTCTATTCTTATCAACAATAATAAAAGTATTCTCTTTCCTTTTATATTTAATTATACCACAACAAAGTTCATCTGACATTCCATCTGTACAATTATAATAGTTTTTATTTAACTCACTTACTATTTTATTGAAGTTATGTTCACATTTGTATATTTCATTAAAAATTTTAAAAAGATCAGCTCCATTATAAGTTGTTAAATAAACAGTATCACAACTCATTTTTGCTGTATTAATTATTTGAGCTGGTTTATGACACAATACAATCATTTGAATATAATAATGTCTTCCTTCTGTGAAATAATAGGCCAGTTCCTTATTTAAATTATCACCCATATCATCAAGAACAATTACACTATCTTTGAATCAAGACTTATTTTTTGATGTGATTGTGGGGCTTATTGTTTATATATGATCTATCTTATTGATAGATGATTCAGAATCAACAATGCTTTGAATATTCTAGTTAATCAATGTAAATATCCGGGAATATATAATGAGTGTTTTTGTTTAGCTTGTAATGTTAATGATAAATATAATGATAACGATAATGTTAATGATAATGATAATGATAATGATAATGATAATGATAATGATAATGATAATGATAATGATAATGATAATGATGATGATAATGATAATGATAATGATAATGATAATGATAACGATAATGATAATGATAATGATAATGATAATGATAACGATAATGATAATGATAATGGTAATGATAATGATAATGTTAATGTTAATGATAATGATAATGTTAATGATAATGTTACTGATAATGATAATGATAATGATAATGTTAATGATAATGATAATGCTAATGATAATGATAATGTTAATGATAATTATAATGTTAGTGATAATTTTATATATATATATATATATTTGATGAAAAACATCAAAGGGGTAAACCTAATAACAAAGAATGGCTTAGTAACTGTTATCCTGCTCTATAACTAGAGAGACTCTGGTTCCGTTTGGAGCTATTGACTCTGTAGGAGATCTAGTGGCTATTGTAGTTGCGGGTAATATCTCCACTTGGAGGTCTCTTTGGACGGTAATGGAAATATTTATTTTGAATAGGTTGTAATAATTCCACAAGGAAAATTGCTTTGGCTTATAGTTTGCTAATAAGGTTGAAAAGAGTTAGCGCTTTAACACTCTTGAATTGGCCATGAAAGAACAACTATCTTTTAGCGCAGTTATATATCGTTTGCAATTGAGTTCTAACAAGACTCATTAGCAGCTTTAACGAGACCTGTCAATCAGGCGCAAAAGTGAACAACAGAGTTAACTCCACTTGGATTTTAGATAATTATGTGCAGGAGAAACTAACTATATAGCATAAGAGTTTGAGATAAGAGTTTATAGGTAATACTTCTAGGTGCTTGTTTGCAAGGAGATACTGCGTTCTCTGTATCACACTTCCCCCTCTACGAATAATTTTCTTACTAGAAATTTTTGTTCAACTCCTGGATATCTTCATCGTTTAGATCGGAGATTGAGTCATTTCTCGGGGAGAACGGCGGGGTTCTGTACACCGAGGAGCTGTGAGGACTGTTGTATGCCTCCGAATGGGGTTCTGTATAGGTTGGCATTTGCTGTTCCGGTATACTTTTTGTTGTGTCTTGTGACGAGTTAGAGGATCGAGGTAAATGATTTCTGGAGACTTTTTGGTTTCAGGTGGTGGTTGTTCTATGGGCTGAGATGCTCAAAGTTGAGGCAGCGGGGTTGACGAAATGGGTTTGCCTGGCGTGGACCCAATTTTATCCACTGTCTTGTCAATTTTGGCCGTAATTTTGACGAAACTATCACGGTTAGTTCCGATTTCGTCTTTTTCGCCAGATAGAGCTCGTTGTATTTGTGCTTTGATTGCGGGAATGATTGAAATCAACGGTGGATCGGCTTGATCGTTTTCTCCATCTGGAGTGCTGATTTCCATTTCGTTTATTGGGGGCTGTTTGGGCTCGTTCTCATAAAGTCCGATGGGTTGTCGCTGGTGTGTATGACATGATGTGGGCTATCGGGATTATCGGATTCAATGAAGTGTGTTTGTACGTTGTTATGGTCTGTTTCATTCAAGTTAAAGATAAGGAACGATCTATTAGATACTTTGGATGGGAGCTGAGTTGCTTGGATTGTACTGGTTTTACTGGTTGTCGCGATATTGGCAGATTCTAGGAGTGCAGCTTGCTGTGCTTTGTAGTTGAATGATTGTTTCGGTGTGGATGCATTAAATTTTCTCTTCAGCATTCCGCTTTGGTCTCGTGGCGGGGCTTTTGTTTTTGCCTGCTGACGGGTTTGGTTACGAGTGGCTAACTTTACCAAATTTTCCTTCGTCCATTTGGTTTCATTTTTCGCTTTGGGTTTTGCAGGGCTTTGTTTGGGTTGGCTGTGATAAATTATTCTTGTGGAGTGTTCTTTGCCGGATGAACTTCCTTGGCTGGTTGATTGTGCCTTCTTGCTGCTTTTGCTTCTTCTAAACAGAACTTACGAATTTTCTCTTGATTACGCTTATAATCTCCTACGGTTCTGCATGCGACCATGTGAATTAAACGTGGCTTCGTTTCTGGAGGTTTGGGTTGAGGAGGTGGGAGTGGTATAGACTCCGTAACTATAGTTATGTCATTTTTTCTTACGACTGTGTTTTTCCGTTCAGGAGTATCTATGGTTACTTTATGTGGCGAGTACCCGGTTATTGTACCATCTGGTAGTATATTCCATTGAGGTGCTAGTGTGGGTCTCGGTTCTATAGCTTTTCTCATGATTGTTTTTCGACCTAAATTTTTCTTATTATATACAATCTTAGTTGTGTGGCCTCGGAGAAATGAAGTTCAGAAGGTCTGATCTTACGTGTAGGAGTATTGATTAATGGCACGTTTTCCGAATCGTTGGAGTCTATCTCCGGTGGAGTAGTAGTGTTCGTTGCTGAGGGCTTGTTTTGGATATCCAACTCGTCTTCGGAGTTCCCGTCTCGCCTCCACAATTCTTCATTAGTTAGGGCGTCATGTCGGAGGTGTCTTTTGTCTAACCAACGAAGTTTGAGTTTTTTGTACGACAGATTATCGAGTGATGGCTTAGTTACAACATTCGAGAGTTCTGTGTTAGGTTTACGTCCAGAGTGTGCTTCAAATGGTGTTGTTTTAGTTGTTTTGTTAGGTATTAGACGTATGTTTTTGATGATTCTAGCAAGCCTAGTGCTTAATGTTTCATTACTCCAATTGGGGTCGATATCTAGTACGGCTAGCCGTCGCTTTCTAGTTTGGATTAGTCGTTCAACCATACCCGTTCCTCTGTGGTCTCCAGCTGGAACAAGAATAAGTTTAATATTTTTGTTTTTGCAAAAAAAGTCAAATTTTTTTGCTTTAAATGCTTGGGCTTGGTCGCATCTTATTGATCTAGGTATACCATGTTGTTTACAGTAGCATCCGAGGTACTCTAGTGTTGTTTCGGTGTCGCAATTATGAAATGTTTCAGCATGTGGTTATCTAGATGAGCGGTCAACCGTGACTAGTATGTAGTTATTCTGTGTATTTTCCTTAAATGGTATGGGACCAATGAAGTCCATTTGGATTTCTTGGTTCGGTTCCGTGAGCGGCGGTAGTGACCCTAGTTGTGATTTATGTATTAGGAATTTTAAATTTTTACCTTTGTCTCTGCATGATCTGCATGCTTGGGCTTTCGCCACTATCTCCAAATAGACGTGGGGCCACCAAATCGGCTTTGCTGTTGCCAGCATTCCCACTTGGCCTGGATGCTTGTGGTGGATAGCGTTGAGTACTAGGTGTTTTATTTTGTTGAGGATAATCATGCGGTTGTCGTAAATCAAACAGTTGGTGGGGGTGACGGATAAATCGTGGCGGATTTTGTAGTCTTTGGGCGATAACTAAGTCCATAATTGGTTTCAGTTCTTTGCTCGAGGCCTCTGCAATGAACTCTTCGTTAAATACTTTGTTTAAATTTTCTCGGTAAAGTGGGGTTGGAGTATCACTGTAACTGGAGAATAAGTCTTCGTGTTTAGACCCGTCGATAGCATCTAGGCCTTTGCCTTTGTTTCATATGTAATCAGTTTGTGTTCTCGAAAAGATTAATATTTTGGTTGATGCAATAGAATGCTCCATTTGTAGTTTTTTGTTTGGGGGCGGAAGCGTTTTTTGATTGGTATTTGGAATGTTTCTTTTTATGGATTTTTTCGTGTTGTAATGGCGATTAGTTTACTGTTGAGTGAGTTTAAATTTGAATTGGTGAAAGCTGGGGAATTAGAAGTAAGACAAAGCGACTGATTTCTATGTTGTTCAAGGCAAAAAGCGTTCATTCGTTCGCTGTGTTTTTGGAGTGGATTAAAGACGTCATTACAATTGACTGGTTTCTTGTCTGCTTTAGATACACTTGCTCCATTTAGAGCGAGGCTGTTTTTGATTAGCGCGAACGTTATTTCGCTGATAGTATTGATGACAAAATTTTTGTCTTCTTCTGTTGGAAGGGCGCCCTTCCTGTTGGATTTCTACTGAGATAATCAGCAAAGCCCATATTTTTTCCTGGTACATGTTCGGCCGCAAAGTGGAATGGTAGGAGGCGGTCAAACCCACGTGTTAGGCGAATTTGATAAGTTCTATTGCCCCTGTTTTTTAGGGCAGACAGTAGCGCTTGATGATCCGTTTAGAGAATGGACTGTGAACCGTATAAGTATTATTTAAAGTGTTCTAGTGACCATACCACTGCCAGTAGTTCTAGTTCGTTTGTACTATACCGTTGTTCTAGTTTATTCAGGAATCTTATAGCGTATGCTACTGGTTCGCAGTTATTACCGTTTTTTTGTTCTAGGCATGCCCCCCGCCCTTTTTTGCTGGCGTCGCATCTGACTCTTGTTTGTTTTTCAGTATCGAAATGTTTGTTTTCGGTAATGTTTTGGTTTTGTAATTTTTTTTCATTGAATGCTTTTGTGTGTTTTTCATTCCAGTTAAGTTTGTTTTGTGCATTTGTGTTGGCTTTTGAAAACAACGGTCTAACTGGTTCTGACATTTTTGCCAGATTTGGAAGGAATTTTATTAAATTGTGGATGCATACCATGAATGAGCGTAATTGTTTAAGTGTTTTTGGTGGTTCTAAAGATATAATGGCATCACATTTTGATTTTTGTTTGTTAGGGTTACTCCGTTTGGAGTCACTTTGAAACCTAACCATGTGGTTTCTTCTTTTGCAAATTCGCATTTTTGTAGGTTTATTGCTAAATTTTCTTCATTTAGTTTTCTCATTATTTTGTCTAGTTCGTTTTTGTGCTCTTGTAAACTTCCTTTCGTTATCACTAGAGTGTCGTCTAGATATGCAAATTTTGTATTAATGTTTTCGAGTGTTTTGTCTATTGTTTTTTGAAATGTGGCTGGCATATCCGTTAAGCCGTAGAATCCGTTGATAAAGCGGTACGTGCCTCTTGCGCGTCCTCCTAATATATCGAAATTGCAGTGTTTTTGTATATTTTCATCCAGTGGAATTTGTTTGTATGCGTATTTGAGATCTACTTTTGAGAACCAATATTGACGTGGTAAGTTTTTTCTTTCGGAAATGTAGAGGGCTACCGAGTCTATTAAGTGATCAATACTTTGCATTTGGTACTTGTTCTTGTGTAATACGTCATTGAGTTTTTTCGAGTCGAGACCTATTTTGACACTTTTGTCTTTTTTGGCTTTTATTACTACTGGGCTTATGAAAAGGTCGTCCGGCCATTTCTCTATGTTGATTATTTGTCCTTCGTCTAATAATTTGTTAAGCTCGTTTTAAATTTTTTCTAATGGGTGTAATGGTACCCTTCGGCCTTTGTGTTGTGACGGGGTATAATTTTCTTTGAATATTGATTAGGCTATGTGATTTTTTAACGGCCTAATCTTGTATCAAAGGTGTGGATATTTTTGAAGAATCCACTTAATGACGTTTTTCTCCGTTTGTATGTTGAAAACTTGTAAAGTTTGCTTACCATTTGGTTTGTTTGCGTTGAGTGTGATCACTTTTTTTGCCAATAAGTCTCGACCCATGATGTTGTTTTTCTTGTTATCAACGATCAGTACTTTGCATTGTTTTGTCACCAATAATCCTGACGTTAGGTCCAAAAGGAGTAAGCCTCGAATTTGGATGTTGTTGTTGTTGAAGCATCTGTACTTTGTGTTTTCTTTGTATGGATGGATCGCCGCGCTGGGGATTGTCTTCGTCAGATCCAAGGCTTTGTCGATGTTTATGAAAGATCTTGGTGAACTGATGTCGGCGAGCCATTGGAGTTTTTCCTGGTCTGTTACCGTTTCTACCCAGAACTCTCCATAGGAGTTTTTGATTACGTTGTCGTTGGGTTGATTGTGGAATATTGTTGGGCGTATCAGGATGATTTTGGCCCAATCGTCGTGAAGCTCTTTTTTGTTTAGTGCTGCTTCAGCATCAGCAATTTCTTCTGTAGAGTCTTCTTGAGATATTTCTGGCTTTACGTGTCTTAGCCGTCTTGCTTGTGATGACGTATATTGGCCTGGTATTGTAAATTGTTGCCTTCGGGGGGTTTTTGGTTCTGGCATCTTTGCTGTGCATAACGATTTATAATGGCCTATTTTCTTGCAGATGCTGCATAGTTGGTTTTTAGCTGGGCAAATCTGGAGATGTGCTAGGCTGAATGGATTACCACATTTTCTGCATGGGGTTGCTTTTTGTGGTTTTTGTGATGATGAAGTGCTCTGTTGTTTGTTAGGCCGCACGTAATTAACTGTGTTCCAGTTGGAGTGTGCTCTGCGAAATTCTTGTTGATTCGCTTGCCCTCTCTCTCTCTCTCTCTCTCCTCTGTTGATGGCATAATTGAGCATCTGTTGTGGCATTCTGACTTCCGAAAGTAGTTCCATTTGTATGTTGGAACCATGCATGTTCGAAATGAACAGGTCTTTTACTAGATTTTCTTCTAGTTGCTCTAATTTAGCACGGGATCCGAATTCTTGGAGTCTGCTGTAAAACGTTTCCAGTGATTCGTTGCTTTGTTGCATTGCGCGGAAAAACTGGAAGCAATCAAATGTTAGGTTCCTTGGTTGGGTGAAGGTAAGTGAAAGCTCGTGCACCATTTCGTTTGTGGTGCAGCCTTCGTAATGGGGTTTATTGATGATAGGTGCGGCACCCTTCTGTTCCCAGCGAGAGGTAGATAAGGTTATTGACCTTTAGGTCTGCTTCATCTCACGGGATTCGATCTATCATTGGTCCTCTGAATTCGATTTGCTTACACTCTTTCTCCCAATCTACTTTTCTCTTTTCATTCCTTTGCTCCCTTTGTCGTTCTTCGTCTTGGTTTCAGCTTCAAAGGGATCTTCGTATGTTGTGAGGTTGGGTAGAAAAGCTCTGCTCGTGTTTGTTTTAGTCTTAATAATTTATCAACAACGAGATTGTCCCGGGCCATTATGGCCATTTTCAGTGTTCCAAATCACGTGCTCCATTCGGACGCTGAGTTTTCGCCCGATTTCCAGTATACTGGGACTCCTAAAGGGGATTTAGGAATCGCTGACTGCGCCATGTTATCCCGCTCTATATCTAGATAGACTCTGGTTTCGTTTGGAGCTATTGACTCTGTAGGAGCTCTAGTGGCTATTGTAGTTGCGGGTAATATCTCCACTTGGAGGTCTCTTTGGACGGTAATGGAAATATCTATTTTGAATAGGTTGTAATAATTCCACAAGGAAAATTGCTTTGGCTTATAATTTGCTAATAAGGTTGAAAAGAGTTAGCGCTTTAACACTCTTGAATTGCCACGAAAGAACAACTGTCTTTTAGCGCAGTTATATATCGTCTGCAATTGAGTTCTAACATGACTCATTAGCAGCTTTAACGAGACCTGTCAATCAGGCGTGAAAGTGAACAACAGAGTTAACTCCACTTGGAGTTTAGATAACTATGTACAAGTGAATTTAATTATATAGCATAAGACTTTAGTTATGAGTATATAGGTAATACTTCTAGGTGCTTGTTTGCAAGGAGATACTGCGTTCTCTGTACCACAGTAACAATATCTCTGTAAACATAAATGAAGATCTACAATCATGGCTAAATGATGATAATATAATTAGAGAAGCTACACACCCAGAGAACTTTAGATGTATAATATCTGGTTCTAGTGAAAGCGGCAAGACATTCTTATCTAAAAAACTAATTCTGGCTAGAATATACTTTGAGAAGCTATACATCATTGGTCCTACTCGTGATCAATATGAAGGTGTAGAGAGAACAAACGATGCAGATGTTGAGTTTGTTAAAGACATAAAAGATTCACCCTCTCCCAATCAACTACCCAAAGACTTAAAGAAACTAATGATATTCGATGATGTTAGAGCCAAAGAACCAATTATTAATGAATACTTTTGTAGAGGTAGACATAATAATTGCAATATGATATATATAAATCAAAATCTATTCACAATAGATAGACCGAGTGTTAGAAAGAATTGTAATCTATTTATTTTATTTGAACAAAGAGGTAAAGTCCTCACATCTATATATCAAGATTTCTTTAATAATGTTGAATTTAGTTATAACAATTTTGCTAATATATGTAATTGGGTATGGAAAAAGCCTTATGATTATATTGTCATTGATATAACTAATAATAAAAATATTAATGGCAAACTATGAATTAATTCGGATCGGAGAGTTTTGTAGTTTAGTTTAAGTTTAAATCAATATCTAGAATTAGATCTATATTTTAGACTAGATCAACGAAGTTGCTGATTACACCAGATGCAAAGTGAAACTCAATACATCACCATTAAACTCTATAGGTCTTCCATGCTCATCTTTAATATGAAACTCTATATATTCTATTCTATCTTTAGTTACATTTTGATACAAGATATTAGTTTAATATATATCATATAACCAGGTGGTTCTGTTAGAGTAAAACTATATAGTATGTCTGTGTTATTCCCATCATCTTTAACACCAGATATCACATTACAATGAATGTTAATAGTGCTGAAACCCATAATATCAACATTTTTCTGAGATGTATATTTACCTTTTTATAAACTATTTTTCTAAAGCCCAGTAATGGGGCAATTAAGTTTTCTACATCAAAGCTGAGTGATCCTTGTTTTATTTCCATTAAACATTTCATCGTATTCTTATTTTTATTCTTCTATTATAACATTACCATTAGTTTCTTCTTTTTATTAATTCTGCTATGTCAGTTAACTCATATGCTCCTGATGTAATAGTTGAATATAGCAACGGGATTCCTTTATAATTATAAGTAAGGATAGACGTAATGTTTGGGCTAGAATGGGGCTTCGCCCATGTTGGGGTTCCAGAACCTACGGCCCTTTCACCACTAGAGTTGGGGTTAGGGCTAGAGTTAAATTTAGGTTCAGAACCAAGAGCCTGTGGTAAAGCTTCTTCACCATCTAAAACAGTACTAGCATATAAGAATTGATTATTCCTTCTATTCACATTGAACACTGAGTTATAAACTGATAATCTAATTAAACCTAATTTTGTTGTATTAAGTAAAAGCCCATTAAAGTTGAACGTTTCTGTGGGCTTTTATCATTCTAAAGTTAAATGTATGCTCTTCTTTAGTCTAAGTTAAAGCATCATGTATCCTTTGTAGTTCCCATAAAATCAAGTTATCCGTCATTTTTTGACTTCTACAAAAGTTTTTTAATTTGGATACAACTTATGGGTATAATAATGACATACACAAAAGCAAGATTTTAAAATATAATCCTAATAATCTAGCAACAATGAATACGGTTAATACTAATATTAATATCATTCTCAATAGAGAAGAGAATCATTTAAATATGCGTGATTCGTATCCAGAGATAGAGTTCGTTGTATTAGATGATGCTGGTGACGTATTTATTAATTATCCTAATACAAGATTAGTTAATTATGGTAGGATGGCATTATTTAGTTCAGTTAACCTTGAAACTAGTGGTGTTAGGACCATTGAATATGTAGATCATTGTCATCCTAATCTGTTGATGTATAAGTTATTAACTAAAACGGATGATGAATATGAGAGTGGTTTTGTTAGAAATCAAGGTAATAGAGATAGTCAACTCAAAAGTGACCATATTGCTGCAGAACGAGGTCATATGTTTACGATGATAAGATGAGTGATCTATTTGATCTCGTAAATGATTGAGAAAAGATTATATATGGTTTAGGATTTTAACTAACATTAAGAAAAAATAATAGTGATAGAGCTCTATTTAGAGTTCATGCAGGTGCTGATGCGGTTAGTAATGATGGTAATATAGATGTGTTCCCAGTATTGATCCTAGTAATGACAATAGAATTATTGTACAAAAGGGTTTAAGTACAAAGAATAATGTAGACTTTAGCTATTATGAAAGAAAGACATTTTATAAGAATTTACCCAATGCTACTAACTTCTTGTTTGATATAGGTATGGAAAGTTGTATGGAAAGATCACAATGTATAATAGTTGGTTTTGAGAATAATAATGTTAATGAACAAACTCATGATGCAAGTACATATGATATAATGAATGTTACTGAGTGTTACTGTAAGATTGGTAGTGGGTTTTATCCTGAGGATAGAATGAATATTAATTATGGTACCAAAAATTATGCTGAGGCTTTTAAAGAGATTATTAGCTTTACAAAAGATTACAATGGGCTACCACATAATATAAAACCGTATATAAATCATAGAACATTCAAAAGTAATTATAGAATATATGTATTCGATACTAGATATCAAAGTGATCATATAGGTCCATAACGAATACAACTTAATTTTAAATTTAGTGCTGCAGTTGCAGACGTTGTATGTCATGCATTAGTACTAACTAGAAAAGTTATTAGTGTTAACAGTGATGGTAGTAGGGTTGTTGATATTATATCTTAGGCCTAGTTATAGTCATGGTCATTGTTATAGTCATTGTTATAATTATGGTGAAACGTGGGCTAAGCCCCATAAACATAGCTATGGTGAAACATGTGCAAAACCCCATAGCTCTAAACTATTTCTTGCTTGTCTTAACAAAAACCTTAGAAAAAAATAAAATCTATTTTCTTTTTATTCTCTTGAGATAGGCCCTTAGCTTCAAGCTTTGTCATAGGCTTAGTCTTCGTGCTTCGCTTGCGGGTGGAACCCATAGTCTTAGGGTTAGGTTTAATAACAAAGGGATTATACTTTTTAACTTCCATTATTTTTTATAAATAGAAATTAGTCTTTTACAGAACTTTAAAAAATAATTTAAAGTGTTGGTGGTAGACACTTTAATTCATATTGTGTTGGTGGTAGACATTATAGTGGTACTAATAACATAAGAAATTTATTATTTCAAAAGGTACTAAAGTATTAAAGGAATATTGTGTTAAGTGTAAGAGAAATAAGTCATTGACTGTTAGTGATTCAACAATAGAAGCTGAGGGATTGAAAGATTTCTTTAAAAGTGTTGGTAGAGCTATCGTTAACTTTGGAAAGATATTTGCTAATAATCCAGTAAGAGCATTAGAAATAGCAAGTAAAATAGGAAGTGCAGCTGCATCTAAAAACCCTAGAGCTGCTTTATCAGCCACACCTGATTTAATTAAATTTGCAACTACTGGTGAAGGTATAAAGGTAGTACAAAAGGGAAGAGTGTTATACTTAGGTACAAAGAAAAGACAATTTAGTTATGGCTAAGGCTACGGTAAAGACTAAGACTATAGTTTCAATTATAGCTTTAATCTTACCGATCTGCGAAGCAGGTTCCCTGATCGGTGTAACCGTTTCGCGGATAAATATTAATACTAATATTATTATTACTAAAAACATTGTTATTACTAAGCACTAATAGCTTTAATCTACAAAAACACTTAACTTATTCTTTTGTTCTTCTTATATTCTTCATATACCTTGACTAATTCATTATATTCATCATTATCTATTTTATTATCATTCTTGATTTAGTATATAAATTATTAAATTTGTCGCTAAACTGTTTATTAAAAATATACATTTGTGAATACTTTATAATTTTATTTCTTATTTTAGTATTAATTGTTTTTTTTTGATAATGAACCACAAACAGTTGCTGTAGCAAATGCTGTTGCTATAGATTAAGGTAATCCTATACCTGTTAATGCAACTGATGTTTGTTGTTGCCGTTGTTGTAATTGATGATAATAGTATTTCTGTTATCTCAGCTACGTTAATATAATTTTTCTATCTACTTAACTTCTTTTTATAGTTAATAGTTTCAGTTTCATAATAATTTCTAATATCTTTTATAATGTTAATATTGTCGTTAAGTTAATCTTTAGCTTAGATTTTCATAGCTTTGCTTATTTTCATTAGTAAAAATTCTTTCTATTTCTTTCATTATATCTTCTTGTTTAAAACCATAATGCATCTCAAGTCTTGATTTCTCTTTATTATCAACTAACGTACTTCGTAAAATTATAGCAATTTTTTATTGTACTATAACTTTTCTAAGAGATTTGTTGTATTCTTTGATTTCTCTTAGACCGTTAGTAAAAAAATCATCTAAATGTATGTTAGTAATATTTTGATCAAAATTATTATTATCAAATTCTGGTTTTAATGGATTATATTTAGAGATAGTGTTAGCAGCAACTTTATTTAAAACGTTAACAGTATTTGTGACTTCATTTGCTGATTCAATAAACTCATTTATTAGTTCATCATTAACTCGTGTTTCATTTAGTTGTAATGTTTTAGATGTGACTTTATCAAATTCACCTTTTCTTAGCTCAGTTATGTTTTTAATTAAAATATCTGTTTTATTATTAGAAGATAATAAGTTATTGTGACAATACTCTTTATTAACAACATCTTTTTCATCTATCGGAGGATGTACATTTGTAATTTTATAGGTATCCTTCATATCAATATTATCATTATCTTCTAGGAATAACCCACGAGCCTTACTTAGTGTTAAGTTGTTTGTTGATGTTGATCCAAGAAGCGGGTTCCCCGATTGATGTTTCGCTTGGTTAAACCTATTTCTTGTCATCTTTGTATTTGTTCAAAGTAAGAAATATGTCTAATGATTCTAAAACTTTTTTATTAGATTCAAAGTCAAACTCGGATTTTAATAATTCCTGTTCGTAATATTTATCTTCTATTATCTCTCCATTCATGTCTTCTATCTGATATGTTAGTGGTTGTGTGTTCAAAACTTCATTAACTTTAAGTAGTTTTCTATTCCAATTAGAAGTGTAACCTTTAGAAAAGATATTACGTTTATCTGCATTTCTAACATAATCAACAACTTTAAATTTTGGTTCAATCTTAGTAGAATTAGATATAATATATCTAGTTTTATCACAATTATTAGAAGCATCAACTGGTGTCATATTAATTGTTGAATGAATGTTATTGTTATATGTTATGACTGCATCATTTAATATAAATACCCAATTACCATCACCATTGATGAACATTGGCTTATTAATTATGTGTAATAATGTTCTATTAAATCTCTCTATAAACACAGCCTTTAAATCACTATAAGTAGAACATAGTTTTGTTTCATATTCTTTAAGTAAATTTTTAAATGTTTTATTGTAAAACTCACTACCTCTGTCTACTCATAAATTTTCTGGTTTTCGACTTTCAGAGCCACCCTGTGGACCTTCTGAGAGGATTGTTTTAAAACCATTAGTTATAGATAAACCAGAATTATTCTTTAATGGAATAGCCCATGCATATTTTGTGAATAAATCTATAACAGTTAATATAAACTTTTAATTATTATTGTATTTACTTAGAGATGACTTATCAATTAAATCAGCTGTCCATGTTATATCTTTATATAATGGTATTATTTTTTCTCTCCTAAACTGTTATTTGAGGACTGAACACTTTTTTAGCTAATACTTGTTGTTGTTGTTGTTTTTGCATCATTATTTATTTACCATAATTAAAAATAAAATTATCTAGTTGCTCTTGATTAATAATATTCATAGATAATAGTTGCTTAGCTATATCTAGCATTTCATCATATAAACCATCATGACCAGCTTTTGTTTCTAGTATTAATAATTCTAATCTTTCTACTAAACCATTTAAATGGCAACTTCGTTGATTGTTGGGGTCAGTCTTTGTAAGACCACTAGCTTCTATTTGTTTTTCAGTCTCATACTCAGTTTCTTCTTCTTCTTCTTCTTCTTCTTCTTCTTCTTCTTCTTCTACCCCTTGTTCATAGTCACTAGTATCACGATTATTTAAATATTCTTCACTGGAGGTTGATATTGATAAAACATCAGAAGTTGGTTCACCGATACTAGCAAACATTCTTCTTATAATATTGATCTATTACTTTTAGTATCTCCTCTTTGTCTATAATCAATATCCCCTAGAAAATGTTTTATTTTGTTTTCATCACCCTTTACATCTCTTTCGGTTACATCTTTTTTAGCAATAAATATAGCAAAGCCCTTAGATAAATCATAGACTTTACCATTCATTTTTATACCATCAGGGACTACAGATACATCTACGCCATTTATTTTTAATTTTATTGAATTTGGATCAACTGATATTAGTTGGAATTGTTTATTTGTTTGTTTACCCATTTCTAACAAAGTATCAATCATATCATTGCCTACAGCAAATGTTTCGTCTATCATCTTTTAATGTTACGGGTGGATCGGGCGTGGGCTTTAAGAGAGCAGCCCGTTCATCAGGAAAGCTGCTTTGTTGATGGTGTCCTAGACTCTTTAAAGCACTAGAATTACTGTCTAGCGCGGCTAACGTTTTGTTTTGAAGAGCTTGCATTTCTTCAGCGTTTGTATTTAAAGTTCTAGTTAGAGGATCAAATAAATCTTCTATGTCACCATAATATTCTTGTTGTCTTAGTTTATCTTCTAATCTATTTCTTCTGTTTTGTTTTTCTACACTGTTTAATTCTATAAGTTTATCTAGCTTAGCCATTTTCATATGTTGAAATAATTATTAAACTATGTATTAATTAGGTCTATAATATAAAAACAATATTGTACTATGTATGAATTAGATCTATAATTATACTAACTACTAATTATTTTTTTATTCATAGATCATTATAAAGTTTAATAGCAGCTTCAATTAACATTCTATCATCATTAATAGTTAGTTCTAAAATATTATTTATCAATGATTCTAAAGATTCTTTACTTACATCTAACCCTAATTTTATTAATAGCTCTAAAGTAGTATTATTAATTTTATTTACCAGATCTCTTTTGAATAGATATAGATTCTCATCATGAGGATAGCTTTTACTATTGTTTACATAAAATATTGTATCATCAAATGTGTTTAGACTAATCATACTTGTTTTTGTTGTTGTCATGTTATCACCAACTTTTTGTATTCTATATTCATCTACACTTCTCTCTGTGTTATACGTAAGTGCATTATAATAATACTCGTGTTGAGCTTTTTTACATTTATTTATTCCTTTCTCTTTAGTGTTCTTAGAATAGTCTTTGAAACTATATGGCTTTGGTGACAGGGCTATAAACTCTTCTATAACTTTACTACCTAATTCATGTTTGAATTTGTCTGGAACTCTATTATTAGTTTTGATTGGTGGCTCCAGATTGGACAGATCGATGTGCTCGTCACTAACTTTACCTTCAGTATAACTTAATACAAAACTATCAGTATCCATATAGTGGAGTTATAGATCTTTGAGATATGGTTGAAGAATATTATAGAATACATCATACATGTGTAATCTCTGTGTAATACTCTATATCTAGTTATATTCTTAAATGGTGGTTGTCTTATACTTTTCATTATCTTTTCTTCATCGCGTAAGAACTTACTCTGAAGGAAGTGTAGGGGATTCATGCACATTTTTCCATATAGGGAGTTCTTAATTAATTTCCTTACATCCTTCTCTGCTTCAGTTTTAGCTGTTGCTCTTTTATTCGTTTTGTTTTGTATATAATCTCTACATATATGATCTTGTTTAAATTTAATTACTCTATGTATTTTTGTTACTTTTACTCCCATCTTAACATAGAACTTTAACATCCTATAATGAACCATGTATTCTGTTTTGTTGTTTTGGTTTAGGTTTAATTTCTCTGTTTTTGTCTTACTTTTCTCTCTTTCTCGGTATCCCAATTCATCATTTATCTTTCTCTTATTGGGCATTAGTGCTAGTTGCTCTGTTCTATCTTTCCAACTATTAGTGTACTCAATATCACAAATTATATAGTAACCGTGATCACTATCATCTGGAGTACCTAATATATAATCTAGAGATGTAGTAGTAAACTTGAAATCCTTATAAGGTAGCTTTTGCATCATTGCATAGCCGTATAGGGTTATTCGCGTCTATGTACCAGATAGACCTCTGGTCATCCGTGAAACGGCTTCGCCGGTGCTTCGCCATTTTACTTCCATTACTATTGTTGACTATCCTATCACCCATTATACCACATATGCCTCCTCTCTTTGCTTCAACAAAATCATCTAGCATTTGTTTATCTTGTAATGTATCTGATGAAACACCGCATGACATTAAACAACAATCAAAACTATAACCCAGGAGACTGACGTAATGTAGTGGGCTGAGTCCAAATTCTTTCATACTTAATCTGACATATTCATTCATGCAGTAGTCTAATATTTCCACAACAATCTGTAAATACTCTATAGTTAGACCTTTACCAGTTTTATTACTGTTGTCTTTATTAAAGCTATCGACTTCTTCTTGTGTTGGTAATATATTAGATAGTGAGGATTTGAAGTCTTCTATATTTAGATTACCAATAAGATTATTTTACGACTTCGTTGTGGTGCCCAATTCATCTAAACCAAAGTATTCATATGGATATAATGTTTTAGTTTTACACCTGTATATCTTTGCCATTTGATCTAGAGGCATAGCTAAGAAGTTATAACTATCTAAGAACTTAAGACAACCAATGCTAAACATCTTAGACTCACCAGCAGCTAGTGGTATGTTATCTACTTTTCTTTTGTCATTATTCTGTTTAAAGAGTTCACTATAAAGTAGATTGAAAGCATAAACAGAGCCATTATGGGATATCATGGGAATGAAGTTTTGTTGTTCGTATTTTAGATTACACATTCTACATGCTGGTCCTCTGTATTTACCAGTTTCATGACAGTGATCTCTTACTTTATTAATACCTGTTTTGCTGCAGATATGACAAGTGTTATTAGTTTCATGAAATAATTTATCTTCTTCAATGAATATCATTTGTTTGTTGCGCTTGAAGTTATTTTCAGTTTCTATTTCTTATAGGTCACTAGCAAATCTTTTGATACAATCAAGACCAAAGTAGTATTGGAAATTACCCTGCCAGATGTAACCCACAATTATTGGTATGTATTCATCTATTACATATTTACAGTAATTAGTTGCGACTTAAAGAGTGCAACATTCTATATCAGCAGTTATTAAAATTTTTATATTCTGACGCTTATGTTCATTTATAAAAGTAATTTTCTTCTTCTTAGGACAAACAGCTTTGGGTTTGAAAGAGTTGTTACATTCATGTTTGCCGTATTTAATTTGTGAATCAAACCAATATGTACATCTATCACAGTAATAGAATTTGTGATTCATTCTATTTGGTCGATCTAACAAGACTTCTATGTTTTTAATTAGATCACAATGTTCTGTAGTATAATCTCCCCAAACCAATATTCTGACATCTTTTCTATCTTTAACAAAATCATCCACTGGTTTAAACAATTCTACTTTGCCCCCACTACAAGGTGTGTTTACCCAGATATTAATATTGTACAATTTCTGTAATCTTATTATATAAGCCAAATAATCTTCATCTCGTTGTCGTGCTTCAATTAGTTTATTTACATATTTACTCTCACGTGTTGCGTGGTCCATAGCAGGATGTACCCAAGCAGTAATAGTTAGTTTCAGGCAGTTGTAATTATAACTACGTATATTTAATATCGATTTAGCGTTTTTGATATCAGGAGTAAATCTATATAACTACCAATAGATGACTTAGTTGGTTCAATTTTTAACTGAATACTTCTTAATCCAAGAAATTCGAAGTCGTAGCCATAACCTTCATATATTTCTTTTCCGAAATCTAGCCATTGTTTGAAGTCACCGTAATCATATATAGCCTTATTAATAATATAGTCGGCGTTGAAGAATATTTTTGTAATTTTAACTTCTTCTTTGGTTCTCTTCTTGTACTCACGCTCGGCATGACCTTATATTTAAAACTCTTAACTTTTCTAAACTGATAACAGTTTTTAATTTCCTCTAATGAGTAATTAGTTGCTTCGTCTATATCTTCAATGTAATTCCCACCTTTATCCGTAATAAAAAATTCTCTCATGTTCTGACTTGAGTTTATATCAAAGTCTTCTGTGTTTTCTAGATACATGAGATTGTGACTATATGAATGAGTATCTAGAGCTACTTTACTTCTAAATTCTTCATGACATTCTTTACATTCAAACTTAATTCTGGTGTTGATATTGTCGTCGGGTTTAGTTTTAGTTTTAAAAATATCTTTAGCTTCAGTTTTAGTAGAAAGTATGACATAGATAAAGTCTCCATCCGAATCAAACATTTTCTCTATAGTTTTAGTTGAGGCTTCAGTTTTAGTTGAGGCTTCAGTTATAGCCTCATCCAAATCAGAGTCAAACATTTTCTCCAATAGTTCTTTATGTTTGGGATCGTAAGATTGCTGTCTGTATAAACCCTTCTTTGTTTCAAAGGATAAATTACAGACGTCGCAGCAGTTCACACTTGTGACATTACTGTTTGTTGAGTGCGACATGGTGTATTTTATTAGGGAAAAATTTTGAAAAAAATAATTTTTCGAAAGTGAAAAAATGAAGTGTGCTAAGTGTAAAAATAAGCCTTGGAAGGAGTGTTGTAATGACCTCAAAGAATTAGAATATTGTTGTTATATATGTAAAAATATAGTTAAAGTAAAAAATTATAATAAACATTTGGGAGACCATTATGGTAATCCAGATCAATATCTCGCGTGTAATATGTGTAAAGTTTATAAACATATTTCTTTCTTTAGGTTTAGAAATGAAAGATGCAGATTGTGCATCTATCTTAATAGATATAGATATACAGATACCAAAGATAGATTCAAGGAATATGCTGACAATTTTAATATATTTAATATAATAGTGTAGTATAGACAAGAAATAAAATTTTGTGATGTACATGAGTGAAATTCCACACGGGCTTATTATTCTTTTCTAGAATTAAGCCTTTTCAGAATTTAATGCTAGACTTAGAGTGAATATGTTGTAGTGGATAAAACAGGGTATACCAACAAGCAGTAAAATTTGGCCCGAATCGCCATGTGCGATTAGCGTTAGGAGAAAGGGTCAATTTTTACTGGTGGTTGGTATCCCTGTTTTATCCACTACTGAACATCTCTAGGAGACTTGAATAAAACTATATGAGTTTTTTGTAACTCATTATCTCTTCCCAACCAACTCTGATGCACATATTATGCTTTAATTATATTGTGATAAGTCCTTTGTGCCTTCCAGCAGTTGCAACTTTGACAAAATCTTTCGAGCTTGAGATTTCCTCACAAGAAGCATCAAAAATCAGCAAATACTTTGTTCCATTATTTGATAGACTCTGAATGAACTCAAAGTCAACCCCTTGAATAACATGAAAGTTCTTATTGTTTCTGAACATTAGTGCGTAATGTGATTGATAAAAATAGTAAATTAGTAAATAGTAAATTTTATCAAAATTGGGTCGAAAAGTTCCAATAATTAACAAATCCTGGATAAGATAATATTTTCCAGACCCGCTTGGTCCCACCAATGATATGAACATGTGTTCTTTAGTTGAAATTATTTTGTTCATAGTTTAGGAGAAGGTAAAATATAACCGAGTGTATTAGAAAAAAAATTAATCCAAATTGTTGTTTCTTCACAAGTTTCGGCAAGAGTTATTATTACAATACAGCAAGCTATTATTAGCAAAATAACAAAAAATTCCATCATAGATCTATTACAGGTCTGTCCAAAACAATTCCACGATTGTGGTTTCTGGTTATATCATCAAAGACAAAATTATCTAATTTAAACCGTTATCAGTATGCCCGGTCATTTACACCGTATTTTTAAGGTGAAAATCAATTTTTAAGAATGCGACTTTTGTCTTATTCCAAAAGTAGTAAAATAAAATTATTTAATTACAGAACGATCACAAATACAATTAGAAAATGCAAATAATATACGTCATCAAAAAATCAATAGTCCATTTTCCGTAATCATCACCTTTTTTCTCCGCACAGTGAAGTGCCTTTTTGTGTCGATACGAATAGTTGCTTCAATACCGGTCAGTATCCGAGTTGTTGAGAAGTTTGGAATATTTTGGACAACCGAGATCATCTAGATTCTCTATATCCTTACACAAGTAATTTGAGAGGAGATTACACTTCTCTAAACCTTTTTCAAATTATTCGGTTGTAGGTGAACCATGTTGGTGAATGATTGATGACAACTCAGTATATTCCAGTCGTCCATTGTTCCAAGTAATCCCATGTAAGTTTCTAGTGTTCCATTTTGCCTGAAAAGTAGGTTTATAGTCTTTGGGTGGGAGGAAACTGTATTCCAAAACAATTCCATCCTTGAAAACACCCACGTCCTTTAAAATTTTTCCCTCCAAGCACTCAATATCAAATACAACAACAGACTTTCTTTTTTCTTTTTTCTAGGTTAGATTATTACAAAAATAATTTGCAGTCTAGCATTTTGAAAACTTGAGGATGATAAAATTTCAAAAAAACCAAAAAACATTAACCCAGATAATTGTCCCAAGAAGCCTGAGCTTGGAAAATTTAGTAACATGTAACATTATCCTGGACCCTTGTTTGTGGTTGCTTGAACGCTCCAGCAGAACCGTGTAGTAAAGCATGTAATCAAAAAACTTTCAATCTAGCAAAGAAAAAGTCTAAGAAGGAATTTCCATAGCCAATAATTCCTCCATGAGGAAATTTTTGGTTAATTTCCTCCAAATTTTTAATTTCGTCCCAAATTTTACTGGCTGCTAATAAACAGTTGTTGTATTTTTCATTTCCTGGAAACATTGAAAGTATTCTTCCGTAACAATTGAATATCTTGACAAGAATGACAATTTCCATCAACTTTGCGTTCCTTTTTCCAAGTCAATGCAAGTTTTCTTAAACTTTTCAATAAAAGATAAAGGTTTAGGGAGATGCTCTAGTAAGTTCTCGTACCCTTCTTTTTTTAATTCAATGTTTTTCAGAAAACTCCACTGATATCTGTTCCAAAGATGTTCTGAAATGGTAACTTGTTGTTTATCTGAACGATATATAAGACTTGTTCTGCGTAATCCGTTATGAATAACCGACTTAAATTCTAAAATTTGGGACTCTATGTCCAAAACTTCTAATTTGGGAAAAATGTGAGATTCAAGAAAGGTATAGGAAATGCTTTTAAGTTCGTACTGAAGTCCAACGTGAAAAACCTTTGACTTATCTCTGAGACTCGAAAAAATGTTTCTTGATCAATCAATATCCCAACTCATTCTCAGATGAAAGGTGTGTAGATTGGACAGACATATTACAAAATCATACAACAATTATTACTGAAATATACATTGCTCAATGTTAGAAAAGTCATTCAAATGTTGAATCAGTTCCTTGAACTCGTCCAAAGTGTAGCTGACATAAGTCACGCGCTTGAACTCATTGTTTTCTTTACGATAAAAGAGTCGAATGTGCACATAAATGGAGTCTGGATTCTCCTGGACGCATTGAAAGAAAGTCAGATATATTCGTCCACCTCGTCTTATGCTGACCTCTCTGTGTGACATCGTTGCAGCAGATCCTCCATACAAATGTTCTTATCAAATTGGGCCGGGTGCTCACCCAGTTCCAACTCCCCATTCAGGATGTTGTTCTTAAGGAAACAGAATTTTTTGAATTTTTAATCTCCAATTCGAAGTTGTTGGTACTTCTCAAAGGTTCCAGAGTTATCTTTTTTGAAGACTTGGAAAGCTGGTTCAGATTAACTTTGTCCAATTTTAAAAATCTGGCACAAATTTAATCTCGCAAATCTTTTTTGGTTAGAACCAAAGTCTATATAAAAGGGAACCGAATCAGTTCCAGTTTTAGATTGAGAATCGGTAAAACATAGAACGAGTACTCGAGTAAATCGGAGACATTTTAGAGAGACATTATATCAACTTGATCTTACAGAGAGAAAATATTTGAATGATTGAACTTGTAATTTTATTCCCTTTATTGTTTCCGATGACCTTTTGTGGTAAGGATGTCATTATTTTTCTTTAATTTCCAAATACCGAAAATTAAATTGCGAAATTTTTCAAAAATTCTTTATCCGGAAACTTTAACAGAAATTTTAACAGGAGCAAACATTTGAACTAGAGCATCATATTTATCTTGATGTTTAGCCCATCTTTGTTGCATTAGCGAGTATCAGTGTTTGAAATATTTAGAACAAGTAAAACAACGGATTTTTCTGAGCTGCTGTCTCTTGAACTGCGTCATTTTTCAAAGGAAATTTCCCTTGCGTTTAAACTGAATTGCTTTTTTTTCTTATACGGTAGTTTTAGAGAATCACAACAAAATCAGTTTGAATACAGAATGCAGCAGTTATGTGTCAAGTTTTACCGAGAAAGTTTTGCTCATTTGCGTATCGGTTAAGGATTATAAACCCTACTTGCTTACTGGTGAATACTCTGTTGCGTCTCACAAATACACTTTTTGTGCTCTCAAAAATTGTTCTGATGACATAGTTCTCATTTCATTAATGAATTACACCAAAAAATGGATGATTTATTTTTTCAATATCAGACAGTGGACTGCTTTTACACCTTAGAAAAACATCAGATTTTTGGTCGCACAATGGACGAAGCCGGACTTGTTTTTACTCAATTGAAGAGAGCGGTACAACATATTTCGGAAAACAAACTTGTTGAAAAATTACCCGGCGTGTCCAAGAAGAGATTGAGTAAAAAGAAGTTCAAGAGACATTTACTGAGAGCTGAGGAAAGAAATGCAAGCATACAAACATTGAGATCATCCTTCTTCAACCGAATTCAGACACTTAAGAACTCAAAGTATGAGATTGAGTTAATAAAAAATGTTGATTGTTTACTAGATGGCCATGGAATAATTGATAACCCCATGTTGAAGTTTGAAGCTAGAAACTAATAAAGTGTTTGTAATAAAACAACCTTTGTTTTAAAATATCAAAATTTTATCGTGTAATTCAGTTTTCATATTATGTTTTAAATGTAGTGTCTATTCTAAAATTCGAAATTTGAAACTTTTCATTTGTTAAATGTCGAATTTCCAAACAACTTTTTTTGTTCACAGTCAAAAATTTATCCTCAGATTTTTCGTTAAAAGTCAAACGTTCGTCAATTTTTCGTTAAAACGTTACCAAATCGTGAGTACAAAATGTGCATTTTTTTCCTCATTTTTTTAAGTTTTACGGTATGATTTTGAGCAAAAAAAAACAAAAAATTTAATAATTTTTTATTTGATAAGTTTTGAGTCTGTTCTCGCAGCTTAAAAATCGAATTTGTAACAAATCTTTTTTCTTAAAAATCGAGTTTTTTCTCGACATTCAAGAATTTTCCTAAATATCAAAACTGAATTCCTCAGTTTTCTTAATTGTCGAAAAACAAAGCTTTTAATAAAAACCAAGCACCTAAATTATCAATTAACTTTTCCTCCTATTTTTTATTCCGAAAAACTTGAAAAAATTAGTGAAAACGTTATATAATTGAAAATGTAAATTTAATACAAAACACCTAAAAACTACTGGACAACTTTTTTGTTTTTGTGAGTAAATACAAAATAGTTTACAAAATTGAATATAGAAATCATTCAAAAAGAGTTATAATAACATATTTTGGCAAGTTTTGATATTCATTACCGAATTCTCTTAGTCGCTCAATTCTACAAGATGGTTGCGTTGGTTGAACAGTGACTGCGTTATTAGGTACGTCAATCAAAAAGACAGGGTTGTGAGCTGTTCCTTCCGCAATTGAAGGAGTTGCCATCGAGGGTGTAGCTGACATATCAGTAGATCAATGGTAAATCACTGGATCAAAGTTTTCCAGATCATTAAATGACCAGTTGGTACTAGTATCGAAACTCAGCTCGCTTTGTTCTCTACTATGAGCTTTCGAAAATATTTGGAGAAGATTGTTTTCCACCTCGGGGCTTGATAAATGACATACCTCCATTGTAGTGAACCAGCTTTTTGGATTTTTCCCACAAAAATGTGTACTGATTGCTTCCAGCTACGTAATTAGCGGGTAAATCAGATTCATTTGTGTCCCATCGCGTATGTCCCAAGCTGATTCTCTGTGATTGGAACCTGTCCCTGATGATATGTTTCAAACTGTTGTCGCTGGTGCTCAACAGTTCATTTGATAAATCTCGAACTCCTATCCGAGAAATCTACTCAGTGATAGAAAGTAAGTAGAGTAGGCTAGTATTTTGAACAATGAACTCCATTTTGTATTAAATGATGGATGACTTTTTGTTAGAAAATGTTGAGATTGGAACTAAAGATGCTAGATGAGAACAAGATAAAAGTGATCAGTGGCAAGAAAGTTAGAAAGCAGCAAACTTTTTAAGAAGAAAAGAGAAGATTAAATTAGATTCAAACGAACGTTAATACTAAAGTAAGTATGTTTTTAATAAAAAGAATATGAATGTTGAAGCTTGATAGCAGGATAAAGTGTTGACAGGTAGCTAGTATAATGGTGAGAAACAGTAGCAATGATGTTTTTAGAGAAGTTGTATCAAATAATTATGTCAAAACCAACATACTCTATACATAGTGTGCTTTATCCAATCAGAGAACAGTAACCAAAGATGGAAGATTTATGAAAAAAAGTGACGTTTAGCTTGAAATTTCTGGAAGAACTGAAATTCAAAACCAGATTTGGGGTAAAATTTTCTAACAGGTAAGGAAGTGAAGGATACGTACAAATTTCCGACTACGCTTTTACCTAAAATGATCTATTTTAGTTGAAATGAGGTAACATAATTTGCCAAAAAAAGGCAAGCTTTGATAAATTTTTTCCAACTCATCAAATTTCCGATCAATCTCTTGGAACCAAATTTTTGTATATATGTGACAGATAAACGAATTCCGAACCTGATCCGTACTCCCAATACATTGTAGTTGTTGTAATAAATGATATACAAAGCACTCTCTAGTGAGGAGGTTATTGTTATTGGGTCTGGAAGAGGAACTAAGTTTGTTTGTGAAATATTTCAGTACTGCTCCAATATATCTGGGACGGAGTTCAAAATAAACAACAATTCGTATTTGCTTACATGCTATTCTGAGGATAAATCGAAAGACTGTTTCGCAATAAACTCCTCATATTCAAATTTTTTAAAAGAGAACGTTGCATAATCAAGACCTTTACTGAATCGAATTTCTCTGTTGGAATTTGTGAAAACGTCCAAGAAAATTGAAAAAAATATGAATCTACATCAATTTTGTCAATTTTGTATGCATCAGGTATACCTTTTTTTCTCTTGTAAATCTTTTCCAAACTTTGCAATTGGTTTTTGATCAACATGTTTCACAAATAAGCAAAATTTCACGTAATAATCTTTTAAAATAAAACACATTTTGAAAGAAAAATGAGATGAACAAAACAATATCATCAAATTTTACAATAAGTTTCTTAAAACTAAAAATTGATTGGTTTGTCGTTTGTAATATAATCACGTTAACGTCAACTGTATATAAGTTATCTCCAATTATAGTAGGAGTTTTCTTCTCTAATGTTTTATTATTATTGTAAAAACAGATTTAGTGTACTATCGATAAAATGACAAAATTAGTTCGTTTACAATAACATTTTTATCCTCTAAGTGAGCAAATATCTTACAGATAGATTTTGTTAAAAACTCTTTTTTGGGACGAAAAGTTTTGTTTTGTAAAAAAGTTACGAAAATTGTCAATATGACAACTAAATACAACTTCAGATTTCCAATTTTCCTCCAAGGAAAAAAATTACACTTTTTCTGTATTTAAATACAATGTAGAATGCAACACTGTGATTGCTTCGTAGGAAGTTCCTGAACTTTTTTATTTTGTACTGTTACTGAAAATAGAAATTACGTCATTTCCTTTTATGGAAATATAGAGTCATACGAGTTATTTTAACTAACAAACCAAAAATTGTATTCATTCTCACTGATAGAAATCTAGCTGTCAAATGCACAAAATGCGATAAAATGGTTGTCAAGCAGCACATGGCTCGACACAAAAAATTTTGTGATAGTGGGACTTTGAATTGTCCCAAGTTTTCACTTTTCTATACAGAGAGGAAAGATGACGTGAGCTACCAACTTGCTAAGCATCACGCTCCTCAAGATAAGAAGCTTAGAAAAGTGGGCACGATATGCTTGGAGAAATTTCCAAGTTTTTATTTTCTTCAACAACATAAGAGACGGAAACTTGGAACATCGACCAAAAATGGAACCAATTCCAGCGAATGCTTGAAAGAAGGAATAGAATCGGAAGAATTGGATTAGAACAACGAACAGTTACAGCAGGAACTTAATTCCTGTCAACACTTCTTTGACAATACTGAGACGGAGAATGGGAGACATAGATTATTCAATTTTCAATTGCCGAAACTTGATCCCAGTGAAAATAATGAAAAACTGAAAGAAATGTTTGAAAAGCATAACTGCGCTGCAAAATCGATTTATTTTACGAAAAGTGGACACAGACGATTACCGATACTTTTATGCGCATGAAAACAACATCTTCTTTGAGAAGTCTCATTTACTTTGTTCGAAGGGGGACTTAGTCTCACTTCAGGATAGAGTAGAGGAAACGGATTTGGTTCAGACTTGTGCTCAAGAAAGGGCAAATACAAAATGGCGGTATGCACTAACTACGAATGTGACAATTTTCTGTGCTCTTCCCAGCAATATCCCAATGGCATGTTTAGATGCTGTTATACCTTAAAAGTTGTTGAAAGAGATCGGATGAAAATTGTCTTGTAACGAATGGATACGCAGAATCATACAAGGACTACCTTTGCTTGTTTAGAGCTGTAGCTGTTCACTTGTATGGATCAGCTGAGCTGAAAATAAACGCTGCTAAGTTGTCCAGCAACTTTTTCCACCAGTCTGGTCATTACGCAATTAACTTTAGAGGAGTGTCGATGGATCACCTTGTGTTTGTTGAAAAAGCTATAAAACACAACATTTTCATTCATGACATTGACATTGAGGACGGGGATTTTGTAGGTGAGAAGTATTCAGATGTACAAGAACAGCATTAACCTACTGCGCTACATCAACCACAATTGCTACGTTGATGATAACAACAAGTCCTCCAATTAATTCCGCTGTCCTAACTGTGATACTTTGATTAAGCGTGCTGTTAGTTTCCGCCGTCACGTGAAATCTTGTAAAGTTAGAACAGAGCACGTTTGTCCGAAGAGTGTTTACCCTTTTAGAGACCTTTTGTTCGATAAACTTGACGGATTTGCTGATTTGGAATTAGATACGAGGAAGATCAAAACGTGGCTGTATTTGATTTCGAATCAATCTGCGTTCCATCTAATGAACTAAGAGATACCAATACAACAACTTGGATAGGAACCAATCTCTGCGTCAATTTCCTCTAATTGGTTACAAGAACCAATTTTCTTATGCAACAAGGACCCCAAGACACTGATTGTATCTTTTATTGAAGCACTAGAAGAACTAGCTAGCAAAAGTAAAGCAGAAATGTTGCAAACAATTTCCTCTATTAAAAATGCAATTAAAACCAGAGTAAATTCTATTTTCGAGAAGCTGAATGGAAGGAAAAATGAGAGTACTCCAATGTTTGAGTTGCAATATCCCGAAGAAGAAGAAATTGATATGTCAATTCAATTCCTCCAAATTCACAAAAATCAACCTCTCGAACTACAACAACATTTTGAACGCTATGTCAACACTTTGCCTGTACTTGGATTCATAAGCGGGATATACGATCTGAACCTTATCAAGTCTTATTTACTACCCTGCCTTATTCACGAGCGCGATGTTCAATCAACGGTTAATAAAAAAGCTAATCATTTACATGTATCCTTTAAATTTGGTGATGTACAGTTTCTTGATATTCTAAACTTTCCTGTAGGAGCATCTTCACTAGATTCTTTTCTCAAAGCTTACAAAACAAATGAGACCAAAAAATTTTTCCCCTATGAAGGGTTCGACTCACCAAACAAATTGGATGCAACTCTCCTTCCCCCTTACGAATGTTTCTTAAGTTGAGAGATCAAAATCCCTTGGAGAAAGCAATTACGAAATTCACAAAATTATTCAATAGTGGACTTTCCAAACAGTAGGCTCTGAAAAAACTTAGGTTGAAGGTAGTGCCCCCCTCAGGAGTTTTTGACAACTACAATTACTTGAAACGTGTGAGGGAGCAGGAACAAATGAAAATTTTTCAAGAATTTGTTAGGTGGTATAACAACAAGGATATTTTCCCGACACTAGAAGTGATGCAGAATAAGTGATGGAAGTCTATCATAACAAAGTGATTGATATGATATAATTTGGTTGCACACCACCTAATTTGGCAAATACTTGTTTACACAAATCAACTAATAACAATTTTTATCCTTTCGTTGAACCAGACAAAGGTTAACAAGATAAGATACGCGAGGATTTGACCGGTGGTCCCTCTATTGAGTTTACTAGAAAACCGGTTGAAGATCAAACATATATTCGAAACTCAGAAAACATTTGCAAACCAATTGTATGTATAGACGCCAGTCAACTTTACCCCTTCTCAATGTGTCATCAAATCTCCACTAGGCTTTACACTAGATGGGAATTTGATTCAGATTTTCAGAAATTTAAAATTAGGCAAAATAAAACGAGGAAAATTGAGAACATGGTTATGTCGTACCTACAATCTCAGCGTCCTAACTGCACTATTGAAATTTGCTACACAACTAGAAAAAGATTTGCTGTCTTAGTGTAGACGGATTTTGTGCTCACTGTTAAGCTACATTTGAAACAATGGGTTGTTACTTTCACTTTTGTGCATTTGAGGAAGCAATAGCAAGTATGTCAGGGAAAGAGAGCCAGAGAGGACTCAAGAAACCGCAATACGACGAATTGAGACGAGACTTTTTGCGGAACAAGGGATAGAAAGTTGTTAAGATATGGGAAGGTAGCTAATGGGAAACGCTCAAAGGTGATGAATCTGTACAAATTCACGTGAAAATCAATTTCCCATTCAAGCTACCTCTGACTTAAGAATCTCTACTTGCTAAGATAAGAGAAGATAAATTGTTTGATTGCGTTCAGTGTGATCTCGAAGTTCCAGATGGGTTGAAATACAAGTTTTTGAATTTTCCACCAAACATTAAAAACATTAATGTTAGTCGAGCAGACTTTCGTGATTATATGAGGGACTATGCAATTGATAACTATTTACTCAATTAACCCTAACACATGTTGTTTTTAAGCTTCAAGTTTGAGTATGGAACAGTCATAACACCTTTACTCAACTTTTACCTTAGTCATGGGCTAAAATGCACCAAAATTTATCGCTTCGTTCATTACACACCCAAAAAATGCTTCAACAATTTTGTCTAGTCAGTTGTTGATGCTAGAAGAGCTGGAGATGAAAATCCTAGGGAACAGTTCCTATGGTTACCAAATCAATGACAGAAGCAGACATAGAGAGCGGAGACAAAATACCTGAACGATGAAAAGACACACAAAGCTATCAACGGGAAATTGTTTAAGAAACATGACAATGTGTCAAAAGAACTATGCGAAGTTGAACTTGTAAAATCAAAATTGAGCTCGGCGAATCGATAATAGTTGGCTTTTTTATACTTCAATACGCAAAATTACGTTTGCTGGAGCTTTATTAAATTTTTTGATAAATCTTGCAATGTGGACATATTCGAAGAGTTAGAGACGGACACCTGGTACTTATACTTAGCTCTAGCACAGGATAATTTGTACGATTGTATTCGTCTGTATAAAAAAGCAGATTGGGAAGCTCTGAGGGAACCCGAATGTGATGATTCTTTCGAAGCTGATGCTGTACAAAATCTCTACCATAGAACCTGTTGTGATAAACATAAAAAGCATGATAAGCGTGAACCATGTTTGTTCAAGGAAGAGTTTAGATACACTGAAATGATTTTCCTTTGTAGCAAAACTTATTCTTGCTAGGATGTTAAATCGGTAAGTACAAATTCAACAGCGAAGGACTAAATTAACGAACAATGGAAGAGACCGAGGATGGACCATTAGAAAAGTATCGGCGAGTGGTGGCTGAAAATATCAATTTAAAATCTACAAATAGTGGATTTTGGAAAATCAACCACTGCGTCGCTACCTAAGGACAAACAAAGAAAGAATTTTCTTATTTTTATCCTAAACGAAAAGTGTTATCTGATGGAATTCATACTGCATCCCTGAACTTTTAAACTACTTAATGGCTTTTCATATTGTAAGCGCTCTCTGTTGTTTTTAGAATTACTTATAATGTACTTGATTTATACTGTGTCTGTCTTCTTTTGCATTCATAATTCATTCTTTTCAAAATTCTCAATTTTCTCAATCTTAGCGGGTATAACTAATCTTAATCTTTGCGGCGGCTATACCTAAACTAAAACATTGCGGCGGCTATACCTAATCTTAATTCATAGCGCGGCTGTTATACCTAAGTTAATACATTGCGCTGATTACACCAAAAAATTGTTGAAACTTAATGCGAGGGGAATTATCCGCTGCCTGTACAATTCCCCGCCTGTACAATCCCCTGCTCGCTGCTTTTACAATTCCCCGCCTGTGTACAATTCCCATTGAGCGTTTCCTGTACAATTCCCCGCCTGGTCAATTCCCCTGCGCGCAAAGGTTATTGACCGGCTCCCAAAAATGCGGCTGATCTACTGTCACTTTACTACTGCGGCTATTCCCAATCTTAATACGTTGCGGCGGCTATTCCTACTCTTGAAATGTTGCGGTTGCTATTCCTAGTCTCAAAACGTTGCAGCGGCTATTCATAATCTGCGGCGGATATTCCTAGTCTTAATACGTGGCGGCAGCTATTCATAATCTTAATACATGGGAAATATACATAATCTTAATACATGTAGGCGCCCCTAGGTTTATAACCTATCTTGATACGTTAGGGTAGACCCTTTTTCAAAAATACCACTATAGCCTATCTTAATACATTGGGTCTACACGCCCCCAAGGAGCCTTGCTCACCTTACTTCTAATAGCTAATCTTCAGCCGCCTCACCAATCTACAACGCTTCTTGACAAAAAACAAAACTAGCCGAAAAGACTCATCGAGGCTTCTTCGAGACGTACGATAACTTAGAAGACAACCGACAGCAGCATAGGTTACAATTAAAACCGAATTTTTTTGAAAATTTTGATAATGACACCGAGCGTATATGGGAAGAAAAGAGTAAAGTTTTGCGATGGGTAGTTGATAAATTACCAGTTCTTCGAGACAATGAAAAGTTCAGCATAAAAGTTGTCGACTGTCAAAAAAACACATTGCGAGTTTACAAAATAAAAAGCAGTTGGTTCCAATTTTGAACGAACTGTCAATTTTGGAAAAAAAAATTGAAAGTAGAAAATTTAAGAGACTACCAAAAATAGATATTGTGTAATCAGCTGGAAGAGCTATGAGGAAGGCCAAATGAAATTTCCGCCGAAGGAATTTGAATCATAGCGCAAGAGCATTGCACCCAAGGGCTTGTGAACTTCAGCGATAAAAAAGTTACTATCAACAACTGATCATCAGTACGGGCACAGCAAGGATTTGTGAAACCAAACGTCTCTGGTGGCATCCACATCGAGTAGCAAAAACGATCCAAACCAGACTGTAATTGAATCAAAAAAAGCGCTTCAAATTTAAAAGGGAGAAACTGATAAGGTTTCTTCTCAGAAGTCTGCTACCAACAGGAGTAGAAAAATACTTAGTGTTCTCAAGTCTCGCTCGTCGAGACAACATTATGTCAACAAATAGAACTTGAAAACCTGATGGCTTAGAAAGAAGCAGAGCAAAGGTTGAGAGCACGGCAAATTCAAATGGAAGATGAACGTGAAGAAACTGAACTACGTCGAACGGAAGCAGAATTACGTTTACAGCAGCAACAACAAGGACAAGAATTACGTCTAAAGTTGCAACAACATGAAGACGAACTACGTCTACGATAGCTTGAGCAAACCACTCTCCAAGTCATTTAGCAACCAGCACCAAATTGTAGTGCCAGTGGCTTGCCATAACTAAAGCTTACTGAGTTTTCAGGAGGTCCTCTGGAGCGGCCAGAGTGTTCGGGTCTTTTTGATGTTATTGTTCATCAAAAACAAATCAGCGATATTGAAAAGATGTAATACCTGAAGACCAGTTTCACGGGTCATGCGAAAGTAACAATATCAAATGGGATTCAACTTGCAATCATACTATCAATTCAAGAAAGTACATGCTCATCTTCCTGCTCGGCTTGACCATTCCGCGAGCATCATCAAATTTGCGAATGTAGTTACAAATGTAGTTATAAATACTTTAACTCAACTTGGATGCACATCACAACTAGAAACAGAAGAACGGCTCATTTCAACACGGAGGAATTTTCTCCGCGACTAGGAGTGGTTGCAGTATACGCCAGATCGTTGACTGAATGCGCTTCATATTCAAATGGAAAAACTGATGAGGTTTCTTCTCAGAAGTCGGCTACAAACAGGAATAGAAAAGAACTCAGTGTTCCCAGGTCTCGCTTGTCGAGACAACATTAAGTCAAGCAAATAGAAATTGAAAACTTGATGGCTTAGCTAGAAGGGGGCAACGGTTGAGAGACAGACACTGAGTACTTATACTTAGCACTAGCACACGATAATTTGTACGATTGTATTCGTCTGTATAAAAAAGCAGATTGGGAAGCTCTGAGGGAACCCGAATGTGATGATTCTTTCAAAGCTGATGCTGTACAAAATCTCTACCCTAGAACTTGTTGTGATAACCATAAAAAGCATGATAAGCGTGAACCAGGTTTGTTCAAGGAAGAGTTTAGATACACTGAAATGATTTTCCTTTGTAGCAAACTTATTCTTCCTAGGATGTTAAATCGGTAAGTACAAATTCAACAGCGAAGGTCTAAATTAACGAACAATGGAAGAGACCGAGGGTGGACCATTGGAAAAGTATCGGTGAGTGGTGGCTGAAAATATCAATTTAAAATCTACAAATAGTGGATTTTGGAAAATCAACCACTGCGTCGCAACCTAAGAACAAACAAAGAAAGGATTTTCTTATTTTTATCCTAAACGAAAAGTGTTATCTGATGGAATTCATACTGCATCCCTGAACTTTTTAACTACTTAATGGCTTTTCATATTGTAAGCGCTCTCTGTTGTTTTTAGAATTACTTATAATGTACTTGATTTATATTGTGTCTGTCTTCTTTTGCATTCATAATTCTTTTCAAAATTCTCAATTTTCTCAATCTTAGCGGGTATAACTAATCTTAATCTTTGCGGCGGCTATACCTAAACTAAAACATTGCGGCGGCTATACCTAATCTTAATTCATAGCGCGGCTGTTATACCTAAGTTAATACATTGCGCTGATTACACCAAAAAATTGTTGAAACTTAATGCGAGGGGAATTATCCGCTGCCTGTACAATTCCCCGCCTTTACAATCCCCTGCTCGCTGCTTTTACAATTCCCCGCCTGTGTACAATTCCCATTGAGCGTTTCCTGTACAATTCCCCGCCTGTTCAATTCCCCTGCGCGCAAAGGTTATTGACCGGCTCCCAAAAATGCGGCTGATCTACTCTCACTTTACTACTTCGGCTATTCCCAATCTTAATACGTTGCGGCGGCTATTCCTATTCTTGAAATGTTGCGGTTGCTATTCTTAGTCTCAAAACGTTGCAGCGGCTATTCCTAATCTGAATACGCTGCGGAGGCTGTTCCTAATCTTCATACGTTGTGGCGGATATTCCTAGTCTTAATACGAGGCGGCGGCTATTCATAATCTTAATACATGGGAAATATACATAATCTTAATACATGTAGGCGCCCCTAGGTTTATACCCTATCTTGATACGTTAGGGTAGACACTTTTTCAAAAATACCACTATAGTCTATCGTAATACATTGGGTCTACACGCCCCCAGGGAGCCTTGCTCACCCTATTTCTACTAGCTAAACTTCAGCCGCCTTACCAATCTACGACGCTTCTTGACAAAAAACAAAACTAGCCGAAAAGACTCATCGAGGCTTCTTCGAGACGTACGATAACTTAGAAGACAACCGACAGCAGCATAGGTTACAATTAAAACCGAATTATTTTGAAAATTTTGATAATGACACCAAGCGTATATGGGAAGAAAAGAGTAAAGTTTTGCGATGGGTAGTTGATAAATTACCAGTTCTTCGAGACAACGAAAAGTTCAGCATAAAAGTTGTCGACTGTCAAAAGTACAAATTGCGAGTTTACAAAATAAAAAGTAGTTGGTATTCCAATTTTGAACGAAATGTCAATTTTGGAAAAAAATTGAAAGTAGAAAATTTAAGAGACTACCAAAAGTAGACATTGTGTAATCAGCTGGAAGAGCTATGAGGAGGGCCAAATGAAATTTCCGCCGAAGGAATTTGGATCATAACGCAAGAGCATTGAACCCAAAGGCTTGTGAACTTCAGCGATAATAAAAGTTACTATCGACAACTGATCATCAGTACGGGCACAGCAAGGATTCGGGAAACCAAACGTCTCCCTGATGGCATCCACATCAAGTAGCAAAAACAATCCAAACCAGACTGTAGTTGAATCAATAAATGCGCTTCAAATTTAAAAGGGAGAAACTGATAAGATTTCTTCTCAGAAGTCTGCTACCAACAGGAGTAGAAAAATACTTAGTGTTCCCAAGTCTCGCTCGTCGAGACAACATTAAGTCAAGCAAATGAAACTTGAAAACTTGATGGCTTAGAAAGAAGCAGAGCAAAGGTTGAGAGAACGGCAAATTCAAATGGAAGATGAACGTGTAGAAACTGAACTACGTCGAACGGAAGCAGAATTACGTTTACAGCAGCAACTACAAGAACAAGAATTACGTCAAAAGTTGCAAAAAACATGAAGACGAACTACGTTTACGATAGCATGAGCAAACCACTCTCCAAGTCATATAGTAACCAGCACCAAATTGTAGAGCCAGTGGCTAGCCATAACTAAAGCTTACTGAGTTTTCAGGAGGTCCTCTGGAGCGGCCAGAGTGGTCGGGTCTTTTTGATGTTATTGTTCATCAAAAACAAATGAGCGATGTTGAAAAGATGTAATACTTGAAGACCAGTTTCACGGGTCATGCGAAAGTAACAATATCAAATGGGATTCAACTTGCAATCATACTATCAATTCAAGAAAGTACATGCTCATCTTCCTGTTCGGCTTGACCATTCCGCAAACATCATCAAATTTGCAAATGTAGTTACAAATGTAGTTATAAATACTTTAACTCAACTTGGATGCATATCCCAACTAGAAACACAAGAAGGGCTCATTTCAACACGGAGGAATTTTCTCCGCGACTAGGAGTGGTTGCAGTATACGCCAGATCGTTGACTGAATGCGCTTCATATTCAAAGGGAAAAACTGATGAGGTTTCTTCTCAGAAGTCGGCTACAAACAGGAATAGAAAAAAACTGAGTGTTCCCAGGTCTGGCTTGTCGAGACAACATTAAGTCAAGCAAATGGAAATTAAAAACTTGATGGCTTAGCTAGAAGGGGAGCAACGGTTGAGAGACAGGCAATTCAAATAGAAGATGAACGTGAAGAAATTGAACTACGTCGAACGCAAGCAGAATTACGTTTACAGCAGCAACAACTAGAACAAGAATTACGTCTTAAGTTACAACAACACGAAGACGAACTACATCTGCGATAGAAAGAGCGAACCCATAAAATGAAAGAAAGATAACTGAAGCTGACGAAGAACAAAGACTTCTAAAACTTGAGCTGACCACAGGAAGCTGAGGAGCATCTGGATCAGTGACAGATGAGATAGAAGTGTTAGATCAAGAGGCAATCCGGAAAAAAACAGCAGGGTGGGCGAAACGTTCTGTCCCGAACCGTCCTCTATCTCCAGACTGAGTTCTCAACCCTCCAGCGAATTCACAATAGTCGGAGGCGAAAAACGTTTCAGTGCCTATCCAAAAAATACCGTGCTATTTAAACGGAGTGTTGTGCTATTTTCAGCAACATTGACAGAGCTGAGTATTCTCAGGAAACCAGAAATCTATAATTCAATTAGAGTAACGGACCAGGCGACGTTGAGAAAGATGACGTTTCAGCGGCAGGAACGTCAGCATTTCAAAGCAGAAAAAGGAGTCCCATAAACAAGTCACGAAACACATCTGCCGAGATCACAAATAGGAGTACAGTAAAACAAACCACTCTCCAAGACATTTAGCAACCAGAAACAAATTGTGGTGCCAGTGGCTTGCCATAACTAAAGCTTACTGAGTTTTCAGGAGGTCCTCTGGAGCGGCCAGAGTGGTCGGGTCTTTTTGATGTTATTGTTCATCAAAAACAAATGAGCGATGTTGAAAAGATGTAATACCTGGAAACCAGTTTCAGGGGTCATGCGAAAGTAACAATATCAAATGGGATTCAACTTGCAATCATACTATCTTTTCAAGAAAAAACATGCTCATCCTCCTGTTCGGCATGACCATTCCGCGAGCATCATCAAATTTGCAAGTGTAGTTACAAATATAGATATAAATACTTTAGCTCAAATTGGATGCACATCCCAACTAGAAACAGAAGAAAGACTCAGTTCAACAACGAGAAAGTTTTCTCCGCGACTTGGAGTGATTGCAGGATATGCAAGATCGTTGACTACTGAATGAAAAACTGATTGTTTTCACAGAGTGGCTTGCCTCCAAAGCAGTATTTTATGAGATCGTGTTAGCAAAGACGCACTCGTCGCTTAACAGAATTAAATTTCAAAGCCAAGAAAAAGTGAAGTCGATTAGTTTTGCTTCAAACGCAGAAGTTTCAAACAAGCCCAATATGTTTATATTTCCCTTCAAGGACAGACAATACCCCCCCCCCATTTGGACTTGTGAAAAGTTCAAATCAATGAGAGTAAACAAACATCGCGAGCATTTCCCGAAGTTCTGACTGGGACTGACCCGTTTCAATTGTTTGAAATCAAGTCGCATGTCGAAACACTGCAGACTACAAAGAAAGTCTCAGACACTACAACAGCAGTAGCAACCTACATCACTCAAGGAAGACCCTCAGGTGTGCGAATCAACTTGAGGAACAGAGACTTAAGCCTAAATGTGAAGTTATGTGTGACTCAGCATCCTCAATCTAATTTGTAGACAAGAAAGTCGTATCTGAACTTCAACTTCAAGGACGCAATACGTACCTATCAATAGCAGGGATCCATGGCTCACAGGATGTTGTAATTGAAATAGTGCCGACAACTTTTTCAGCCCACGAGAAGTCTCGAACTTCGGTGACCACATTGTAGAGCTGCAATATTTGAAAGACCTTAACCCACAGTTAAAGAGCTGGTAAAATCAGACCTACATTCTAAACGATGTTCAAGTGATTCTTGGACAAGATTATTACGACATCCATCATCCTTTCGAATTCAAGAAGTCAGAAGACAAAGCTGCACGATGGGCAGTTAAATCAAAATTGGCTGGGTCCTAAGTGGTCCGCTCCCAGCGAAGCAAGTAGCAACTTATGCCATAACATTAACATCAATCGCAGATGGTAAATAAGCAAAACAGATGAGAAAGTGGTGGGATATCGTTTCCAATGCCTCAATCTGCGGTGTCACCGGTCATTCAAAAGAAGAAAAACGAGCAATCAAGACGTTGGAGCAAACAACGCAATTCGATCGAAGGATACGATGTTCTACTTCTGTGGCGAGAGGACAAAGTGAAGTTACAGATCAACTTCTACACTGCAATGAAGCAACAGAGATACGCCTCCAGAAAAACGAAATTCTATCAGAACACCACTGACATGGATGCTGACGCCAGATACTTTAGGAAAGTTGATCAATCTGAACTGAATGAAACCCGACAAAAACTACAATGATATTTGCCACAACATCCTGTCATTAACTCGCATCAACTTGAAAAAGTTTGAAGAGTGCGCAACACAGCAGCAAAGTACCAAGGCGTAGCCCTCAACTACAAACTTGTATCTGGACCAGATTTTTCGCTTCCGAGAACACCAACGTAGAAGCAATATTTCTTCAAATCGCTGTCCCTGGTGACGACAAGCGATGTCTACAATTTCTCTGGCGAGAGTACCCAGAGCAAAAGGTGCAAGTTTACGAATACACACGGCACGTATTTCAGTTCAAACAATCGGCCAATAGTGCAAATTACGTTTTGCACCAAATAGTGAAAGATAATGCAGTCAGCGACGAAAGACTACTCAAAACGGTTCAGCGAAATTTTAACATGGACGACTTCATTTAGTCCGTTAGAACCCCTCGAGAAGCAATTGGAATCTACAAGAAAGTCAGAGAAATACTTAGGAAATTGAATTCAAACTAACGAAATGGAAACCAAGTGACGATGAAGTCAATCACAGATTCCTGAGAGAAACAAGTCAACCAAAGTTTTAAAAACTGTCGAAATTGAAGCAAAATTATGTTCAATCCTTGGACCAAACTTGAATTTAAACATAGATAGTCTCATTGTCTATTGTGGAACTGAGCAAGAAGTTCCATCAAAAAAGCTCAGAGAATTGTCCTATCGTTTGTCTCAGCGTTGTTCAAACTGCAAGGAATATGGTCCCCTTTCACCATACAAATGCGGTTTCTACCTAGAGGTATTTGGGCAGCAATGAGGAAAGCATGAGACAAAGAATTGTCGGCAGACCACTCAAACTGTTCATTGATTGTGGCTCTCTCTGAGTTTAGAGAGGTAAGGGCAACTTCAATGAACAGACATTATTTCAAAATGGATGTACAAAATTGTATAAAGACTTCACATCTTTATAGAAGCATCAGAGGAGGTATGGTGCATCGTAGCATATCTGCACGATGAAGTGAATTTAAGATTTACCTATGTAAAAGGGAACTTTTGTGAAGAACCCATCAGGCCCATGACAGTACCGAAGTTAGAACTCCAAGCCGCAGTTTACAGAGTTTGTGTTATAATGCAGATATCCATCATTGGACCGACTCATCAGCGGTCCTACAGTGGCCACAAGCAGTGCACAAGAAACAACAAGTGTTCGTAGCGAACAGAAAAACCGAAATACTGGACAATTCATTGATGGATAAATGGAGACATGTCAAAGGTGTCGAAAACCCTGCCGATATTAGAACCCGAGGAATGTCCTTTGTGAAGGAGTCCGGGTATCCGTGTGGTTAAAAGGGCCGGCATGGCTACAAACAGATATAGATACGTGGCCAAAGCCATGGCGTCAAGAGAACCAGTGAAAGCTATCAGTGCTGTAGCAATAGAAACACAAACTAAGAATCCATTTGACTAGAACTTCCACAAAAGCTTCAACAGAATCCAGAAATTTTAATGCCTAATGCATGAGGTTCACAACATAGCAAAAGGGACCTCTGAAAGCTGATAAGATCCACCAGGCTGGACAAAATTTGTTTCAATTTGTTCAGAATAAAAGCATCTCGAATGTTTCAAAGTCAAAAATAAGAGTAAAGAAATCTCAAAAAATTTGAACATCTCCAAATTTTCACACTTCATAGAGGAGGAAGGAACAATTTGAGTGAAAGGTCAACTTAAGCATTCTAACTCTGATTACACTGCAAAACACTCAATATATTTAACAGCGAAGCCTCCATTTGTACAACCTCTATAAGAGAGAGTACATTGCGACAAGCTACGTGAAGGAACAGAGTATGTGAGAAACACTCCTCAACATGAGTACTGGATTGTTGTATTGAAAATTGCAATACGAAAAGTCGAGTCGTGTTGTATCCAATGCAGACAGAGAAACGCCAACCGAATCCACTCACTGATGACGGGGTTACCTCGAGGACGAATTGATTAAAATGTTTGCCCTTTTACTCATATCGGAGTCGACTACTTCGGACTCATCGATGTGAATTTCCTAAGACGCTCATTGAAGAGATGGTGTTGCCTCTTCACTTGTCTAACAACGAAAGCACTGAATATTGAAGTCGCACAGTCCTTGGACACCAATTCATGTCTGGCTGCAGTTACAAGATTTACTCCATGATGTGGCTATCCACGTACAATGATCAGCGACAACCGCATGAACTTCGTTGGAGCAGCCAAGGAACTGAAGGCATTCCTGGACGAATGGGACAAAGCTAACACTGAAAGTCACTTAGCACAGAAAAATATCGTTTGGAAATTCAACCCTCCCGGAGCCCCACACTTTGTTGGAATCAGGGAAAGCCTTGTTCAAAATTCCAAGAAAGTCATGGTTGCAATCTTGGACAACGGAAGCCTCACCGACGACGTAATTAGCACAACAATTTGTCTTGTAGACCAAATCTCGATGCAAGACCCATGACACCAGTAGGTGATGACCGAGTAGATTTGACAGCACTCATTCCTAATCATTTCTTTCTATAGCGTTCCATTCATGCCATCCAGCGAGCTCGAGCATATGCCGGCAAGATCTGGAAAAGATGGACTCGTCAATATTTCCCCCTAATGGAACCAAAAATTGTGGTTGTCAAAAGAAGACAAGCGATTACTGAAAGAAGGGAAAACTGTTTGGATGGTAAATGATTCAGTGAAACGATGGGAGTACGAAATGAGTTGAGTTATCCAAGTGTTCAAAGGGAACAATGGCGTTGTAAAATCAGTGAGTGTCAAAATGGCACATGGCGAAACCAAAACAAACCAAGAAACAGCAAAGTATAACTTTTGAAACTAAAACAACTTACAATTTGTCAAAATTCAAAAATAGTCAAAAATGAAAAATTTCACATGTTGGGATCAGAAATATGTATACCCCCCAATTTGGGAGGGAAAACCTGAGCAACCCGAGGCTATAGCACGCGGTCAAGAAAAATTTTTAGCTATTCATGAACTTAAGGAACGTTATCGCATCAAACCCACAGGTGTTGCTATTAGCACTTAGATGGTGCAAAAAGTAATTTTCAAAATACTGTAGGAGAGAGGTAAGGTCAAGTTCAATTAACAGAATTTTTTTCGAAAATGGATGTACAAATTTGACACTTCACATCTTTACAGAAGCATCAGAGGAAGTAATGTGCATAGTGGCATATCTGCAGGATGAAGAGGCTTTAAGATTTACCTATGTAATAGGAAATTTTGTGAAGAACCCATCAGACCAATGACAGTACCGAAATTAGAACTCCAGGCTGCAGTTTACAGAGTTCGTCTCATAATGCAGACACTCATCATTGTACCGACTCATCAGTGGTCCTGCAGTGCACAAAAAACAACAAGTGTTCGTAGCGAACAGAAAAACCGAAATACTGGACAATTCATCGATGGATAAATGGAGACATGTCAAAGCTGTCAGAAACCCTGCCGATATTAAAACCAGAGGAATGTCTTTTGTGAAGAATTTCAGGAATCCGTGTGGTTAAAAAGGCCGGCATGGCTACAAACGGATATAGATAAGTGGCCAAAGCCATGGCGTCGAGAGAACACATGAAAGCTATCAGTGCTGTAGCAATAAAAACACAAATTATGAATCCATTTGACTGAAATTTCTACAGAAGTTTCAATAGAATCCAGAAACTTCATGTTTCAAAGTCAATATCAAGCAGTAAAGAAATCTCAAAAACATTGTACATCTCCAAATTGTCACCCTTCATAGAGGAAGATGGAACAATTCGAGTGACAGGTCGACTTAAGCATTCAAATTCTGATTACACTGCAAAACACCCAATATTGTTGGCAGCGAAGCCCCCTTTTGTACAACCTCTATTGGAGAGAGCACATTGCAACAAGCTACATGATGGAACAGAGTATGTGAGAAACATTCTTCAATATGAGTATTAGATTGTTGGTTCAGAAATGCAATACAAAAAATCAAGTCATGATGTATCCAATGCAGACACAGGAACGCCAACCCAATCGACTCATCGATGACGAAATTACCTCGAGAACAAAGTGATGAAAATAGTTGCCCATTCACCAATATTGGAGTCGACTAATTTGGACTCATCGATGTTAATTTCCTAAGACGATCATTGAAGAGATGGTGTTGCCTCTTCACTTATCTTACAACGAAAGCACTGAATATTGAAGCCGCACAATCATTGGACACCGAGTCATGTCTGGCTGCAGTTACAAGATTCACTGCAAGACGTGGCTACCCATGTACAATCATTAGCGACAACCGCAAGAACTTCGTTGGAGCAGCAAAGGAACTGAAGGCATTCCTGGACGAATCGGACAAAGCTAACATTGAAATTCACTAAGCACAGAAAAAAATTGTTTGGAAATTCAACCCTCCCGGCGCCCCACACTTTGTTGGAAATAGGGAAAGCCTTGTTCAAAATAGCAAGAAAGTCAAGATTGCAATCTTGAACAACGGAAGCCTCATCGACGAAATAATTAGCACAACAATGTGTATTTTTTATGACCAAACTCTCGATGCAAGACCCCTGACAACAGTAAGTGATGATCCAGTAGATTTGACAGAACTCACATCTTAATCATTTCTTGCTAGGACAAAAAAACGCCAGCGCTCCATTCATGCCATCCAGCGAGCACTAATATGACCTGAGAAAATCCTTGAAAGCAGCTCAGGCATATGCCGACAAGATAAGGAAAAGATGGACTCGTGAATATCTTCCCCCAACGAAAACAAAGATCGATGTGGTCGAAAAAATTCGGGCGAAAACTGAAAGAAGGAAAATTTGTTTGGATGTTAAACGATTCAATGAAACAACGTGAGTACAAAATGAGTTGCGTTATCCAAGTATTCAAAAGGGAAGATAGCGTCGTACAATGAGCGAGAGTCAAAATGGTACATGGAGAAGTCAACACGAACCATGAAATAGCAAATTATAACTTTTGAAACTAAAAAACTTACAAGTTGTCAAAACTCAAAAATGGTCCAAACTGAAAAGTTTCACACGTTGGGACCAAAAAATTGTTTACCCCCGATTTGGGAAGGGAAAACCTGAGCAACCCGAGGCTATAGCACGCGGTCAGGGAAACTTCCAAGCTATTCAACGAACGTTATCGCATCAAACCCAAAGGTGTTGCTATTAGCAATTAGATGGTCAACATTTTAAAATATTGTTACTATTGTCAAATTTCCTAAATTGTTAATTCTATGATCCTCTAGGTGTTTATTTATGGCCTAATATCATACCTTTGAGACATTGAGATTTCTCTACGTATCGGGCTTGCGTATGTCAGCAAAAGCAAGTATTGCTGTAATTTGATTTTTACTAAGTTAATACTGATCTAAATCACTTGATATAAATGATATTTACCTGATTATTGACTTTAACCTAACAGTTTGAATAGTGAAAACATTTTGCATTTGGATCCATTAGAAAGTGTTACCAATAGCAGTTGGCTTTCAAAATACACTAATATATGATTCTTCATCATTTTCAGTCCTTTTCTCCAAGTTTTGCTAAAATTTAAGATCTTTAATGTTTAAGTTAAATGAGATTTCCTATAGGAATTTAGCAACAGTACTAGTATTTGACTAGAACCTTTCAAACTTCAGCACCAAATTGCACAAAGATTATCACTGAGGATTTTCATATCTTCAATCAACAAAATTAAAGTTACAGTCATTTAAACGTCCGAGCGACGAATTGTTTCCAGAAGTTCATTAGAACGCCGCAACAAAATGGATTTGATTTCATTTTACTTTGACTCTTGTTACTATGCTTGAGCAAGAAAGATTTTGCTCTGAATTAAGCTTATTGCAACCATCAGCAAATTGGACTAAAGTGGTGTTTCCATCAATATTATTCATCAAACCATTGAAATAGATATTATACAGGAGAGGAGCAAGCAATGTGATTTTTGAAACGCCTCTTGTTACCTCAGGCAGGCTTGGGTATATTTTGCTTACACACAGACGATGTAATAATTCAGAAAAAAAAAATTATGAATGAGATTGAAATCAGTGAGAAAACAATCGAATAAAAATTTTATAATGTCTTTTGACAGGATATTGAGTAAAACAATTTTTAGGGTTCTAAAAGTGCAGCATGAACTGTCTCCTTGGAATCAATAGCTTTCCAAAACAATTACTGAGTATAGCAAGGCGCCATGAGTACAGTATTTTGAATCTAAAGCAAATTGCAGTGAGTTTGAAAATTGTTCCTTCCCTAGATGTGCAGATATTTGAGCACGCAGAATTTTTTCAGTATAATAGAAAAAGCATTCGTTACAGATATGAGCTGATAGTGTATAACGTAGAAAGAATCTTCTTTTCTGTTAAGTGTTGTGACGTCAACAAGTTTAGGTTGATTTGGAAAAACGTTGGTTTTGACATATTCGTTTAAGTATGTGATATGAGGAACAAAAAATGCGCCATCATTAATTACCTAAGCCGGCATAGTGCATTGTTTACGCTGATTTAGCTCCCTTATTGTTTTAGGCAAGCAAACGTCTGTTATTGTTTCAAAATTGAACGTCTCGGTTATGCATTTGATTTTCCATAGGTCGTTAGGATGTCATCTGTTAGGATGTCATCAAATAAATTTCTTAACGCGTTTGTTGATTCGAGAAATTTTGGTTACAATAACTTTTTCTGTTGATAAAACTGGACTTGTTTCTATCACTACTGAGAGATGGAAAGACTTCATGGGCATGATTCTCTTGATTGTTTTTTAAAAAAAATGGTTCTGCCAAAGCATTCCATTCACTTCATGCTTTAATTCCAATTTCTGTCAATTCTGTCTTTCTTACTAATAGCAAAATCTTTTTGTTTTCCTGGTTAAAGTGATTTGCATTCGATCAATTTTTCGTTGAAAAAGTTTATAAGCTTTAAATTACGATGAAATTCTTTTTCTGAAATGTGCGTTTTCTTGAAGCGCAATGGTAACCAATTGAATGAAAAAGAAAAAAATAGTGAGTACCGAAGTTTGATTAAAAGAAAATGCAAGCTTAGCTTCAAAAACGTTTTCATAAAAGCTGAGCAAATAATGGAATTGTTAAACGAAAAAAGAATTTTTGGTTATTTATTTTTCATTTTGTTTGTTTTCAACAACAACTGAGCACGAGTGGTATGCTATGAGCAATATGTCAAACGCAGATTCGGCTACTGAGTTCTTTGTATCCGTGATAACATAAAATAATTGTGTTTCAATGGTTTTTTCAGATTTTGTGGCAAATAAGAGCAGGTTGTATTGAGACCGAGTGGTTTTATGAAAATTTCAAGATTATGTCTTCAAATTAATCCAAAAGTCAAGCAACTCTAACAAAAGACAGACAGGGATGCATTGATTGATAGCATCGTCAATCTTTGATACCAACATATCAATAAATTTTTCCTGACTGCTTTTCTATAAGTTTTAATCTTTTCGTAAATATATATGTTTAATAGTAATTTGTTTCTCAATTTTTGGTGGAAATCATCTTTGTTCTCCACCCAAATTTACTCGTATGGTTTTCTGTCAAACAATTTCAGATCACTTCATATAATCAGTGACAATTTTTGTGGAACAAGAAATGCAAACCTTCTCTTCATCTTTTTTGTTCAATCATGTCTCGTTGCCAAAAATCATGTCTTCACCTACTCTGCCTGAAAATACATGCGCAATTGATACGTTTTGTGACAAATCTTAAGACTTCTACCATAACTCGGCAGAATAGGAGATGTCGAGAAACCACGATCAAGTTCAAAGCCAGTGACTCTATTAACTAATATCCATAGGACAATAACATCTCTTCCTGTTAGCTGGTAACAAATAGACAAAGCAGTTAGCCGCCTTATGCATTCGACATAACTGCTCTGATGAGTACAGAGAATCCACTTAAGAAAACTAAACCAAAAATTTTCAAATTTTGTTTGAGGGACAAGTGAGAGATGCATCCTGCGAAACTGACAAGACATAGGACATATATAAGAGTTTGCGAATGAAGACAGTCTGCCAAGGGTGACAGTCAAGGGTGACAGAAAGTTAGCACTAACTATTGAAACGAAGGAAGGAATAAATTTACTGGCCAAAAGCATATTTATTACGAAGCACTAAGGCATTGCAAAAGTTAGTCAATGTGAATGAGAAGTCAATCATCGAACTTCTACCTGAAATTGAAATTCTACTTTGAGGCTCTTATCGGGTTTAAAGACAGAACTTGAAACACTTTGAACATTTGAGCCTTGTCAAATGCTCTGAAAACTTTGATATCACGGTAAAACTTGTTTTATGGATAAATCTATCTTAATTTAAGCGAACTTGATAAAATTTAAGCAGTGTCTTTGGTCGTTCAAGTTAAAATTTCGATGACCAGGCATTCAAATTTCTCAATTGTTGACATCAATTGTACGCTCAACATTGTTTCTGCAGCTGTTGTATACGCCAAAAATTATTTTGAAAGCTTTCAGGAACGTTTCACGTTTTTTTAAAGATTAATTTTATGCGATGAGTGAAAATGTGGTAATGGCGTTTTTTGTTGGATTTGAGGATACGCCAAAATGGCTGTTAATATAGTCATATCAAATCTTATATTCATAACTAATTAGAGACAATTCCACAGTGCTGAATTCAAAACATTCTGTAAAATTAATATTGAAAACAAAGAGGATAAGCGAGGAGTTTGCGTAAACATCCCCTGAAACGGTTTCAAAAAGATTGCTGAAGTAGGTTTGTGAACACTAAATCCAGTACCAAAAAGGTCGACGCGAAACTTATCAGATAACAAAATCAGATCACTGGTTTACTATGTTTATGTGTACCATGATCTACGAACTGCTTCAACCCCTGATCAATTATAAGCACAACAAATATGCAATCAATTGAGTATTTATTTACTCATTTAGAGGTTGGAATTAGCAAAATCTGATTGATGCAATCCCCAGAACAGTCCACCAGAGCTACTAGTTAATGGGGATGAGGTAGTGAATTGTAGGTATTTACAAAAGAACTGATTGTTGAGCCTCCTAACAATCCGCCTGCGCAGCATCAGCTAAAGGATATGGTTGAAAAATTATATTATTGAGTTCAGTCATATTGAACAGCACAGCTATCACGAAGTCACCGTGATCAGCAAGACTTAGCAACGACTTATAAATTGGACGACAAAACACATTTCTTTCTTTCGGATCTCGGCAGAAGACTCAGGTTATAATATTAACTACAGAACAATCTGTTGGCGATCAACAGATCTGATTGGTAGACAATTAAGGAACAAGTAGTTCATATTTGTTAGTCATAAGCTACCTCCATGACTGGAACACGAGCAACTCAATAGAAATGCTGCGGATTTCTAATCCTGAAATCAGTTCAATTTTTATCTTTCGCTTTTATCATCTCATGAAGTCTTGCTTAAAATCATTTTTTAACTTCTATATCAGCTGACGACAAGACATTTTCAATGTAAACTGGATGCCTGTAGTTTTGAGCAAAACATCTCAAAGAAACCAGAAGGTGTTAGATGATACCAGTTATGGCATAATCTCTCAGCTTGCATCGTTCTCTGATTTCGGACAGGCAGTCATTTGACAGTCACTATATTTCCTTCGGGTTTTAATCAAATATGCTTTATAATCTGGTCCGTTTCCGTAAATTTACTGTTTATTTTATCACAAATAGGATCTATTTTCTGGATGCATCCGTTTTTAAAAAATTTAAATTGTCATTAATCTTTTCTAAGTCTTTTTTAGCGCTCGACCAGGGATTTGAACTTCATTAGATGCCACGGTGAGTTCAATTTTTTCGTCAGTTTTTGCAGAGTTTTTTAGTGCGTTTTCAAAAAAAGTTGACGTTCTATTCTCAATTGAATCAAGAATCGTTTTTAACATTGACCATACAGTTGGACACCATTTGCTGAAACCCCAGCATATTAACGTCATCAAGTGATAGAGAGACACAAAACCATTAAAGCATGTGCCACACTCCAGGCATCCAATTGCGGACTGGTTGTCTTTCAACACTTGTTTTTTACAAGAAGGACATTTGTTTGTCCAGTTTTCATCATTGCATTCAGTTTATGAAACTGTTCCATAAGTTTGTCACTACTATTAAGCAACTTTTAAGTAAGCAGTCAAATAATGTGATGGCATAGAGCCAAAACCAATTTTTGACCATCAAACAATTTTATCAAGCTAACAAAAGGCCTAATGTATCGGCTCATTTCGGGATGTAAAGAAAAGTTCACAACAAAATTAATCACCTAAAGACAATTTCAACAAAATCCTTTCATTTTGAGTTTTTATTTTTATTAGATGAACAGAATATCTTGAGACGCAAATGGAAAAACCACGTTCTTAGCAGAATGTTTAGACAGTCTACTGAAACAATTGATAGCTCCAAGCAATGCAAGGCAATTATATTTAAAATGTTATTGTTGTTTCGCAGTAGTTGCTCTGCGGAGTTTTGCTCTTGTCCCAATTGTTCCAAGTTAGAAACGTTTTACGGGCGTTACTACAGGAAAGGTGATATCGCAACAATTTCCAGGTGAAGACAATTTGATTTTTAAATTGTTTGTTAACCCGTTAAAATTCCACTTGAAACTTATTAAACGCTTCCTCAGATCCGTTGTGTTATTGATATTGACGCATTTAGCTCTTTGCTCAACAACTAGAGTCATTTTGTAGTAGGACTCTGTACGTGTTGCTTCCATTCTTCCATTTTTTTCGACTTTGAAGACCTCTGATGATCATCTTTCATCCAAGTGTTCACGTAAGATATCTCATTCTCGTTTTTTTTGTTTGATTTACAACCAAGATTAGATTGTTGATTTCAAGAAACATCGGTAGGCACAGAAATCTATAGCAAAGCGAATTGACTATCGTAGGAAATTGTTATATAACCAGCTATCCATCTGAGGATCTTCTTTTGGAATCACTGCAGCAACTTCGTATCCATTTTTGAGGCTGCATTTCAACCTTTAAATTGTCTATTTGCGTTCTTCAAGCTCTCTTTAACACAAGATCGCTAAGCAATATTCCTTTTAATATAGATCGCCTGGTATCTAAATTCTCAATTTATTCCAGCACTGTTTGCATCAGCTTGAAATGCTGTTCTTTTCCTCAGAACATTCTTTTAACACTTTTTTTCAGGACAATTCTATATTTTGGTTCAAGTACAACTTTCAATGACATCCAAATCATGTTGCATCCTGTGAAAACTGCCTCTTCTAAAAGGAACCTAAGCTTGTTTGCAAAGATGAAACGTACGGTAAACACAAACAAGCTGAGTAAGTCATTGATAAAACTGCAAAAAAGGATATGTGAAAATGGTAATTCCTGTGGAAGGGCACTGATGACATTCAGGTTTTCAGAACTGAAGATTTTTTTTTACTTTTGAGCATTGTTTTTTAGTTTGTGCGTATTCAATGAGAATATCTAGCATGTAAGAAACAACGCCTTTACTTTTTAAATTTTGTTTTATTTGGTAGTTCGAACTTTATCGAAAGTTTTTGAGATGCCTGTGTAAGAAGCATTACTCAATGAATTTTTGTATGTTATTTAAAATAAATATTTTGAGCATTTTTCTTAGGACAGATCCGTTTTTCAAGAAACAGTGCTTCATAACGTTCAGTTTTTAAAAATTTTTTGACACTGCTATCATTATCTAGTAAAAAAGCGGTCTATAGTTGTCACATTTTTCTCTGCTGTCTTCTTTCAGGATGAAGGAGTTTTCCTTTTGTCCGATAGGTAGCCTTTTTTAATGTCAAAAATTTCATTGGGAGGCCAGCAAATGCTTCCAAAGGTATTAATGTAGAATGCAGGAATTAGACTGTTCCATCCGCATGAGTTGTTAATGTCTAATAATGACAGGATATTGTGATTCAATTTCTTCAAGGTACCGCGATTAATCAAAGGGGGATTGGAAACATCGATGTCATCGGTACTTCCTAAATATTCTTTCCGAGCTGAAAGCTGAATTGAACAATTATTTAGCACAGTTACTTGTTCTGCCGGCTTTGAACTGCTTTTCAATTTGCTTTTTCGTTTTTGGGATAGTCTTTCATCTTCCTGCAAGTATTAAGGATATTCGAAGATTGTAGTTGTTTACCCTGATTCGAGTAGAGACCTTTGATATTGAATTCCGTCCGTTTCATAAGACTCTTTTTTGATTTTTTAAGCTTGTGCGTTCCGTTTGCAATAAGTTTGTATTTTCAGTAGTTTCTTTTGATTTGAGGTGCATTGATTTATCTAAGTTGCTAGTTTGTAAATGTTTTCCATATTGAAACCCGGATTGCTTTAAACGGTCCTGAGAAAAAGATGGCGTTAATTTAATCGTAATCTGCACTCCCAAGGCTCCAAAAGCTCAGAATAATTTCAGTAAGGACATTCACGTGTTAAAGTTTTTTGGGTCGTGCTCTGGGCAGTTTTTTCGGGGGAGACGCTCAAAGTAACCTTTATTGTATCAATTTGCACTGTTTTTTGGCGTGATGTAGACGTTAATAACGTGATATCAAAGGTTGTTTATGTTGATTTTATCTAAAGCAAATTAAATACCAGAGACGGAAAAGACGGTTTTTATTTCATCTTGTATTCAGGTGTTTTTCGCTGCTGTGAGGCTTCCACCGTACTCATTTTTCCTTTTTTCACTTACTCAATTAGTTATGGAGTTACTGTAATTGTTTAGTAAAATATAATTTGGCTAGTTGTTCTCGTTTAGCCAGGCTTAATAAAATCAAATTTTATTTTCCTCTGCATAAATAACAGCGTTTGCGAACCTCATTCATTTTTCGATCTTTTGATGGATGTGTATTGAATCTAGTCAAGTTGCCTGTAATTTGTCTGTTGTTGGTACATTTCGATTTGCACGTATCGTTAGGGATACATTGGGTCCTATAATTTGTCGTGATGACTTGATTTGTAGTGGTCTTGTCAAATTTTGAATCAGCTTTTTGTTTTTTGTTCTCAGAAGGTTTTTCGCGGACAACAAGGCAGCATACGCGCAGTCTACATTCTCATACGTTTTTTGGCGCTTTTACTTTCTTATCAACTATTGCGGTGAGTCGTTTTGTCCATGTTCTGAAGCTTTTCTCCTACAATTGGACGGTTAATCTTGCACTCCAGGAAAGAGTGGCCCCTTTGCTGAAACGATGTCGCTTTTCATTGACCTGATCAGCTGAACACTTCTTAATTGTTTTCTCCAGCCGATCTATTGAGCCATACTCACTTGATGCGTAATTGACTGACAATAAATTCATGAACTGAACAGTCTGTTTCCAACCAGATGCACTTAAAATAAATTTAAAGTGCTGCTAAATTACTTAATTGTTTTGTGGATTAAGTCAAAATTACTTGTTCAAAAATGTGATGCAAACATGAAACAATTATAAACCGTGTCCGGGCAAAACAGTCCCAGACAAAACAGTCCCAAATTGCAAAATAGTCCCAGACAAAACAGTCCCAAAAACAGACAAAACAGTCCCAAAAACAGACAAAACAGTCCCAGACAAAATAAACCCAAAATTTTACAGATTTTGACTAAACGCATTAATTAACGAAAGTTAATTCGACAATTAAGCTAAACTAAATCAAATTATCAAAGTATTAAAAGTGGACGCAAAAATAGTTGTTAAACTCAATGACAGGTTTTGTTTTAATTATGAAGCATATAAACGAATTTTGGCATCATAATTTTGACGCAAATAGTTAATATGGAATTGAACTACATTGAAGACAATTACATCGGCCGATACAACTCTGCTGGACAGAGACAGAAACCGCTATTTGCAAATGAACGCTGGGATTGCTGCGATCGCATAAAAAAGGACTATGCCAGAACAAACAAAAAACAAATCCGTCAAAGGCTGGAACAGTAATTTTGTAAAGCTGGTTAATACAAAACATCCTTCACTACCCAAGCTAATTGAGAAATTCAAAGACGAACAAAAAACTCAGAAATAATGGTGGAGAAGATAACAGATGGCCAGCAAGTGAAGAGGCCAATATAGGCAAATTACGCAAAAATTGATGCAAATTTACAAGAAATTGTTTAAAAATACCAGCATCAGAATATGATTGATTTCCTAAGAGGCTGCAATTACAATATTAAACTCTAACAGTTGTTGCTTTTGTTATCCTGATCCTTTTTTTCTATAATTCAATTTCTTCATTTTCTAACAAAGTTTTTCAAGTTTCAAATAACGCTAAAAGGGATCTGATTATTGCAAAATGTCAGACATGAACTTGCTTTTCATTTTCCCTTTTCTCACGACAACCCATGGCCATGTTCTCCAGATTTTAACACTTTTCACAGTTTTTCCCACTTTCCGCTCTGATTTTCTCTCAAATTTTGATTTTTGCGTAATTTTTTCCCCACTCGGGATCGAACCAGCGACCTCCGAATGTGCGTCCAGTGCACTAACTACTGCGCCACCGTGATTTTGATTTCCCGATTTTAAATATTTCTTTGAAGATCAAAGCCGCACTTTCTTTTTGAGCTGTCTAACAAGCGCTTTGAGCGGGACTCTTTCGTCTGGGACTGTTTTTCCTGGGACTGTTTTCTCTGTTCACCTTATAAACATGGCACATTTTTTGCGAACAAAAAAGAAATCTCATTTATCTAAATCAAATATAAAAGATCTCCAAAAAAAACTCCGCTCGTGATACTACAGTTTTTCATCTAACATTGAGAACTTGAAACATTTTTTTACGAGTTTTTGTTTTTCATTAGTTTTTACGCTACATGTAATTCAGTACTGTCACATTTCCTTTTCAGCACAACTTTTTGTACATTAGTTGTGTTTTTAATTCAACGGAAGAAACTTTAGTTCTCTGGTTTTTCGATCTTTTAAGACCACAAAAAGGCATCAGGTTTTTAGCGTAAATAGCTTGTACAAAAATTGAGCCGAAATTAAGGGAATTTGATTTCTCTGCAACTTTGATAACTGACAAAACTATGTAGTGGTTTTGTTGTTTTTTGTTTGAATTGTGCATTTTTCTAGACTAATAAAGTAGCTATTAGGAATGGATTGTTTCACGCCTATCTGAGAAGGTTATTTTTTTAAAGTCTGGTTTCAAACAATATATCAATCGATTATAATTATATGGCATATTCATTGATATGATAACACTGTTCAAAACTTTCTATGAAATTGTGGCTACAATTTTTTTATTAATAGTTTTCTCTCTTGTTTAAGTTTTTGGTCCATGGAATCTAGACGTGAATATAACCGAAGATTAATATCAATTGATCTGAGAATGCAATTGGTGACATCGAAACCATTTTCTATATACTTTTTACCTTCATGCGAACTAAAAAAATTATATGCTTATTAATTTAGTTATTATCTTTCCTCAAATGTAAAATATTTCTCCTGTGACATCGAAAAGCCGTGGCGTGATTCAAAAACTTCCGGGCCACCTAATTGTTTCGAGAAAAGGTTTTTTTAAATCCTCGGTGACCGTCTCTTTCACGTTTCATATCTCTTTGCCTTGCGAAATTTCATTCAACTGCTGTTATTTTCAACCAATACTGAGTTAATGCAGTTTTTGGTACTCATAATCATGAGTGACAAAATTTGCATTAACTCATATCTGATTGGAACAAACAACAGTTGAATGAAATTTTGCGGGGCAAAAAGATATGAAACGTGAAAGAGAAGGTCACTCCGGATGGAAAATCAAAACTGGCTATGCAATACTTCGAGGTTTTGCAAATTCATTATTGTTTTTTCAAACTCAGGGATGATTTGGGGCCCTTTCTAGAGAAGATGTCATTGCGTTGAGACAAGCTCAAGGGAAAGGACAAGGATAGTAAACCTATTTTCTTTGCAATTTGTCCCCCTCAGATGATGAATAAAATGTTTTAAATAATTCTGAAGAGATTTTTTCACAACATTTTAAGAAGATAAACATTTTATATGACCATTGTAATCTTGATCAAGATTGTCTATTAACACGTTCAGATTCATTACACTGTTTCGTTAAAGTATCAATATGAGCCTTCTTTCCGTTAGTCATTTTTGACATCTGTCAAAACCCTCTTGGACAAGATTTTTAAGGTCGAGCAATGGTGGAGGACCTTTTCTTCGGTGTTCAAGACGCGTGATCAAATTTTTTAAATTTGTCGAAATAGGTCCGCAAATGCTTTGAGTTATTAATAAGTTCATCTGGTCCTACTCGATAATCACATACCTGGTCTTTTCATAAATTGACCGATCAACTAGAGCGATAATAAATGTGTGTTCTAGAATTCAGTAGCATTGGTTGTTGAGATTTGTTGGTTGCTAACTATAGATTAAGGAAATAGGCTAAATATGGCTACCTATTTATTAGAAATAGGCTAAATAATAGACTACCTATTTTTTAAAACTTGTTAGATCACAATCGTTTAAAATTTCTCAACTGATTCACAAACCCCGAAGGGTTATCTTTTTTAAAAATTAAGTGCTTTGTTTGCACTCTGTTAGAAGTTTTATTGCATCATTTTTTCGTTCAATGGAGGTACTTGGCCCCTCTAATCCGTCTGGAATGGAACCATTTTACTTTACTTCCCTTACTTGCATCCTTTCGCATAACTTTTTTTTCAGAAGTTGGTCTCTTCATTAAAATATGTAATCTGACAAGGAGGCTGGATAATGTGCGTACGCACATAATGTTCCGACCCTACTCATTCACATTTTTGACATAATTGGCTACCAAATGATGAAGAGATAGAAAACTTTCAAAAACATACATATTGTTCAATAAAAAACCAATGGAATACAATAATGCTACGCTAGAGGGCAGATGAAAGTTGTTGATAATAGGGCTACTAGAAAGGGCTATAAAAAAAATCGAACATCAAGCATTTTGTACGACCAAAACCCGATGTCTATAATAAAGAAAACTATAACAAATTCAAACTTGCATAAAAATAAACCAAAGCGACACAATTTAACCTACACTTCATTAGAAAAGACATGGGACCTGTCCTGAATAAGACTGGTTAACAGTCGACAAATAAAAACAAAGGAGATCAAAAACACGTTTCTCTTTTTAAAAATAAGTAATTTCACTGTTATTAATGTAATTAGATGTCAGCTGAAATCACTAAACAGTTCATTTATTTCTCCATTGAAAGCAATTTAGAAATTTCATTAAAATGCTGAATTGCGCAACATTTCAAAGCCAAAGGATCCAACGATTATTAGTATAAATTAAAAAGAAAACAAATCCTTTAAAATGTACGAACATAAAAAGATCTCAAACATTTTACGAAATCTTGTAGTATAAGTACTAACAAAGACGAGAAGCAAATGATGGAAACTTAAACCATTATAAAGATTAATTAATAGCTAACTGGAAACGGGTTGTGACCTGTGCTTACCGGGACTGAGCTTTAAATTGAGCGGAAAAGTATTTAAAAGAATGATGAAGCTCAAAAACCCAAATATGCTTTTGAAAACAAAGATTTTCAAAAGTCATAAAAGACATCACATTTCAACAAAAGGCAATGGATTAGACTGCAACGATTTGGGAAGCCAATTTGGCTTGTTAGTAATGAGACTAAGTCAGGACCGACAAAATAACAACAAATACATAAAGAAGCTAAAATTTCAAACAACTTTGCGACATCACATTGGTCAGGGCACGATAATTATAAGCTGTTACCTGGTAGAACTGAAACTCATCACTTGGTACACATGTTAACATCAACAAGTTGTCCTTATAAAAAGGACTACGTAGGCATGACAACAAAAAGAAACCCAAAAATTGAACAGTATAGAAATCTCGATATTTTTATGGAACTAAATGGTCGAAGCAATCAGTCACAACGTACAACCTAGGGCACAAAATATTTGAATCAACGAAAGTAATTGAGTGTTCTAATTAGTGAGGTTGAGTTACATGTTGGCGAAAGTGAAAGCCGAATGGCGACAGTTGAAAAAATTATTCTTTTAAATTTAATTCAAAATTTTTTCAATTAAACAGATACAAACTGAAATCTTTATATAGGTTATTTTGTTATACGTCCTGGAGAAGCAGCTGAGACCCATAGCTATCAGGTATATTGCGTACAATAACGAAAAGAGAGACAAACATAGGCAAAAACAAAAAAATCACAAAAATGCTTCGAGATAAATGTGTCTCAGACCAAAAAGCATAAATTTTTCAACAAAAACATCTAAGATATCCTCATACGCTTTTTCCCAATAAGGTGTAATTCCCATACTATGCTTTCGTTCGATTGGTCTGGTGACAAATGTGATAACTCGACAAGGAAACAAAATGCACTCAAAGAAGCCACTAGCTGAATAAAAAAATCGTTACCAAAATTAATTACAACTCACGCAAAATCGTTTTCCGCTCGTTTTTACTGAGACTGTGCTCAAAGGTGGGAGAAATAAATAAAGAATAGTGGCAACGTTAAAAAAATCGCCGATATTTTTCTAAAACAGATATATTCAAAGTCATAACAGACATTAGATAGCAAATGAAAGTGTTGTCTAGGTTCATTTATACCTCCTAGAAATCTAACTGGATCTTTGATTGGGGCACTAAAATATTGGGCTACAAAAAGTATAAAAAATGAAAGCAAAACTCAAGAAGTTCAAAACAATTTTACGAAAACAATTCGTCAGAGGCATAAAAGCCATGAGCTAAACTCCGAAATCATAAAACTAGCTCGTTGGACTGCGTTTATTGTATGTATTATCTGCCACTAACTGAGCCTTGATTAGAAATTTTTGTCATTAATTTATATAAAGAGCATTTACATAGCGGAAATATTTTGAAAAAAGGTCTCGCTAAAATAAAATCTAGAAACTTTTTTATCAAGAGGATCCATATTGAGATCACTATCAGCCCAGATATTTCAGCGCGTCTAACAAAATACTCTTTTGTTCAAATGGATGCTAAATAGATTAATTTCAAAACATCAAAACAAAATTTTTTCAGTTTATCAAAAATAAATAATGCATTTTGTATAATTATTGAGTTTAAATTTGCAAAAATCTGGCAGGATTATATTTCCAGAAGCCAGCGGGAGTACAAGGAGCTATTTTGCGAGCTTGAGATGATTATAGCCGCAGTTTTAAGGTGTCTGCTTCTACAAGATTTAAAGCAAGTGGGCTAAAAAGCAAAATTGGTCATTTTGACGAAAAAAGTCTGAATTTTAAAAAATTTAGCATATATTCTAGCCAAAAAACTCGGATCAAACAATTCAGCAACCCTCCTCCATCTTTGGAGATGAAATCAATGAGACAGTTAACAATTTTAACAAATTATTAGCAAAATTGACAAAAATTTGGTCAAAAATGCCGAAAAAGTGAACAAAAACAGCGGAATTAGCTCTATTATTCACAAAAATTTAAGCCTCGGTAAATTAAGCCCCTATAAAAATCGAAAATTAAAAAAAATCTTTTCAATTCCATATTCTACACAGGAGGGGCTTTCTAATGATGCCACTCACAACTCTCTACGATGATTATATGGATCGGCCAAAATTGTCTGAACAAAAAAAACCCAGTTGAGCATATAGTTCCTCCCCCACTAAAAGTGGGTCGGAACAATGATTGACTTCATTGTTCCTACGTTATTTATAGTCTATATTTCAAACCACACTTTGTCTGTTAATTACGCGATTCTAGCATAAATATCTTGTCCCACAATTGTAACTCAACTGGCGCGAATGTCTCTATAAAATTTAAATATGATTTTCGACCCTAACTGGGGGAAATCAATCGTACATTTAAACTTTATCTCGGTGTGCACAAGACCTACACCGAAGAGCGTAATCACAATCTATAATACATTTCGGGTTTTTCTCTATCTCTGGATGTGTATTTGCCGTGTGTTTGCTGTAGGTGATACGGTGCTGGACTTCATGGAATTTGTGGAACTCTATCTGGCTTACGAGAGTGAGTTCCAGGATGTGCTGAATGATCTCAAAGTGGCATTTGAAGTGATGGATACAGACCAGAGTGGATATCTCTCACCAGATGAACTAAAGTTAGTCCAGAAAAAGAAAGCTGTTCCAGATCTATGACCAGAAAAATATTCTCCACAGTATCGAGCCGACCCCAATCATCTAAGAACTGTTTGAAGAGAGTATTGTACTCTGAAAGATATCCTGTGATACATCCTATAGGTCTGCTTTTAAGACACTTATTTGCCTGGCAGCTGCGGGTCAAATCGATATAGCTATTTTTTTACCTGAACTGAATATTTTTTTACGATTTCCACTTGACAATTAATTTGGTTAACATAACAGTGGTTATCAGTACAACAGATCAACAGTTTATGAATCTCATTTCATCAGCGTTTTTTCAATTTTCCACATGTAAAATGTTTGTTTTTATTCTCCCGAACTTTGGTCAGGTAAAAATAAAAACAGTAGAACTGCACGTTAATAAGGCTCCCGTTTGCTGCAAGCGTTCTGGCAGCTCAATAAAAGGACCAATTTGGACTCTTCTTATTCCGAACTTGTAAATAAATCTCTTAACTTCTGGAATAAGGATTCAAGGATTTTCTCCCGTTTCATATGTGTCAATGATATCGCATCCCTTGCAAGGAGCATGATTGTTGACCACCGAATTGCTGTAAAAGAGACTGAAAGAGATGACCTACTGAAAGCTACCGACAACACCGCCGGCTGCAAACTTCTGCTATAAGATTTTTTTCTTTGAAAATCCTCCAAACGTTTTGAAAGTCATAGGAAGGAATTGAAGTCCAACTTAACAACTTTTCTTGGCGTGCTGTTCGTACTTCTTGTCCTCAGCAGCTGACAGTGCAAAACCACTCTTCTCCGACGCATTTATAATGAGGCGTGACTCCAAGGGAGAAGTGGCGGTAACGTCTAATGCTGCTGGTTGACCGGCATTCCATACAGGTGAGAAAATATCGCCCGGTCTTGAGTTATTGTCGGGTAGTAAAAATTTTCTGTTCAAAGACGGAAGTCAAAAGAGCTCCCGAGCAAGCTGATATAATTGTGTCTTGTATACGATCACGACGAGAGATCATATCAACCCACCTTGGTATGACACGGCATGGTCGCCCATTACATCTAGAGTCCCAGATTTACAAAAGGGAAATTTTCTCTCGTTCTCGTACAATATTACACCCAGTCGATTTTGGGAGTAACATTGAACTCCTTGAAAAATAGGTGTAGTACCAGAGCTGGAATGGGGATGCGGATAACCAGGCACCAGACTGCGGAAGAGAAAGAAATATGAAACGAGCTTTTTTTCTTACGGAACTTTATCCTAACAAGTTCTCGTAGACTGAGTTATCGTGTTCTTCCTGAATTGTTCATTGAGAGGGATGTGTCGTCGAAATTTAGCCTAATTCTTCAATTGCGTTAACAAATGAGATGTGTTCAGTTGGATTATGGCCTTTTACTTTTTCTCAAACAACAGAGGATTGAAAAAGGGAACCAATGTATGCAGCTTAAATTTGATCTGTTGATCGTCTTCTCTCAACACCAGTTTCATTGATTGGGCGGCATGCTTGGTTCCAAGAGGTATCTGGCACCAAAACTCCAAGAAGACATTCAAAGGTTGCACGCTGAACCAAATCTAATTTTCGTAGGATTTTATTTGGTTCATCCCAAGGAGAGTTGCATCGCAAAGAATAGACCATTTTGGGAGCACCAAGGCAAAACCGCAAAATACCAAGAGCAAATTGAGGATCGTCTTTATATGCTAAATTGTCTAGAAGTTCCTCAAATTTTTAAACGCGTTTGCAAAAACCGGAGGAAACAAAAGCATTTGATCTTATAGTAGCTCCGAAAATTTCAATTCCATCTGCACAGTTCTTCTTGATCAAATTGTCAACTTTCGTTGAGCCTTCGATTGACCATAGCTCATACATATCCTTCCTGAAATCTAAACCGAATTTGTCTCCTGATTTTGAGAAAAATTTACAACAAACTCTTTACAAACTTCGATCTCGGTTCCTGCAATAATTCCGTTATTGAGAAACTAGCAATGTTGCGAAAGGTTTGGTGATTTGATTCCAATTTTGTCGATAAGAGGCCAAAATGCCAGTGGCAACAAAGTCGGGCCCAGTGGATCTACTTGTTGCACTCCTGACTGACTCTCAACACTTGAGCTATTGGAGAACAAATCACTATGCTTCAAGTAACAAAAAGATGCAAAAGATATTATACTAGGCATCAAAATTTATGCTCAGCCGAGAAGATGACTGCGCTTCAACGAATTAAATGCGTTTCTGAAATCAATTTGGAGTATACCCCACTTCTTGTTCTCTTCATTTTTTCGAAGGTTGTTTTTGTGGCATGTACTATGCTCTCGGCACCTCACCTGACAGCAACTCCCAACTGTTTTGCCCAAAACAACTCGACTGCATCGATGGCTGCTTTTTTGCAGTGAACTTGGCAGCAAGGCATCGGTTAACTACACCCACAATAAAAATAGGTCTAATGCCAATTTTTTTATTCGATGCTGTTAATATAGCACTACAAAAAGCTGGAGACACGAAGCTTGGGAGCTGGTCTCTGCTGGTCAAAATCACTTTTTAGGTTAGGGAATGCAATGCTCATTGGATTGATTGGAAATTTAACAATTGATTGATTGGAGAAGATGCTCTAAGTATATTTCGGACGGCCCAACTGCTGTGAAATTCGAAAAACAGACTGAAGATGCAAAAGTACCTTTGCTTCATTGAATTGAAAAGCTCCGCAGCTATAGTTTGCCATCGGCTCAAAAATTTTGTTTTCTATAGATGCAGTTTTTCGAGTTCAATGTTCTGTTGTCGGGTGCTATTCCCTGCGATGATAAAATCTTTGCAGCCCGGCCGAATTGTCCTTGTAGAAAAAATGTTCTCGCTCGGGAGGCGCTTCCATTGTGCTGGTGCTCTTTGTTTTTTTGCTTCCTTCATTAAAGCAGTTTTGTACCAAAGGGTAGCATACTCACCCGATCTCCAGCACTCAAATCTATTCATCATTGAGTTTTCCTGCTGTTGCTTATGTTTTTACCCCCTTTGTTGGAAGCACGAGAGGACAGTTGCTAACTGCGAAAAACTTCTTCCAGCTATCAACACAATCAGGTTTTGAGATGCAGTCCTCTAAGATTGACGTAATAATCCAGGATCAATGCATACGAAACTTCACGGGGATATAGCGGATCGTTGGAATATTTTTACTGCAGACAGATTTCAAATCTGGTAACTTGCTTGATGTGTCACTGGGGCCTGGTGAACCACAGCCCGGTGTTGCAGACGGCACCAACTTGTCTATGCGGGCAGATAGATCTTTCGGTATCTTTTTCATTGTTGACCAAAACTGAGTGAATTGTGAATACGCCCAAACAGATTTCGAGCACAAACATTCGTCGTAATTTGAACCCCACTGCAAGTACATCACCTTGGACCTGACCAAGTCGTGCTCCACAATGTAGACTTTATATAGGTTATCTTTTTTGTCGAGATAAAAAAGGATAGTTCCAACTGGAATCAGGAAACCATATATGTCATCGTTAATTGTCAGTTCACCTATCTGCTGTGTTAAACCAGTTGAGGAGTCTGACGTAACGTTCCTTCCTGAACTGCTAGTGGTTTGTTCTTGTGAGAAATTTTTGTGGGGAGATATAGAAACGGGCATTTTTCACTGATCTTCAAAGAACATTGAGTAGGGGGGATGAATTATTGATTATATTGTTGTTTGCTTCGGACTGAACCAGATCCTTAGCTCTAAGGTTGTATTTCATGGTCGAAACGCGATAACGATTCAACAACCAAACCGCTTCAAGAACCGTCGATGATCTGAAAGGCAAAAGGGAGGTGGAGGGATGGTGGGCTGTAAAGTTTGGATTCAACCGGATTTGACGGCCTTCTCGGCCTCAACTCAATAATCTGGATGATCGCCCTTCACACGTCTAACCCAGAAACTAATTTTGAAGACAAAAAGGCAAGGATTTTAAGATGGGTCTCAGAGTGGCAGAATGTAGTTAACAAAGTTGTTTTTCAAAGATGGTCTATTCAGAAAGTTGTCAATACATCCGAAGCACGTGACTCTTGAGTTCTGACATGGTGATCGCCGAATTGGCCGATAGTGGGCTTAGCCGATAACCGAAATGTGAGAACTTAAGTTGACAACCCAAACGCAGGTCAATTGTTGATTGGACGAACTAGCCACATTTTAGACGAACAGTTTGCAACTACTCCTAGCACCTTCTGAAATTGAAACAGAAATAAAGTCATGACTCTTCAAAAATGTTGTATTGATTTTTTTAAACACCAGTTTTTACACCTTAGTCAATATACCTATTTGAAGGAGAAAAAAGTGTATTTACGGTATAATGTCTCAATTTTACACTCCTGAAATCATTTCCAAAATTTTTAATAGTCGATAGACCTGTACACCTTTATCCTTGCTATTTAAAGGTGGATTACAGGTGGAAGCTCGACCCTGGTCCAACTCAAAATTACAAATTACGTGAGTTTAAACTGGCCTAAAATGCAAATGGCGTAGTTATGAAGTGTTTGATTAGCACGTGAAATTGAGGTAAGACTTTTATTAACACTAGGGTGGAGGAGGGGGGGGGGGGGGGGGGGCGAATAATGATGTACCTGAAGTACTTTTAGAAAAAACTTACCAGAAATTTTCAGTAAGCTGTACTTCGGGAGGTATCTTCAAAATTCCGCCGATTATTATTAAATTAGATTAAAGTAAGTTACTTTTTGTCATGCGTGCGTTATTTTTTTTTTAATAATTGAGATCATTTCTAAAATTTGGACATCAAATAATAATGCGATTGAAATTTATTATTACTAAGTTGAACTCAGAATATGCACTGATCATTCTATAATTCTGAAAACGATCAATTTCTAAAAACTGTCAGTCAGAAACGTCAAAAATTCACGAAAAAAGGCCATTAGTTGCAAAAATATTGATCAAGAAACTCATTTCCTAAAGAAAATTTCAGGTCGAAAACAGTTATTTTCAGCAGAGAGAACTGACCGCTCTTGACATGTCTTCTCAAGTTCAGTAGCAAGTCAAAACTCCTATTCTGTTGTTTAGGATTGTGATGGATAAGATTGGCCGACCAATGTCAGATGAAGAAACAGCTCATTTCCTGGAAATTGCTGACAAGAACGGAGATGGAGAGATCGACTTCGTAGAATTCGCAAAACTTGTCATTAAATGACCACCAACATAACTGTATATAGGTGATCTACGTTCTTCATTTAACAATTTTCTTCAAAATGCAGTCACATTTTCAATTTGAAATCAATAATTTAAAAAATAATTATTTTGCTTAAACAGTTTTTACTGTTGGTCGTGGGTGTAAAATTTTACGCCGAATGTCGATGTGCCCCGACCAAAAGTTGGCCTTCAATAGCACATTAAACGTGCATATTTATGAACAAAACTTGAACGTTTAGAACCAACTCAACACTAGCATATCTAAATCTAATAACGTGTTTGCATAATCATTTCTATATTAAAACACTAGTTTTCTACTATGTACCCAGCTCGTGTGTAAGAACTGGGAACGGCCATTGTCTAATAATTAACAGTTCATTTGCGGATTTTTGTTTCTCTTTCTCTTTTTTACTCGTATTCTTTACAAGTCTGTATTTATCCTTGTTACAATTAACTTTTGACCCGACTCACAGCTGGATAGAAATGGAGGGTGAATCAAGTCAACTGAAGAAGCAGGTGGATCAATTGCAGAATTCGGTCACAGGTTTGATCGCAAAAAACAAAGAACAGGAAAGTAAAATAAAAAATCTTGAAAAAATGCAATTTGATATGAATGAGCGCCTCAGAGCACAAGAAAGGTACACGAGCAAAGACTGCCTAATTATTTGCAATCCGCCTTTCGATCCAAGAGATAGCAAAAATGTACTGAAAAATACCTTGAGATTTTTTAGCGTTTTTCTGAAAATAAATCTCACTGAGAACAGAATAAAAGCATGTCATATTTTACCGGGAACTGCTAATGGAGATCAATATGACTCGGTTATTTGCAAGTTTCTCTATTTCGACGAGAAAGACAGAGTGCTTGGGGCAAGACGAAAGTTAAAAACTGCAAAAAACAGCCTGAATAAAAAACATATTTTCTTGAATGAACGACTACCAAAGTTTGAAGCTGAACTTAGGGCTGAGGCAAATAGACAGGGCTTCATTACTTCGACAAAAAATTGTTCCGTATCTGTATTGGTGAAGCGAAACAACAATGATACTGGCTATCACAACATCAATCAAATCAGCGATCTTGAAAATGTCAAAAACCCGATGAAACGAGAAAACCAAAAAAGGAAATACTGCCTTGATGATGACGACAAAGTTGATGATGACAGAGAGAAGTCACCTGACTTCAAAAAGATCTTTAAGTGCTGACTGAACAAAAAAAACAAAGACGTTTAGTGAACAAATTAAAAAATATTTTTGTTTTGTGCTAATGTTATTCTAATCTTATTGGCATTTTTGGGAAGCAGTTCCTATTTTGAGGCTCCTTAAAAGAAAACTATTCAATTAGATACGTCAAAATTTCTAGATTTTTCTTCTTTTTTTAATTGATTTAGATTAATTCTGATTTACTGTAAAACAAAAAATGTGACTGCGATTACGCGTCACATATAAATATATAAAGAAAATTGTATAAAAATTTAAATGTGAAATACAGTAACTGACTGCGATTACGCGTCACTACGACCAAAAATCAATGAAAAAAGAAATTTTTCGCACATCGGAATCGATGGCTGCGATAAAGCGCCTATTTAAATTCGAAGATGTCGTTTCTTTTTATTTCTCTCAATGAGAAAACAGAATCACCCAAGATAAATCAAGTATATCAACTGATTGCTGCGATTACGCGCTTGAAGTTGTTAAACTTGTAAACTTTCTCCAAATACATGATCTTAGCAGTAAATTTTTTAATTTTTTCTCATCGTTTTCTTGTTTTTTTCTCCTTTTAGGCTTTATATTTTTAATTATTTTAACAAAAAAAATACATTATGTCTACGATTTAGCTTTTTTTCGAAAAAACAGTTTTTTACTCTGGTAACCAGAGTTGTTCTAACTCTAACGTCATATCCGCTAACACTTTAAACTTTGCTGCTACAATCCATTGAAGACAATGGTCGTCCCACTTTTCTTCCACTTGTACATACCATTTTAGTACAACAAAATGCAAAAGCTCTTCATGCTTCAGAATATAAGATCTATATACAAAAATTTAGATCAACTTCAAATTCTAGTAAACAGTTTAGATAGTCTACCCTTAGCCGTCTGCTTAACAGAAACATGGATAAATGAAGAGTATGACACTGCTTGTTTGCAACTAGATGGTTATCAAAAAATCGTCACAGTCAGCAGGGGTGTAAAGCGAAATCGAGGTGGAGGAGTTGGTATTTTTCTGAAAAATAAAATAAAGTTCGAAACAGTAAGCAAGTACACCAGCAATGAGTGCCAAATTTTGACACTGAAATTCTGCTATAATAATTTAAAAGTTTTTTTTACTACAGTATACGTCAAACCAAACACGTCCAATGAAAAACTAAACAAAAGCTTAGGAAACCATTTTGAGAAAGTTGTTATTCCGGAAGACTGTATGTCAGTTATATGTTGTGATTTCAATATAAATCACCACACCGTTTCTTCAAAGTTGAAAACGTTGCAAGAAGCCTTGCTGTCTTTTGACCTGCATTATGCAGAAAATGCGAACTGCACTAGAGAAACAAAAACTAGTAATTCCTGTATTGATGCCGTGTATTCCATCGTGAAAATTGATCTGAAAGTGTCACAAACTACGCTAACAGATCATTATACACTCTTTTTTGGATTCTCGGGACACAAATTGAATCATTCAGAAAAAGAAAATGATGATGATCGTATGATTAAAATGTGGACAAAACTTAATGATTCAAACGCAATTATGAATCTTCAGTTTTATATGCAACATGAATTACAGAAGTTTGAACTGACACTTGATCAATTAAATCCTGAAGAAGCCATGAAAAATTTTCAGTTTCTCTTGAATAAATGTGTTGAAAAATTTGTTCCTACAAAAATTTGTAAAGGTACAAAAAATAAAAAATTGTGGATTGACAACGAAATAAAACATCTAGCTACCAAGAAACGACAACAATACCAAAATTTTATGAGAACGAAAGACAAAAACGGTCAACTCAAATCCAATGCACTAGGTAACAAGCTGCAAAAACTGATCAGAAGAAAAAAAGAAATGTATTATCAGCGGTTAATGAATGCAGATGGTCAGAAAAACTCTAAATCTTTTTTTGACTGCATTAGCAGATTAAAAGGCAAAGTTGCATCGCAAGATAGGCTCAATAAAGAGACAGCTGATAAATTCATAGACTATTTCTCTACAGTTGGTAAAACCTTAGCATCAAATTTTGAGTCTAAAAGTGAGAATATTTCTAAAAGCAGTAGTATTAGTGTACAATCAACGCGACTAACCAGGGCCACTTCCCTGGAAGTACGGGAAATAATAAATAAAATGCGAACCAAATATAGCACAGATTGCTTTGAACTGAACAACTTTTTTGAAGAAACTCGAATGGGTAATTGTGCCAATACTAACAAAATTAATCAACAAATGTATCGATGAAAGAAGTTTTCCACCTTGCCTGAAAGAAGCTATCATAGTAGCAGTACATAAAAGTGGTGATGTCCAGGAACCATCTAACTTCAGACCAATTTCTCTACTTCCAACTGTTGCAAAAGTCTTTGAAACATTTCTGTACAACAAAATATCTTATTTTTTGGAAGTTTGTGATCTCCTGGATGCAAATCAATATGGTTTCCGACGACAAAGAGGAACAATTGATGCATTAGCGCATTTTGTTGAAAACGCTAGGGACACTTTAGAAAACCAGCCAAAGTGCTCGATGGGTTTGTTTCTAGATTTGAAAAAGGCATTTGACACGGTTGATCATAATTTACTACTTAAAAAAATTGCTAACATAGGTTTGAGAGGCCCAATGCTTGAAATTATGAAATCTTACTTATCTGACAGAAAACAAATTCTTAGATATGGTGCTGCAAAAACGTGTCCAAGAACTGTTACGTTTGGCGTGCCGCAAGGTTCAGTTTTAGGACCACTACTTTTCATCATATACGTCAATGACATCAGACAACAATGATGCAGCTGCTCTACAATAACGCTCTATGCCGACGATACTGCTCTGCAGTCAAAAAAAGTGCAAATGAAGTTCTTTTTCAAAGTGAAATTGACAACATCGGCCTCTACTTAAGCGATAACAAACTGACGCTCAATATTGAAAAAACGATTAATCTAAACTTAGGTTTTAAAACTATGATGAATGTTCTAAGACTGAACAATGCAACCCTTAAAAAGAGCAACGAAGTAAAGTATCTAGGCGTTTTGCTGGACAACAAATTGGATTTCAAAAAACACATAAATAGCGTCGCTGCAAAATTGACCAAATTTACGGGATTGTTCTACAAATTGAGGTTTATATTGAGCATTAAACAATTAGTTTTAGTATATAAGTCTTTTGTTCAACCGGTTATACAATATGGAGTGCTTATTTACGGAACTGCAAGCAAGACAAGCCTGAAGTTTATCGAAGTGAAAATTAAACAAATTTCGCGAATTATTTTCAGGAAACAAAGTCATCAATCAACAGCGAACGAACGGGAAAAATATGGAACCTTCCTGGTGAAAGAGCTACCTATTTATGAGCTTTTAAAATTTTTAACCAAAACAATTAGGCGGGAACACAAAAATGACGTTTTTAACAGGTTTATTGAGGATTCAGAGCTTGTGAGGCTAGATGAGAAAAGAACAACAAGTAAGAAACTAAAACCTAGCAATCAATTTACTGGTATCAACCCAAAGAGAATTGGAATACGAATAAGGAAATTGCTAAATTATATACTTAATTTCGACTCAAAATATGTTCACTTTATAAAGAGTTGCTACAAATCTGGAATTAATACACACCACCATACATTTCTTGAAAATTTTATACAAGGAAATGATATCATAGAACATTTTTATTAGTTTTTTTTGAGCAATTGTCTAAAACATTATTTTTTTATTTTTATCCTTTTACAAAAACTCAACTGTTTCCTCACGTGTACTTGCTGTCACTCAATCTATTTAAACATTAAAAACAAATATCAACACCCTACCCCCACCCCTATTTGCTAACAAACTGCTTCCCAAAGGCATCACACGACTAGGCTTTTTTGCCTTTTGATGACCTTTTGAGTATGTATATGTAAACTTCATTGAACAAGGTTGTTTGTTTATACATACTTGAGAACAATTTATTATTATTATAAAAGAACATACGAGGGCCTGCAAAATTACATGGTCAATGAGAACTTGGATGGCCGCTCAAAAATATGCTTAGAAACGCACAAAACATTTTTCTTGAGCTCAGGCCCAAGGCTGATCTTTCGATTCTGAATGACGTCTGATCGATAGGACACATGTTTTCGATGCTCGAAATTACATGGTCTGAACGACCTCAAAAACGCAGGATAATCTGATCTCAGGCGGACTCGGACAAATTTGCATCTGATCAGAGGCAATTTCGCGCGCAACTTATTCTGATCGTAGATATTTTTTATATTTCAACGAGATTTTTTGATTGCTTTTGATTGAGAGTTCCTGGCTCTAATTAGAGACAACAATACATACTGTCACAGCAAAGACTCCTGTAGGCTATTGTTGCGTTCAGCAGACGCGAAAAATGTCCGTGTGGGGCAAGTGGGTCCTTGTAAAAGAAGCAGCCAGATCATCCTATTGAGGGTTCTCTGTCTGTTTAATTCTGTTAAAGAGATTCTGATAAATTTTCTAAGCCCATGAACTTGTCATAGTTTCCAAAAAAAATGCTGTGAAAAAGGCTAAAATTATTATCAGATCAGTTTGGACACAAGAAAAGGACATGATCTGACTATCGTTTTTTAATTTCAATTGAATTATTTTTGTCGCGAAATTGAAACTTGTGTATTCATAACTGTTTCTTTTTGGTAAACAAACCTCTTGAAATTTTCAGACAGTGTGCCGTAAAATATAGAATAAGTTGTTTTTGAAACATTGTGTTCGTAATTATTTTATTCTTATCACAAAGCCAGAAAGTAAATAAGTAAGTAAAAATTTTTCGCCGATTGGAAAGATAATCGAAAAACAATTCAGCCTCAAATTTTTTGTATATTGGAGGTCAAAAAAATGTTGTTCGGTAACAACAATAAAAACTTCACAATACAACAATCAGGTATGGAGCTTGCAAGAGTTTTGTTAGATTACGCACGTTTTGCAAGACATTGCAAGATAGCCCTCGGATAAACAAAAAGTGATGAAAGATAAGCATCGATATTGTAAGATTGTTGCATGATCAGCGTCGAACTCTTGGAAGAATCTTGCAACATAAGCTTATAAGTCATTTAAGAGTCTTGCAAGATAAGCGTCTGATTCTTAAAAGGTTGTTGCAAGAGAAGAGTTGAAGCGGCGACCTAGTCTTGGCTTGAGGTTGAGCTTTTTTAAGCTTCTTTGATGACCAGGGACTGTGTTTTACTGACTGCACCAAAAATCTTCAGTGACCCTAGCCCCGAAACAAAAAATCGCTAAACACACTGCGTACTACAAGGGGTGGGATAATGCTCGAACGCGGCAAAAACCAGGACAGGAGGCTCGGGCAAAGTACACAGAAAGGGCTGGGATAATGCACGAAAGAGCACAAACAAGGGCGGGGAAATCGCGCTGAACATACAGAAAGGGGTGGTTTAAGGCACGAAAGGGGCACAAATAAGAGCGGACGTTTGTGCTAAACAAACAGAACGTGATGGATTAATGCGCTTCAGGGGCCTAAATAAGGGGTTCACAATGAAGACACAGAAACTCTAAATTCTAAAGAAGCTGTGTTCTGCTATAAAACCAGTCTAAAATGAATCAGAAGATGGACAAAGTAACCATTTACGATATTCTCAAGGTAATAATTAATCAGTGATTTTTAATCTCATATATCATAAACTGCATGGTACAGTAGGACTTTTTATGACCTTTTTTGGTGCATTTAACCTATTAACGCTTGATGTCGGCAGCAATAACTATTGAAAGAATCACTAACCTCTTTTCATTTAAGTGTAAAATATCTTATACCGAAGCACCATTTTGCTAAGGAAGAAACTTAGAGGTACCTTAAAGGTTGACAAGAGTGGCCATTTTCAGTTCTCTTCATCTAACAAAGGAAACAATGGTAGACTTTTTTTAGGTGCTATGAGTTTCATTTCTTTTAAATAACTTCTGACAGTTAGTTTGCGAGGTCTCTATTTACATGTTCAAAATGAACCGAGACACATTTAATTAAACGTTCAAGTCAATTACAAAATCATAAGCTGCAAGGTACTCTTGGACCTTGCGTGACTTTTTTCAGTGCTTCCTAACTTAATCACGCTTAATATCTTCAGCATTAACTATTGAAACAATCACTTATCTCATTTTAATAAAACGAGGACTTTCAGAACGTCACCGACGGTATATTTTAAATGAGATTCACTGGTTGGGTTAGCGAGAAAAGGCATTTTGAGTGGACCCCAAATTTTGGCTTTAACTAAGGGACCATTTCACTACGGAACAAGTTAAGAAGTTTTCGGAAGATTGACAAAGATGGCCATTTACGATTTTGCCAGGTACATACTTGATCAGTTAGAAAAATGGCCATCGCAAAGGAAAATATGTGACTGACATTTTAAGGTGCTATCTGTTTTGTCCTTCCGCACTCAAAAATGTCTCAAGTAATGACCAAAAAGTCAAATAAAACAAAATTCATCATAAATTGCCAGATGTGCGAGACACTGCAGTCTTATGTGACTTTTTCCGTGCTCGATAACCTATTCACGCTTGGTGTAGCATTGACTATTGAAACAAACGGTGAATGAGCGACAAGAGTGGCCATTTTTTATTTTTGCTACTTACTTAATCATTTAAAAACGGTGTGCTATTGCAAAGCAAAAGCTATATTTGATTTTTTTCAGGTGCTATGCGTTTCGTCTCTCAGCTGAACACTGAAATTTGTGTAGCTGTGAATCTATGAAAACAGTCTACCAAAGCTTCAATTTATTCGAACGATATAAAGTAACAACGTAAAATCCAACAACGTATAAGCATTGTTAACGTTTTAAGATTACGGCAAACATATCAACAACTGGTTTTTAGGCGCAATTTTTGATGCATATTTGGCCGGTATTTTGTCTGATAACGAATCAGTTCAATGCCAGTCACCATTTTGCACCAATTCATCCAAATACCCCAATATTGTTGAGACGAATCATGTCTTATTTGATAGGTCTTATGATTAGATTTACTTGAAATTATGTTATTTGCACCTTTTCGGAGCTTTGTAGGTAAATTGGAACAATTTCTATGCGTTTTAAAAAACTCGATTCTGATTGGTTAATAAAATGACGCATTTTGATATGTTACTCGCTTTACTCAGTAACATCCTCCAGCCCAGAAGAAGATGTTGGGAGAATCGGTACTAATTTTACAAGCGGGCGAACGAGCGATCCGGTAGACTTGCGCAGGACGGCGGAGCGCGCGACGCTGTCGGAACCGTAACGGAGTTCAGTGATCCGATCAGTGGGGTAGTAACCCCTTGGGTTGGTCTCTTCAACTACCAAAACCAAAACACCGGTCTTAAGGTATTGTTCGGCAGGCGTCTGCCACTTGGAACGTCCATCCAGCGCTGGTACATACTCTTTGATCCAACGTGACCAAATAGTGTCACCGTACGACTGTGCGCGGGCGTACAGTTTACGATGATCGAACCCGTCTACGCCAACGATTGACTGAATTGCTGTTGCTTGGTTACCGGGTAGGAAATGATTAGGTGTTATTGGGCCTAGGTCGGACGGATCGGCGCCTATGGTGTTTAACGCGCGTGCTCGACGAGACAAAAAGTTGTGTTCAAAACTTCGCCTGTGAGACGACGAGTACCAAGGATGGTGTAAAGTATTCGTTTAAAACAACGTACCAGCGTCTCCCAGATGCCACCTTGTTGTGGCGCACTGGGCGGATTGAACCTCCATTTAATGCCTTTGTGGGCAAGTTCGGCAGTGATGTTGACGGTGTTCAACATCTCGATATTCTCCCATAGTTCTTTTTCCGCGCCAACAAAGTTAGTGCCATTGTCTGACCAAATAATGGCAGGTGTACCCCCGACGGAAAACGAACCGCTCCACTCCCATTACACACAAGCTGGCGCCCATAGACGGAACGATTTCAGCTTGAACGGCACGAGCCGTTAAGCACGTGAAGAGGAAACCCCACCTCTTCTCGGTAGTCCTACGTACAGTAACGTAAAGCGGGCCGAAATAGTTGACCCCTGTGTTCGTGAAGGGAGGAGACTGGTATGCGAGTCTTTCTACTGGGAGGTCAGCCATGATTGTTTGGATAGTGGCAACTCAATACTTTCTGCACGTGACGCAGTTGGATTTATTTGAACGCAGTGAGGATCGTATTTTGAGGATGGTATAACGTTCTTGTCCTTTAGGCCCGCAGGTAGTCAATACCTTGATGATGATGTTTAACGTGGGTGTGTCTCAGGAACAACTTTACAAATACATGTCGTGCGTCGAGAACGATAGAATGTTTTACATCAAAGTCAACTTGGACCAATCGTTTGATGCGGCCGGCCGATCGGATTAGACGATTTAGCCCAATAAAAGGAGAAAACGGAGCAATACGGCTACTCCGTTTAACGGATTTGTTTTCGAGGTGATCTTTTCTCTCCGCATTAAATGATTACTCTTGCAAAAGGTACTGGAGATGACGCTCGGCTTCGTCAAGCTCCGTGGGGTCTATGATGCTACCATCAGCATTACGGTTACATTTGGGAGAAGGTAACAGGTGGAGTGCGTACGCTGTTATCCGTAGCAATTTTTGATAAGAACTGTACTTATCGAAAGGAATTAGCTGCGGGGACGGCTTTTTAGTTGACTTGGTTACGGATGTGGCTAATGATGTATTGGTTTTGTTAGTTTTCTTGGTTACTATGACAAGTTTGATATTTTTAACTACTTCGGTGCTTGGTTCGAACGGGAATTCCTTGGTTCATAAGAAATCTGGACCCCTCGCCCAGCTACTTTATTGCAAAACCTCGGCGGATATACCAAGACTACCGGCATCTGCCGGATTATCGCTTGAGGAAACGTGGTTCCATTTGTCAACGCTAGTGTGTTCTAAAATCTCGCATACACGATTTGCAATAAATATTGGTTGCTTGCTTGTGGAGTGAAGCCACTGCAAGACAGTAGTGCCACCGGTCCACATAAAAACTTTGTTAACATGCACAGTAAGGGCTGGACAGGTTAAGGTGTTTTATTTCAACCGAGTGGCCAGCAGGGCAGCTTGCAACTCTAGCTTTGGAATTGTCATCACCTTCTTAGGTGCTACGCGAGCTTTACCCAGGACAAATACAAGCTCTTTTTTCGGTCCACTAGAAGTGTTTACTTGAGCTCGGAGAAATGCAACTGCGCTGAAGACCTCTTGAGAGCTATCGCCAAACATGTGTAGTTCCAGGTGTTCAAAGATTAGGGAAAAGTAGCTCCCTGGTATAGTGATTTCAGCAAGCTTGGGTAGTTCTACAGTCCATTCGAGGAACCTTTCAACAGTGTCTTTTGGTAATTCTTCATTCCAGTGCTGCTCGCTGACACGCCAGATGTCCTTTAGTAACAATCGGGCACCAACAGTAAATGGTGCCACTAGGCCGATGGGATCGAATACTTAGACACTAGGCTCGATACCAAGCGTTGTGTTAAAGACTAGCTGTACTGGAGGTACCCCGGCTCACAACTAGAGTATCATCGTTGTGACCCCATTTCAAGCCAAGCACATGCGAAGATTCCTCCTTAGATGAGGCCATCACTTTTGGTTCGGTGGACAGAGGTGACCCATCAATTCGGTCAGCCAGATTTTGGGGCATTGCTTACAAACTTAAAAAGCTTGAACCCACACAAATGGAGAAGATGCAACAATTCCTTCGATCTATTCAGAGGCTTCTCAGGCGATTCCACTGAATCCAAGTAATCGTCCATTTTCTTGGACAGCTTTGGTTGCTTCCGGGTACTGACTAACATTGTCTCGGGCCGTGCGTTGCAATGCATAGTTAGCTCATTTGGCCTAGTCTTTCGACCCTAATATATGGCGCGTGTATTGATACACTACAACATTTGTTGTGGGGTCCTCCCGCCACAAAAAACGCTGTGATGGCTGGTCACAGTCAGGGACACCCACTTGGAGAAACATACCCTCGATATCAGCGGCTATGGCGAATTGATGTTGACGAAACCTAAGTAGCACATGGATTAGGTTTTGGAGCAGGAGTACCGTGGAAGTTCAAAGAAGTACCGTGGAACTTTGCTGCACCATTTAGTACCCTACGCACTTTCCCCGGTTTGTTCGGTTTGAGTACGGGATGATGTGGTAGGTTCCACTCTTTATCCGACCGCTGTTCAACCATGTGAGCATCAGGGATTTGAATTACGTAACCTTTTTTCCAGGTCTTCACTGATAGTCCTAGCGTATTTTTTTTTCAATATTGTATCCCTCGAGAGCCACTTTTTGAGAGACTTGAGCTGTAATAGTGACGCAAAATAGTTAATCGGGAGCTGGATGTTGTCATCAGCCCATAACATAACTCCATTGTATCTTTGGCTGATGTGCAAAGTTGTTGTTTCAAGTATTTTCTGGGCACGAGCATCGGCTGCGGACCGTGGGTCAACCTGCTTTTACGCGCCGTACGGTTCCATATCATACCAATACTTAACCTGACAAGCTAATTCATAATCTTGTTCGACATTGGCTTTGAAACACGTTGAAACTAAACTTGAACTTGACGGAAGTTGGCCGCTTAAAACCCAACCTATGGGCAAGCGAACGGCGAACGGTCAGCACTTTACGTCGGCTGCAAAGTACTCTAACGGGTGGATGGAATGATAGACATCCTGTCCAAGTGTCATCTCAATGTTTCCATAGCTATATCTTACAGGATCTAGGAGAACCAGACGTGGATAAGTTTATGGACTTAACGTCAATGATGTCGGAACCTACCTTTAATGTTTCCCTCACATAGGGACGTACAGTGAATGCTTCGAAGTATTGATCTTTATAAGGTGTGACAGTCAATTGAACCACTTTTGTGTCGAAGAGTTCTTCCGTGTTTATACCCTTGACGGTCAGTTTTAATGCGGTACCCTGCAAACCGAGCCTATTTTCGAGACTATCCGACACCCAAAAGTTACTGCAAGCGGAATCGCATAAAACCAACGCCGTAGTATCAGTAAACGAAGAATCAGTCAGTTTCAATTCCGTGACCTGAAGGAGGCCTTTGACATCCGTCACAGAGGACAAAGTGGTTTTTTGCTTGAGTGCTGTTGGCCGGTAGGTGGCCTACTAGTACCTGCATGCGACTTCGAGGTATTAATGTTGTTGTCTGTGGAAGGTTTAGCTGGGAAGACCCTTTCAGCTCCGTGAAGTAAAGTGTGGCAACCATCTTTTCTACGTTTATGGGAACTTTTGCGCTGCCTGAAGATTTGTTTATCGCGCAAACAAGAGAAACAGAGCTTTGCCTCAGCCACGATATTGGTTCTCTGCGTGGGGGTGTCTTCATTAAAGACACGGCATGCCCACAGCCGGTGGCTGCTTTTGCATACAATGCAACTGAAGATTGATGTTGACGAAGAACTCTGTTGTGACTTAAGAGTACTCTTTTGTTGCGTATTTGCAGCAAATGCCTTCGAAGCAACTTTTGTTATTGTTACTGAATTCTTGATATCCTCAGTCCTGGCTTTAGTTGCGGTGCTCTTCCTTAAATCGTGCGCTTCGGCCTTCTTCTTTAACAAGTCATTAAAGTCCAGAAGATAAGGTTTCACCCAATGCTTTTTAACCGTGAATAGTGACCGGGACTCCTTCATATTGGGTGAAAGCTTCTGTACGGTAGTGGTGAGAAGCGCAGCACTCTTTAAATCTGAATCGTATGAGAGCGATTTAAAGACCCCGACAAGATTTGAAATGCACCTTGAATAGTTAATGATGTTGTCGCTATTGTGCATCTCGAATGGTGGAAAGCTGCTGAGTTTATCCAAATGTGCACTTACTACCGCCCGTGGCTGGCCAAATTTACGTTCTAAGGTTCCCAGTGCGTCTTGGTACATTGCGCCGCAGCAGGCGAACTCAGCTATAGCTGTTTTAGCTTTACTTGTTACAAGTGTCTTAAGGTATGTCAATTTTTCATCGTCAGTTAAGGACTGAGAGTCATTTGCGCTTTTGAATTGATCATATCATTCCTGCCACTGTAGGGGATCACCACTGTTTTGGGACAATTTCCATTCAGGTAGCGGATCGTTCCTCTAGCTCGTTATGGCGTCAGCCAACACCTTGATAAGGTTTACGTTTTTGACTGCTTGCGCCGTAGTTGTGGGATGCTGTGGGCCACCCCAACACAGCGGTGCGCGTGCTGTATGACCGTACATGGGAGGAATAATCGGCGTGACAAAAGGTGGATCGATGTTAGTTGCCGTACTGAATGGGTTTCTTTGGTTGCTACAGAGTGCTGCGTGGTTGCTTTTAACATTTTGTGGTGCAGTTGTTTGTGAGATGGCATAGTTGATGGCGTAGTTATCAGTGCTTGGGGGTAGCGTCGATTAAAATTTGTTGAGGACGGTGGCATTATTCGACACCGGGTTTACCTTTTGGGGTTTATTCTGAGAGAAATGCCACAAGTTTAGATCAGGGTTACAGTTGAGGGGAATTTTTGGTGCGTTGGGACACGGTAATGGATGGGCTTGAGGGGAATAGATGGGGTTACGCGGTGGTTTATTTAAAGTGGGTACTTGCGGTGCTATACTGGGAGGGATTACAGGAACCTGGCAGTTAACTAGATGATGCGTCGCGATTACAGGCGGTGGGTTCACGTTACGGTTTGGAGTTGAAGAGAAATTAACCGGGAGATGGTCATTAGGGAGTTGAGTTCCGTTATGGAAGTTAAATTGAGGCAAACTTTGTTGCTGTTGTAGAACATGAGGGTTGGAGATATTTAATTGACCCGGCATACTGAAGCTTTTTGGACCAAGAGTGCAGTGAATTGGTTCATGAACTGATTTACTTGTGGGTTTGTTGACGGATCAGGTACAAAAATGTTTGACTTTGTTGGTGCCAGCACGCGAGTCGGTGGCCGGGGCTTTGCATATATGGCAGAATTGATGGAGGTGTGAAATTTTGCACGGCGGTCTGACCATGGTTCACTGCATTTTCAACACCACAACCTCATTGACTATTTGGCCGGTCCACCTTTTGGCCATTGCCATATTGCTGCATTTGAGCATTGAGGTATTCTCGGTACAGCGCCTCCTGCTGAGCAATAGAGATGGCAACTCCAGCCATTGTGTACTGAGATAGCATTTCAAGATGATTTAAGTTACTGGCACCCTTACTCCTGTTTTCTGGAGGATTACTAGGGGCAGTATCTTGAAGAGTAGAGTCAGTGGTTGCTGAACCAGGACGAGAAAAATTTGACTCACTTGCAGCAGTCAATAAATTTCCTGGTGGAAACAAATTTGCCCAATCCTGAACAAGTCTCTGACGTCTATCTGATCCCTATCTTTAAGCAAGTTCAGTTCTCGTGAGTTGTGACTGATCAATGAACGATTATCCAGTAGTTCGGCCTCATCTAATTTAGCTGCTGCGACACGCTGGCGGTGATCTTCTTCAAATTCTTCAAGTGCCATCTGCTCCATTTGTAGTTCAAGCTCACTTTTTCTCATAGCAGTTTCGTGTTTTCGCTTAGCAGGACGCATGGCAGCCTGTTCTTGTTTTTCAGCCTCTTCACGTTTTAGTTTTGCCATGAAAGAGTCTTGTTTACGCTGGCTAGACACAGATGATGCTGTTCGTCGTGATCTTATCTTAGACTGCCCTTGAGGATCAACGCTCTCGCATACGGTGTCTCGGTCAGAAGCCGAATAGCTTCTAGCCGCAAGCAAGAACTTGTCATTGTTCTTAGTTACATCATCCAACCATTGCTCAAGGACAGAGTAAATTGAATCTGGTTTCTCGGCTTTACTGGCCAAGTCAAATAGCTCTTCATTCTTCTGCACCAGTTTACTGAAAACACCTTTTCATTTAGAAACCAAACGTTCAACTTTAACCCTCCTGTCTTGACGATATATAGCATTTGTGATGTCCTTATTGATGTTACGTAACTCAGATTCTAGCTTAGATCTTGCACAAAAGAGTTTTTCAATTTCTCTTGCTGTTCGGTCACGATGTTAAAATGGCTAGTTTCTCAATGCAATGAAAGGAGCTTCCAAACAAACACGTGGATTGTGGCTTGTACCGAACCCAAATGACGACGACTTGGTAATCAAGACATCAAGACGCCGAAGAGCAGGAAAGAAGTAACCGAGTAATGATTCACTCGGCGAAAGTAAGTAACAAAGCGGAGAAGGCGTCTAACGTGCTTCTAAGCAACGTGAGACTAATCAGAGAGACAGGCAACCGGCGAAAGAGGACCGGATGGACAGAGCACGATGAAACGGGAAACGAGAAGGAAGGGGCCAGAAGGACGGGCGATAGGAGCGCAACGAAACGGAAAGACGGGCAGGAACGGGCGCGGAGACGATTAAGCAACGAGCGGTGAGGCGGGAAGAACTATGCTGCAGACCACAGCAATAAACTCAACCAAACAAGCTGTTCGTAACTCCAGAACAAACTTAGGTCACACCATAGGAAGGAGGAGAGATGCTACTGCAGGACAAACTAACACAAGTCATTATGGGTTTATATATATACGAATAACTACTGCTTTGCTGTAAATTAGATTAATTTTATTTACAGCAAAGCAGTAGTATAGTAAATGGATGAAATTTACTAGCCGTAACTCCAGAATAAACTTAAGTGACACCCTAGCAATATTCAAACCTAAACAATCGATCAGCATACCAACAATATTAAACAAACTACATCAAAAGTTAAATAATATGCACTGTTTCTGTAGACTGTGAAAGCTGGAAAAATGGAGAAACAATCTAGCCGTAACTCCAGAATAAACTTAATTCACACCTTAAAAGGCAAAAACCCAAACCCACTAACAATCATACAGTTACACGCAAACATACAGCAGCAAAAATCAATATACTACAAAAGGGGTGCCAGTAAAGTAGTCAGTTGGAAAAAAACCAGGAACCAACTAGCCGTAACTCTAGAACAAACTTAATTCAAACCCTAGAAAGCAAAAAGACTGAAACAACCAACCAGCAAACTAGCATAATCAACAAACTGCAAACGCAAATGCATCATACTTCTTCACATATGACAACATACTACATCGAAGTCGGAAAAAAACACGTAGGCGGGGAAACTGAAATTTGATATTTTGGGAGAGCGACGATAATCTAAAAAAACGGAAGCGTAAATGGCGAGGTTAAGGGACGAAAAAGAAGCGGACGGTACGGTACGAAAACGAGAAACAAAAAAATATGATTAAATATTTTTTTTGTATGGGCGGGAGGTTGTGCATTTTCGTCAAAGATTTTCTGTGTATATTGAGTTTCACTTAATTGACGAGCCTTCTACTTGAAAAATCAAAATTCAAAAAGTTTAAGTCAATTTTTTTCGCAAATTCTTGATTGCGGAACGGTAATCCAGTAAACTGGACGGTTTTAAGCTTGAAAATATGGTTTACCAATATTTGGTACTGATTTTTCAAATTTTTTGATTTGCCTGAAAATTGACCAAAAAATTTTCAAAAATGAACAATTAAGCATTATGTCCTCATTTTTTTCTCTATATCAGAAGTAATTTTTTGATATACGAACAGACTTGACCACATTTTACACATTTTCGACAATTCGGCCAAAAATTTTCAAAATCGATGTTTTTTCGTCTGAAAATTATGTTTGTGGGGGGTTTGATGGTGACCGGTTATCTAAATAGCGGAATTCTTAACATTTCCGTGTTGAAAATCGCGGAATACTTAATTTAAGATTTCCGTAGTGAAAATCGCGGAATTTTTAAGATTTTCGTGTTGAAACACGCTGAATTCTTAATATAAGATTTCCGTGTTGAAATTCACGGAATTCTTGATTTAAGACTTCCGCGTTGAAAATCACGGAATTCTTAATTTTTGATCTGATACCGTTAATTTTTTGATAACCCAATATATTAGATTGAAAAGTTAGAACAATTAGGAGTTGGAGTTTGCCGTTTAAATCAAATTTTTTTCAGCGCAAACAGGAAATTAGTGCTGTAATTTAGTTCTGTCTTACAGTTTCGAGGTATTTCAACCACTCTTTGAGTTGTCATTGGCTTTTTCGTGAAGGTGTACTTGCTGTTTGAACCCATTGTGGTTGTACTAGTACGCCTCTTGGATAATTGTGTTCTTTTTGCTCACATTGACTGCCTGCATTGCGGTGAAACTATTTGTCGTGAGCCTCCTCGACGACACGAGAGACTGATTCGTTGCATGGAGAGTGTAGGATGAAAGCCTCCGCAAACAACTCCACAGTCTTTTTGCACAATCCATTTGGCATGTCTGTGTTGCGCACCATGATATCTCCAAAGGTCCCACACCCCACCCGGGTACCATCTCCAGTCTTGATGAGTGTGTCCTCGTTATTGATTTGGAGTAATGACCAGATCACTGCATGCTCGTCCTCCGCTGATACGAGTAAATCTACAACATTTAGTGTTCGTACGCCGGGAGCGGTACCATAATGTAGCTGTGAATCTATTAAAACAGTCTATCAAAGCTTCAATTTATTCGAACGATATAAAGCAAAGCAACGTACAATCCAATAACGTATACGCATTGTTAACGTTTTAAGATTACGGCAAACATATCAACAACTCGTTTTTTAGACGGCAATTTTTGATGCTCATTTGGCCAGTATTTTGTCTGATAACGAATCAGTTCAATGCCAGTCACCATTTTTACCAATGCATCCAAAAACCCCAAAATTATTGAGACGAATCATGTCTTATTTGATAGGTCTTATGATTAGATTTACTTGAAATTATTTCATTTGCACTTTTTCCGAGCTTTGTGCGTAAATTGGAAGAATTTCTATGCGTATTTAAAATCTCGATTGTGATTGGCTAATAAAATGACACATTTTACTCGCTTTACTCAGTAACAATTTGGTTTCCGCGGTTTTTTAACTTATTTGAACTCAAAATGGAGAGACACGCAGAGATGTCTCATTTAATGATCAAAATCTGATATAATACATTATATATCACAAACTACAAGGCATCGGAGGTTTTGTTATGGCATTTTTCAGTGACTGGCAGCTTAATTACATTTCGTGTAGACAGAGATGACCATTAAAACTATCAGTTGACGGTTTTCTTAAAGTGTTTCTTTTACTTCATCGGCGTTGAATTGAGAATTTATATTTAGAGCCGAGAATTTCAGTCAATGGGTTAACTAATCAAAAATATGATCTATGACAAAAATCAGTCTAGGAGATTGCTGTCTTTTCGGTGACAATTTTTGACGTCTATCATGCCAGATTGTGTAAAATTTTTTTATCAGAAGGGACACGATCTTGCATCTTGCAAATTAAGCGTCACCTTCTAAAATCGTGCAATACCTAGCATTTAAAGCGTCGGAGTATGCTAGTATTATTAGCATTGTATAACTTTTTGTAGAGCAAGTATTGATTCAAAACAATTAACATAATAGATATTAGACTTAAAAATTGGGCGTGCGTAAGTTATTGGTGTCTTAACAAATAATCAATATAACCACACCAAATTTCTTGAGAATAAAGTGCTTGCGCGTTTAAACTAACTAAATTTTTAAGGACAAAAATTTGAAAAAATTTTTTGTGTTTTTTTGTTGCAACAAGTAAATTAAAATTATAGCCATATGATTTAAAATATCTGAAACAAACAATACATCAATTAGACTTATAAACATCAATCAATTTTCTTAAAGAATCATATTATATAATTTTCTTCTGATTGTTTTCTTCTTAAAACAAACTTTTTAAAAGCTCCTACATTACGAATCAAAAAATTTTGTAATGTTTTGAAAGCAAGAAATCATTCAACGTTTTCTTAAAAATATTTTATTTTTTTTTCTAACCGAAGCCATTGTTATCTCTTTTTTCATTTTCGTTCGCATTGACGAATAATCCAATTCATTCCAAAGTTGGTTCTGACATTCTTCTAATTTTGAGTTTTTGTTCGCGTGTTTTGATGAAGACTCAGATACCCGTGAAATTTTTTGAGAGTTTTTTGGCCTGGCTATTTCATAATGAAATTTGACTATTGACATTTTAGCTATTATTAGATCAGCTGGTATAATCTTTATCTGTATTAGCAGATCTCTTGTTTTGTCATAATTTTGCCTAGAAATCTTACCGTTAAGTTGTTGAATTCGTACACAATCTCATTTCTCTTCTGTAATAAGTTCTCAGGGAATCAATATGTTTCATCATTAGACAATCAAATAATTCCAGAACCTTAAATGACCAACCAACAGAGTGCTTTGTTTTACCCGTTGATATCAATTTCTTCAAATATATTTTTTTGAAAAATGGCAACAAGTGACCTTGAAACAAACTCTGAAAGTTGCAGGCTAAAACTATCTAAATTTCAACTGAAAAAATCACTGGAAAATAAAATTGGTTAATGATAGCCATGCAAATGGATCATTTCCGATAATTAAAGCGAATGACGGTCAATTTAAGCCGGGGTTTAAAAAGTTAACTTATTAATATTTTCGCTATTTGGTTACACGGAAGGGCAAAAAGTAGGTGCTAACGCCCTTGCTTTTCATTGCCACTTAGTAAAGAAAACTCTTGAGAAAAAATTATTAGTGAATTAACCAATTGGAAGGTGAGCAATTTCCGAAAACATAATGCTGGGGATGTGCTCGAATTTCTGTGGATATTCGGTAGCAGGTTTTTTACAGATGAATTTCATTTGTTTTTTCGTATCACAAAACCAAAAAGTAAAATTGTAAATTTAATTTTTTGTATATTGGAGGACAAAAAAATGTTGTCTGGCAACAAGAATTCAAACTTCACATAAAAACAAACAGGTATGGATAGTGATTTTGTATGTGCAAGTAACAACCACAATCAACTAAGAAATAGTGAAAAACTTCATTGCTCTCTATAAAAATATGCAAGTTTTGTAAAGAGATTTTAAGTTGGAACAATTGAAGCACCAAATAAATTTCGAAAAAAAAAATTTATATCTAAACTGTACCAGGAGAGGCACGTGCTAAAAAACTGTAACTTTGAACACCAAGTCATAATGTTGAATTTATAGATATAATTCAAAGGTTAGGAAATGGATGACCTTTTCACGGTAGCAAAAGAAGGTTTGTGAAGCAAATCTCAAGAAAGTTTTAACTGTTGAAAAAGAACAACATTGGGCAAAGTGTAGCCCAAGCATATCGTGCCAAAGTAACTATAACTCAAGGGTCTTTTTTGAAAAACCACCAACACTGGCGTCAGTGAAGCAGGCTGATTAGTTTGCTTCTCTGACGTCCGGCCGCAGCACCACCAACACTTTACATTCAAAATTAACTGAGGGCGGAACACCGCACAGTTTTTTTCTGGTGACCCCCCCCCCCCCTAACCAAGCTCGAACGCGCAACCTCAAGGCAAAGGCAAGGGCAAAGGCAAAGACAAAGACAACTAATCATCCCCAAAGACCAAGACCCATCCCCCCACCGGACAATAAAGACCCCCCAGCACAGTCAACATTTCAACAACACAATACACAAAGCAGAATACAAACCTCCTGAGAGCAATGCCGAACAGAACCATGCATCCATGTTTTAAAAGCAAAAATCAGGGTGATGGGGGAGAAAATTGCGAAGAACCTGCAAACCATGAGCGAATTGATTGACAGTGGGAACATAAACGCAGCGACGAATGTTCATGAAAAGGCAGCTGAAACATTTTCGGAGTTCGAGGAGGAAACCAGTTACGAGTTGATTTCACAGCTTGACGAAGATCAGCACAAGGAGTACATCGGAAAAATCACTGACACGTGGAACAACATCGACGACATGAAAATTAAAATTCAGAATCACCCTTCGCAAGAAAACACCACAACAAACTACAACACACAAGACAACAACGAGACAACAGTAGCAGCCAACTCGACAGCAGATAACTCAGCAACCAACAACAACATCAACACTAGAGCAATTAGACAACAGCAAACATCCGTTAACAGAAGTTTACACAACGGAAAACCAGAAACTAGCAATTCCACTCAACGTGACAACCTCAACAGCTTTTGGTATGATAGACTAGCTTACTCAAGCAGCCTAAACGACCAGCAGAACAGAGTTACTGGAATGGGGGACACACAAACATTCAATCAGCCAACAGAACAACCACAACAATTGTCAACAACGCTATCACAACCAGTTCCATTCTATACGCCTTATGTGGAAGCTCTTTCAAAGATGGATCTTCAGAAGTTCAACGGTGACCCAAGCAAATGGGCAGATTGGTACAGCCGTTTCAGTTTCATGACTGGAGACACTCAGCTCAGTGATGGACAGAAGATCGCCAATCTACAGGGACTTGCAATTGGAAAAGCCAAAACAGCAATTGAAGGATTTGCCTGCAACGGACACCTGTGCAAAGATGCAATAAACGAGTTGAAACAGCGGTTTGGGAAACCAAACGTCATCATCAGCAACTTGTTGGAGAAACTCATCAACTACAGGCCACCAACGACATCGTTTCCTTGGACAATTGTAAATTTTTCCACATTCATTAACACCATGACAAGGACACTACAAGAACTCAACTTCGAAGCCGATCTAAACAGCACAACAATCTTGAAGCATGCAACCGACAAACTTCCTTACAGCGAAGAATTCAAATGCAATCAGTTTGTTTTACGACGAAGAATTCAACAGCCGACACTTCAACCAAGGGATTAAAGAAATAGCAGAAGCACATGAACGCTCAACGCATCAAGGACGAAGCAATGCTAGTCTCAGCATGAACAGTGATACACATCAACGAAATTTCAACTTAAATAGAAACCGACAATTTTATCAACAACCAACTCATCCAAACAGAGACCAACAGCAGCAACAACAACCAACACAGAACATAAACAACTTTAGCAACAACAACAACAAGAACCAGTATAACCAGCGGAGCACAACACAAATGTTTCAAGCAACAAGAGAAAGCAACAGCAACAACCAGCCTCTGCCTTGTGTCTTCAACGCCGGTAATCATCAGTTATTCCATTGCCCAACGTTTAAAGTAAAAAAAGACAGCAGACGAAAGATTACAAACAGTTTATCAGTTGAACCTTTGCAGAAATTGTTTGGGAGCGAAATATCGAGCCAAAAACCGTCCTTCAATATCTAATTGCAGGGAGCAAGGATGCGGACAACGACACAACACTATGTTACACGGTGCCAACAGTAGATACGGACGATTACTGATCTCAATTGTTCTACCAAACTCTCAATCGAACAACTCGAGAGGAAATGGTAACTCATTTGCAGTCATCAGCAGCAAAGATACAACCACAACAAAGTACAGGACAACAGCAACTAAAACAACGAATCTTCTCTGTGCCATGCCAGTTATTTTACATAACAAGGAGAATAAATTTCGCACATACGCCTTCATCGACCCAGGAAGCAGCTTGACAATACTTCTCTCGAAGACAGCCGACGAACTACGCCTTCAGAAAGAAACCCGTCAACAACTTGTCTTGGAGGGAGCCAACGGAACATACACAAAATCGTGTTACACAACGTCAACAAAAATTTCGAATTTGGAATACGACGAACGCTACAACCTCAAACAGATATACGTTGTGGAAAACATCAATTTGCCAAAGCTGAGGGAGCACCCGGGAGACATTGCCAGAAAGAATGACCACATTAGACATGTCAATATGCCAACTCTGGATAATCTCGAAGTCACAGTATTGATTGGACAGGACAACATTAACCTTATCTCACCAGTCAGAGTGGAACAAGGACCATCATCAGCACCGAGCGCAAGTCTTTTCAAACTTGGTTGGACTATTTCTGGACCTCATACAATATTGGATGACAGCAAAACACAAGATTCAATGCATCATATTGCTTTGTTTTGCAGCAATTGCCTCGAACAAGACAATGACCTCAACCAAAAAGTTTCTCACTGGTGGAAAACAGAGACAATTCCATTGGAATCCAAAACCAAGTCAAATGATCCAGAAGTTTTGTTGGCCACCAAGATACTTAACACGACATGCGTGGGACAAACAGATGGACGTTATGAAACGGGACTTCTCTGGAAAGACGACAACAGTTTACCAGACAACCGGTCGCAAGCCTTGACTCATTTGAATCATCTTGTCAACAGACTACAGAAGAAACCTGAGTAGTACAGGAAATACAATGAGGGCATTCAAGCAGACCTGGAAAAAGGTTACATTGCAAAAGTACCTTTTCATAGACAGAAAGATAAAGGATGGTACATACCACACTATGGTCTTGTCAGCCCAAACAAACCCGACAAGATACGAAAAATCTTCAATACCAAAGCACCACAAAGCGGAACAAGCCTCAATGAAAAACTCTTAGCTGGACCTGACCTCCTCGCGAATATGCTTGGAATTTTGCTACGATTCCGACAAGGAGCCATCGCCATTCAGGGAGACATCGAAGCGATGTTTATGCAAATCGGAGTACGACAACAGGACCGACGTTATCTACGATTCATGTGGAGACAACCCAACAGCTCAGAATTAGAGGTGTACGAATACCAACGACACATCTTTGGAGCCAGTGACTCACCAGCTTGCGCAAATTTTGTTTTGCAACAGACAGCCAAAGACGACATCCAAGATCACCCCAATTCTCTAGAGATCATTCAGCGGACATTCTATATGGATTACATGGCTGCATCTTTTAGCGACGCCATCACAGATTTCACCACAGCCAAGGATGTCCAGGATACGTTGAAGAATGGTAAATTCAGTCTGACAAAATGGTGCAGCAACAGCCGTGAGTTTTGTGAGCAGATGCAAAATGACCTATGCAAACCAGTGGAGGAGCTCTTCAGTAAAGGTTTTCCTCAAAGAGTACTTGAAGTTTACTGGAGCTTAGACGAAGACAAAATAATGTTCAAAGCGAAAGACAGAAGGAACCTGGGCAGTAAAATTTGGACCCAACGCAAGTTTCTCTCTTTTGTGTCAAGTTTCTACGATCCTTTGGGAATCATATCGCCATTCCTCATCCGAGCCAAGATTCTACTGCAAGAGCTGTGGAAACATGGACGGGAATGGGACAAAGCTATCGGTGGAGACAATGGAAAGGCCATCAAAGATTGGGTGCAGGAAACGGAACAGATAGGTACGGTAGGGGTAAACAGGTTGGTAGGTGGTACAGCACTTGGGGACACAATGGAACTTCATGTATTCTGCGACGCATCATTGGAAGCCACAGCAGCAGTAGCATACATCAAGACAACCAGGAACCAAGAAACCACAACTCGTTTTCTCATGGGAAAAACAAGAGTGGCACCCTTACGTCAAACAACAATTCCCAGACTAGAACTGCAAGCAGAATTTTATGCAGCAAGATTGAAGAAAACAATCGAGGACGAATTGGATTTCAAGTTTGACCAAAATCTTTTCATGGAGTGACAGCACGACCGTTCTCAGTTGGATAAAGAACTTCAAGTTGAAACACAAGATATACATCGGAAACCGAATTGCCGAAATAAGGGATCCCACAAGCCTTAATCAGTGGAACTACGTCAATACTAAGGACAACCCAGCAGATCAAGGAACGAGAGGACTTAAAGTAACAGAGATGACAGAAAAATCTCTTTGGTTACAGGGACCACAGTTTCTTCTATCTTCTAACGACAACTGTACAACTAACGAAAAGCAACATGAAAATGTCTTCTTGAACAGCGCAGAACAGAAGTCTCAGGTAACACGACGACAGCCAATTGACAAGGACTTCATTGATGCCAACAAGTTTAGCCAGTGGTTGAAACTCAGAGCCGTCATCATCAAAATTAAAAACCTACGAAACAAAACGAAAGCACGTGATCAACAGATCATAGATGCAGAGAAATTTCCCTTCCGTTTATCTCAGCAGCAATCGTTCGACGAGAATGAAAATCAACTAACACACAACAGGCCAGTTCAGAAACGGAGTAGATTGATTCAGTTGACACCTTCAGTAGACGAAGATGGTATCCTTCGATCAAATAGCAGACTAGCCAACGCACCAGTTTCAACAGCAACAAAGAAGCCAATAATCTTAGACGGTAGGAACAGGATTATTCGTCTTTTTCTGGAACTGCAACACAACATCAATGGTCATGTTGGAGTTAAACAGCAAACACGCATCATTCAGTTGAACTTTTGGGTTCTTCAATGCAAAACAGTAATGAAGAGGATCTCGAACAGATGCTACGAATGCAGAAGACAGAGACAACTCAACAGCCAGCCTCAGATGTCAGATCTTCCGAGCTACCGATTCTCAGTCAAAATTGTAGCCTTCAAGGAAACCAGAGTAGACTTTTTTGGGCCATTCGAAATCTACAGCCAGATCAACACAGCAATGAAAGTAAACCGTTGCTTATTCACCTGTCTGACGATACGAGCCGTTCATATCGAAGTGACCAGGAACTTGCAAAAAGAATCATGCATAATGGCATTCCAACGATTCTTCAGCCGACGAGGACTACCGGAAAGAATTCACAGCGACAACGCTTTATATTTCACCAATACAGCAAAGACCTTCGAGGAAAGCAGCTTCACAACTACAGAGATACAGAAATATGCGGAATTGTAAAAGATTGCATGGAAATTTAATCCACCAGGAGCACCACATTTTGGCGGAACATGGGAACGCCTCATTGGGATGAGCAAACGCCTGTTCTTCAATATCGCCGGATCTAGGAAACTCCAGGAAGACGGTTTCTCAACCCTCATTTGCCAAGTGGAAGCTCTACTCAACAGCAGACCTCTAACATCAGTCAGCAGTGACATTCGCGATGTGGAAAGTCTGACACCAGGGCATTTTTTGACAGTAATAACATCAGGACTGCCATCAGACACTAAAAATAGCAGCAACGACAGAGGATCAGGAAAACTATGTAGCAATGTCAACAGTATCATGAACGAGTTTTGGACACGCCTTTTAAAGGAATATCTCCCACCACTCAGACAACGTCGAAAATGGCATTCAACGGTTGACGGAATACAAGTAGGGGACATGGTATGGATACTAGAAAACTACACACCCAGGGGTATTTGGCCGGTAGGTAGGGTACAGAAGGTACATAAAGATAAGGATAATGTGGTAAGGTCTTGCCTGGTTAAAACATCAAAAGGGGGTTTTGTTAAACCAGCTATTAAACTTAGTTTGATCAGCGACAAATCAACATAAAGGTTATCAATAGTAAATGGAGAACAATGATTTAAGCACAATCTGAAGCAAACTTGAGATCAGTTTTTGGGATCAGAGTAAAGTGAAAGATGAAATGTTTAAAGTTCAATTCAATGAGTTAGCAATTCAAAGGGACTTTTAGGTATCATTCAGGTACAATTAGGGATTTCAATAAGTAACTCACAGGATACTCAAAACTTAGCGTACATTAGAAAATACTTTCAAATAGAAAAATTTAGGTAGGTAGGTTTTAATTCTGGATAGACATTAGGTAGGTTTGGAATTCAAACGCACAATTAATTAGCTTATTGCAAAACAGCAGAGAGTTAAACTGACAGTATAACAGTATTTTGAATAATTAGATGACACTAAACAGCTTAGGTAAAACTAGTCTTCAATGGTATAAAGTATTACAAAACGTTTGGTATTCCGACAAAACTCTAATTAGGGGAAAACAGGTAAAAAAGTAGGCAATAGGTACAATGTAGTGGTAGATTTAGGCACGTAGGGAACACGGGGAGCACCAATTTGTCAGCCAGCATCTTTCAACGTGCAGACAGGCAACAACAACATCTCCAGACATCGTTCAGTTTTTTGACATTCGCCAATCAGCCAATACAAAAGTTGATTCAGAACAAATAAATTGTACACAGTCAAACGCAATCAGCACAAAAGCAATTCAATTTACCAGCATACAATTCTTTTTTATAACACTACAAGCAGCACGTTGACAACCAGTACACAGCAACAATCTACAGACAACACCGACGGAAGACATCAGCAGAAGTTTCACAACAACAAACACTTCAGCAAGAATTACTTCAGAAGAAGCAACAGCATTTTTTGAACAGCAGTCAACATATTCATCAACAGCAGACATACTTGTAGATATGGACGAGTCCATAACTTCAAGATCAGCGTTTTGTTGAGGACACTACTCAATACAACATTTCAACATAATCATCAGCAGATGAAGTAAGAAATACAGTTCAGCTACACAATACACACGACAGAGAAAAAGAGAACACGACGAGACGACAAAGAGCAACTTCAAACAGACTTCAACAGCAACAACAGATCGACTACAAACTTTCTGATTTTTGGTGCCCAAAAATGGGGGCCCAGTGTACCAGGAGAGGCACGTGCTAAAAAACTGTAACTTTGAACACCAAGTCATAATGTCGATTTTATAGATATAATTCAATGGTTAGGAAATGGATGACTTTTTCACGGTAGCAAAAGAAGATTTGTGAAGCAAATCTCAAGAAAGTTTTGTTGAAAAACTGTTGAAAAGGAACAACATTGGGCAAAGGGTAGCCCAAGCATATCGTGCCAAAATAACTATAACTCAAGGGTCTTTTTTGAAACACCACCAACACTGGCGTCAGTGAAGCAGGCTGATTAGTTTGCTTCTCTGAAGTCCGGCCGCAGCACCACCAACAAAACTTGAAAGTCGATTTAATGCCTAACTTTGCAGCGTGATCCAATTAGTTAAAAATCGTGAGATATCTGTCTATGTGAGAAAAAGGTATTGTTATTACGGTTTTTAACTTTAAAAAATTCTGAGACCAAATTGTCCTGCTTTGCTGCTGTATGCTTTGCTTTTTTAGTGAACAACCTAATTTTCTTTTAATTGTACCAGAACATATAACCAATACTTTGTTGACTATTTACTGGCCTGGTATTATTATTGTTTTTAGAAAATTGATTTTTGGAAAAGCTATCCAAAAACAGAACTCAAGCTATAAGAGCTGAGGTGAGGAATAGTTTAATTAGTTTAATTTGTTCTGCAATTATCTTTAACTATAATTTTTTAAGTTCATTTCAGTTTGTTTAGTATAAATGATGGAGTGTTAAAAAAATCCAAGCTTTTGGAAGCGAACGAAAGATGGCTGTGAATTTAGGGTTCCTGTGTACCCAGAGCACAACATGATAACCAAACTAATGTGTGCACTAAACTTTCTCCATAATCAAAATGCCTTGATTGTTTATGATGAAGAAAAGCAAATTGTCGATTTAATTTTGTTTTTATTGTACTCTATGTTTCAGAAGTCTTTTTGCACCATACAAAAAATTGATTAGCTTCAGATACGTTTATCATCAATCCGAACAATTCACGAAGAAATCAAATAATTATTTGCGGCACGTTTTGTAGCACAAGGTTGTTTCCATTGACAACAAAAATGTTGCAGTACATTCCTTGACTCAATATTGCAAACTTGTATTCGGGTCCCCCGCTCATTGAGTGAGATGACAAAGTTTTTTAATGTATTAATATTTAGTCTAGTCCTGGCTTAAGGTTGATACATTTTTGATTCGAAACCACCCGCTCATCAGGTGAGTTTTGAAAACAAATGTAGAATGGTCGGGTTGCTCTAGCTAGGCGACTGATTGTACTACCTCAGATAACGACCAAGTACAATGATTGCGCTAAGAGCAATACTTTGCTAAGTGCAAACGACAGACCTCTAGAAAGAAAGCTTCTCTTCTCAAAAATTTAAACCATTAACCTCTTTATAGTTCTCTTAAATTATATTTTTTATTATCAAAGATATTGATGACAATACCAACATAAAAATTTTCTTGGAGATATTGATGCAAATCGTCAAAGGAGAAAGTATTCCATGTGGGTCAAATATTGAGGAAACAAGGCTGAAAATATTCTCTGAGTGCACTCAGATGAATCTAATGGAAAATTTGTCAGAGGTTTCATAATGTATGCGTCACTTGGCAGATTCTCTTTCTGTCCAGGGACTCTGGCAATGTCATTGTCTTGATCAATGTTTTCTAGTTTTACTCTTTCCAGAACTTCGTGTTCATTAACACCGCCCTGGTGTCCATAAAACCGCCTTCTTGAATGCTTTTAAAATTCTGCCGGACTGTATATGAAGCGTTGCTAATTGTTGCAAATGTTTGGATGTAGACATCCATATAAAAGTGATTCTTGATGGCTCTGATTGCATCGGGATATTTGTTTGCGTTTCTCTTTACGCAGTGGATTAGGACGTAAGTTACGCACGATGGCGAGCAGGTGGCACAAAATATCAGTCATTCAAATTGATACTGTGGAAATTCATTGTCGTTTACCCACAGAAAACTAATCGCAGACTGATCAATTTAGTTGATTGCGATTTCAATGAACAAGCTTTTGATGTCGGCTAGGACTGCAACCGGGTTTTCATGAAAGCGCATATGGACTCCAATCACACTATCTAAGCAACTATAAGTTGGCGTTGAGGGAATGTCCACGGAAATTGTAGGCAGCATTTGCAACGCGCCGGAATCTCGTGGGCTTGTTAGGATGCTGAGTTGGGGGATGTGGGAGATACCAGATTCGATCGAGAGGTGGATATTGCATCTCAACTGGCTGCACGTAGTTTTATTTAAGGTCTGTTTGTAATGTCTTTTTGTTATTATCAGAGAACTCAGTATTACGTTCCAGTCTGTTATTAATAACTTGGAATTTTTCTCCGCGGAAGTTTCATTCGAAATCTTTCTCCTTTAAATATTATTGATTTTTCCATCACTTCAAGAAACGTTTCACGAAAGGAAGATGAAGGTTTGCTGTCAGCCTGAACACCCTCTAATTCAATTCTCCAGAACTGTTGAAAACAAAAGTTTTGGTCATTTTGTCTGATTGTTTTTGATGATCTTTTGAGAAATTGTTTTCATATTCTCCAGCAAATGTCGAAACTAGTTTAGTTTTTGCGCCAAAAGCTTGCTTTCCTTGAATGACTTAAGAGGAGTAGGTGAATGCAAGGCGTTAACACCAAGTAGTGCCCCGATTTTGCCACCATTTTGGCAATAATCGGAAAATAACCCTGACGTAAATTATGGAACGCATCGCCAATTTGGTTCAATTGAAACACATTTGCGGCACGGGTATTCAAAGATGGTGTATTATAAGCTCTGGAGAATTCAAATGAGATCTCTGTCAATTTTCAAAGAGTGACTGGTATTGACGCACTATTTTTAGAGAGAGAGAGAGAGTCATTTTATTTTCAGTTTTAAAAAACTGACGAGGAGATGTATGATGAGAATCGCATGGAAGCTCAATGATTGATGAGAAACGCATGGAAGCTCCCAAAATTCTGAAATTGCATCCTGAATGAAGCTATATTCAATACCAAGGTATGTTAAAGTGTATTTGCCAAAAGCATTATTTCCTTTCAGGAATGAAAAGAGGAAGACTTGATGCTTTTCATACCGGTTTTTGGTGCATCAGGGCTCTGATTTATGCCTATTGAGTGACTATTACTGGTGGCTTGTTTCCCAGTTTTCAAGTTGATTGATAAAGGCACTTACAACCACAGTTCTCTCAACTAAACAAATGGCTTATCAATTCGTATAAAGCTGGTAAAAAACGGGTCACACGAATAGGTATGTGTTAGGTCTATTGCTTTTCTTGATATGGAACTCTGGAAAAATTTGATTCAGTGTGTATCTGTGATTAAAGTGTTGCGCTGAATCACACTGTAGAAGTTGTTAATACATTCATGGATGTGGAGAGAATTTCCCTTGAAATTTTGTAACTTTAACGATGATAACTTAAATGAATGCTATGATCATTATTTTTTAGTTGTGGATCAAAATTGAAATTATTTTTTCACAATTTGTTTTCGTTTGCTTCAAAGTTGTTAAGATTAATCTCCGCTGTTTGGTGGTTGGAGGGAGGCACCTTGGGCGGATACGAGACAACGACTGTATCAAATTTGTTATCATTTGTCACTCTACTGGAGATGAGCGCATCAGGAACTTGTATAAATAGATGGAGAAAAGAATCCTGAGTTAGAGCAAGAGGCTGATCTTGTTGAGTATTTCCTGTGTTTTGGACCTCTGACTGTTCTTGGAGGTCAATAAGTGTTGAAAAAAAAGTGTTGATCTTCTTTTCCGAGGTAGGATGGCAGGTGGCTGAATAGCGCTGGCTGTGCTACTTTGCTAATGATTTGTGTCGCGTTGAAGCTGGCTGTCTTTGTTTTCATCTGTTAAAGCAGGGGTTGATCGTTGCAAATGGTTTCCTCTAGATGAAACTAAACTGATGTCATTTCTAACCCGGCTCAATGAATGGCTCATTTGACCATAATCGTCCAAAAGATCAACTTGAAACTGTAGTTCATTAGGACGATTGGTCAGTTTGGCTTGTCTTTTTAGGATTGACGTTACTGTATTCTGATGAAACTGAAGCTGTTGTTTCATCTTTTTCTGCAACAATTTTTTCAGCTCCTGTTCTTGAGCTCAGTTTGAACGCTGAGCAGAGACGAGGATCAAAAACTTTTCTGTTGCTGAATAGGTTTCTCCAAAACGTTGAGCTGACTTTTCATTGACATTTCTGTCACTTTGAACTTGTTGATGGAGAACTGGTATTCGGCTATAGATTTCTTGAAAATTTTCATGTTCTTGTGTTCTGTGGACTTTTGTTGCTGTTGAAGACGTTGGAGTTCTTTTCTGATGAAAAAACGGCCTACAGAACCGGAGCGATGCAAATTTCGATACTGTCTAAGAGTTGATTGCTAACGAACCTAGTTTTTTAATCTTGAAAAAACCAACAACGCAAACCTTCTCAAAAATTAATTTTCTGATTTGTTTTTGTTTGCTAAATCCAGTTTTTGCTGTAGAGAAAAAAAAGTAAAATGCTTTCTTCGAACGTTCGCGCGCTTTATTCGAATAAGTCTAGACCCAAACAATTGCTTGTTTCCTGTCAAATGAGCTCAAGTTGTTGCTTAGATTGTTAGCTCAACGATGTAATATGAATGCGTTAGCTACTTTAGTAGGCGGAAATGTTAGATGACGTCACAACTATTCAGTTAAATCAATGTTAGGCAAGAAAAGAAAAATTTGTTACAATGAACGAATTTTTTAAACACAAAACCTGCCAGTTCTTCTCAACTAAAAGCTAACGATCTGCCATCAAGCCCAGAAACACTAAAAAATTTTCTTATTTCCTCAACCCTAATGGTTCAACCTTAACGGTTGAAATCTGGCACAATTTTCCGTAAGTTTAGAGGAAGTTTGAGAATTTTTTTCCTAATCATTTCTTTCTGTGGACTCAACCCAAAAACTAGTTCTGAACGCAATGCGTGCAAGCAACAAGGGATACGAGAAGGACACGGAAAGCTAAGAAAAAACTTTGAACAACAGAAGAAGCTTGAAAGCTTTTAGAATCTGTTAAGTTCTTCTTTTATGAAAACTTTTCTTTTCACCAACCACTCCCTGTCAATCTGACTGATCTTCTGTTGCTTCTATTGCCCTTCCAAAACCTTGACATATGATCTTGTTGTCAATTGTTTTTGAGTTTCATAAAAAACTGAGGTGGCGTCTGCAACATATTCATGAAGAAGAATCCTTTTAACTATGAAAAAAATTCCAAGAACGGTACCTTCCGAAACAGTTTCTCATTCGTAATTTTTTCTTTTCTTAGCATGGCAACGTCTGAAACGAGTAGCTAGGGGACTTTACAGACGGCAAAGCTTAAGGCGGAAGAATTCTTCAAAAGTTTTGTGCCAAAGTTTTTTTTTGTTCTTTTTCTGTCTGATTTTTTATTGGAATGGCAAGGTTTTTTCAATTATTTTTTGACAAAATGAGTATTTTTGTTCAACCACTTCCTGTTGAAACACTCAAATGAAATTATATTAGAGATAGGTTTGTATCATGATATTTCGTTTTCATAAGAAAACGAAGCCGACAATTTAAAAAACTTATTTTGATTTCACCTGGTCAAAGATGTTTTTTGTCACTTTTCGTTTTTAACGGCTGTTTGAGTTTATTTGACTAAGTAAGTTTTTGACAAGTTAAAAATTGGTTTAAATTTGAGGTCAAACTACTAAGGATGTATTCCGTGAGAATATCAAGCCAAAAAATAAAACAATATTTTTAGAGTTTCTGTTGTCAAAAGAACACAAACGATTCTATTTTTCGTCAATTTTCGTTTTTGAAAAACCAACTAACTTTATCAAAGTAATTAGCTCTTTGAATCAATAATAACTAGTTCAAAAGTGCGGTTAATTGATTATTTTTAGATTTTATGAGAATATCAATCCAAAAATTTAAAGAACGTTTTTTGTTTTTGAAAAGCCGATTGATTTTTATCAAACTAATTAGGTTTTTGGCTCATTAATGTTAAGATCAAAAAAACTTTGAACTATTAAAAGTCGATTCCATGAGAATATCAAGCCAAAAACTTAAAGATTTTTTGAGTTTCTGATGTCAAAAACGTTTTTTTTTGTAAATTTGTTTTAGGATGAACTTCTTGCCCTAAGAATTTGTCATTGCGTTCAATTAATTTCGACAAATATAAAACATTCATTGCCACTTTACAAAGAAATATTTTGTAAAGTGGCAATGAATGTTTGATAAAATTGAAAACTATTAGGTTTTTTGTATCTTTTTTTGACTTGTAAAAAGACTGATTTCTGGATTGATCTCACCGCGGAATAGGACTTCTTGAGGTAGCGTCTCAATCTTCGGGCAATCAGCGACGGTGGCGTCTGAAAGCGTATAAGAAGAAATCCTCCAGGGGTAACGTTTGACATCCCAAAAAATCGTCATTCTTTAGAACATTTGTTTTTAGTCTTTTTATCTTTCCTGTTCTGTATTTTGAGTGTCGCACAATCTGTGGGCCTCACGTTTTTGATGTGACAGTTGTTGGCCGATGCTTTCGTCCTGTTTCCGGCACAGAATGTAGAATTCGTATGTGGGGAGACTAAAATCTGACTTTTAGGAACGTACAAGAGGGCTCTGTTAGATTAGAGCTCGACGGAGGGTCATCAATTACTTGTTGTTCCCACCCCTCATGAGGAGGGAGGAACTATACACGCAAATGGTTTTTTTTGTTCAGACAATTTTGGCCAACCGATATATTCATCGTAGAGAGTTGACACCGGCATCTTTAGAAAGCGTGTCTGGCGTAGTATATGGTAAAGACGGCGTAGTATATAAAACGTGTCCGGCGTAGTAAAGACAACGAAATTACTGTGGGCTATTCCTATTTAATTTTTTTGTCAATAATTCTTTTAAATAATTCAAAATTCATCAAAACAGCACAAAATAAATTTCTTTAGTCGATTAATTTTGATTGATTATTTTTTCAGGAAGTACACACACGAACTACTCTAAGACAATCTTTGTAGACTCAAAACGGGGCTATTTCTACTTCAACTTCCGTTGAGAGTGCTCTGTAGTTTAAACTTTACCGTTTTTTGCTAACTTTACTCGTTGATTATCAAAAACGCAGCCTTTATTTTTAATTTTTTAACTAACAAAAAAACGATATCTATGACATTTGAAAAAAAAATCATTTTTAATGGACGAACAAAATTAGCAGAGCTAGTTTTGGACCAATCTTGGACTGTTGCAGTCCAAAAAAAGTCGGATAATAATCAGTTGGTCTTTTTTGTCAAAAAAAAACGGATTTTTTTTATATTAATTAAATAACAGAACACTTCAAACCGAAGCTCACTAGTGATAGGTCCAATTGGTTTCCTAATTCCGTCCAAATAATGTGTCTAGTTTATTAATTGAAAGCTTATCGTTTTGAGTTTTTAGAATTTTTTGGTTTTTAAATAAAAATGGCTCAATGAACTTTGCCTCCAATTTTCCATTAATTTGGTCAACTTGTAGCGTAGTTTCAGCAATGAAAGAAAGCTTCTTCTTGTAATGAACTCAAATTCAACCTTTATTGCCAATTGGCGCCTTAACCTATGGTTTTCTGTTTTTGAGACTACTAGATTTCACATTCATTTTAATTCTTATGTGTTTGCCCAGTTTCCATGTTTTCTATTTTTGTCACAATATAACGTTAATGACAAATCATATAACACATTATTGGCGTTCAAATTAGGACACAATTGAACACATCAATATCCTTGAAGATATACTTTATGGTTTTAAAGGCTTCGACACTACTTTCTCGAAAAATTAATTGAATTTCTTAATTTTGTCTATAACCGTCGTTTTTACTTTGTTTTTACTATACATCGTTTTTACTATACATAAACCCAGTTTCATTGGCTTTTGATTGAAGAAAAGATGAGCAAATATTCTGATACTAGTATTTGGCTGTTGACTTTCATGACTTTGAAAGCAACTGTTTTCCAAAGAAAAAACAATTCTCAATTTTGTTCCTTTTATTTTCTGTTTGTTACCCAGTCTCGTAAATTGCAGGCTAATTATGACATTATTGTTGTCAAGCAATGGTGTCAAGAGGGATTATTGTCACAAAATCTAAAGGTTTTAAAGAATTCGTTATCACTTTACTGCCTTCGACACGGGTTTCACACAAAGGGAAAGTATATTAATTATTGATTTTGTCATATTTGACGTTCTTTTTGAAGACGTAGGACATAATCTGTATAACTGCAGCTCTCGAGGTTTCCTTTGGAGGAATAAATGAAACTATTTAATTATTCGATTTTGTAATTAATGTCATTCATGTTTTTGGAAATAATTTTTTTTCGTAGTTTTTTTCGTATTTTTTTTTTAAAAAAAACAAGTATTACCTAATTTTGCAATTTTTTTCTACTTGTTACCTAGTTTCATTAATGAGAGGTCACATAAAACATTATCAATGAAGGTGCAACCAAAGTTATTTTCAGGGCCAAAGTATGGCTTTAGGGCTTCAAAAGCTTTTTTGACAAGTTTTAATTGATTTTTTGTTTGTTGTCTCTTTGTTGTTCTTTTTGTAACCGCATAATAAACGGAATACCGACAGTTTCTAATTCCTTTCTATATAAAAATTGGAAATTGTAAACCGATTCAAATTTTTTGCCGATTTTTAATGGTTTCCATTACTTTGAAATTAACTTTTTAAAAAATTAATGAGTTTTTCAACTTTACTGTTTTTGTTCTTTATTGTCTAATTGATACCAAGCCTTCATTTTTGCCTCCATTTTTCCATTAATTTGGTCAACTTGTAGCGTAGTTTCAGCAATGAAAGAAAGCTTCTTCTTGTAATGAACTCAAATTCAACCTTTATTGCCAATTGACGCCTTAACCTATGGTTTTCTGTTTTTGATACTACTAGATTTCACATTCATTTTAATTCTTAGGTGTTTGCCCAGTTTCCATGTTTTCTATTTTTGTCACAATATAACGTTAATGACAAATCATATAACACATTATTGGCGTTCAAATTAGGACACAATTGAACACATCAATATCCTTGAAGATATACTTTATGGTTTTAAAGGCTTCGACACTACTTTCTCGAAAAATTAATTGAATTTCTTAATTTTGTCTATAACTGTCGTTTTTACTTTGTTTTTACTATACATCGTTTTTACTATACATAAACCCAGTTTCATTGGCTTTTGATTGAAGAAAAGATGAGCAAATATTCTGATACTAGTATTTGGCTGTTGACTTTCATGACTTTGAAAGCAATTGTTTTCCAAAGAAAAAACAATTCTCAATTTTGTTCCTTTTATTTTCTGTTTGTTACCCAGTCTCGTAAATTGCAGGCTAATTATGACATTATTGTTGTCAAGCAATTATGTCAAGAGGGATTATTGACACAAAATCTAAAGGTTTTAAAGAATTCGTTATCACTTTACTGCCTTCGACACGGGTTTCACACAAAAGGAAAGTATATTAATTATTGATTTTGTCATATTTGACGTTCTTTTTGAAGACGTAGGACATAATCTGTATAACTGCAGCTCTCGAGGTTTCCTTTGGAGGAATAAATGAAACTATTTAATTATTCGATTTTGTAATTAATGTCATTCATGTTTTTGGAAATAATTTTTTTTCGTAGTTTTTTTCGTATTTTTTTTTAAAAAAAAACAAGTATTACCTGATTTTGCAATTTTTTTCTACTTGTTACCTAGTTTCATTAATGAGAGGTCACATAAAACATTATCAATGAAGGTGCAACGAAAGTTATTTTCAGGGCCAAAGTATGGCTTTAGGGCTTCAAAAGCTTTTTTGACAAGTTTTAATTGATTTTTTGTTTGTTGTCTCTTTGTTGTTCTTTTTGTAACCGCATAATAAACGGAATACCGACAGTTTCTAATTCTTTTCTATATAAAAATTGGAAATTGTAAACCGATTCAAATTTTTTGCCGATTTTTAATGGTTTTCATTACTTTGAAATTAACTTTTTAAAAAATTAATGAGTTTTTCAATTTTACTGTTTTTGTTCTTTATTGTCTAATTGATACCAAGCCTTCATTTTTGCCTCCATTTTTCCATTAATTTGGTCAACTTGTAGCGTATTTTCAGCAATGAAAGAAAGCTTCTTCTTGTAATGAACTCAAATTCAACCTTTATTGCCAATTGACGCCTTAACCTATGGTTTTCTGTTTTTGATACTACTAGATTTCACATTCATTTTAATTCTTAGGTGTTTGCCCAGTTTCCATGTTTTCTATTTTTGTCACAATATAACGTTAATGACAATCCATATAACACATTATTGGCGTTCAAATTAGGACACAATTGAACACATCAATATCCTTGAAGATATACTTTATGGTTTTAAAGGCTTCGACACTACTTTCTCGAAAAATTAATTGAATTTCTTAATTTTGTCTATAACTGTCGTTTTTACTTTGTTTTTACTATACATCGTTTTTACTATACATAAACCCAGTTTCATTGGCTTTTGATTGAAGAAAAGATGAGCAAATATTCTGATACTAGTATTTGGCTATTGACTTTCATGACTTTGAAAGCAATTGTTTTCCAAAGAAAAAACAATTCTCAATTTTGTTCCTTTTATTTTCTGTTTGTTACCCAGTCTCGTAAATTGCAGGCTAATTATGACATTATTGTTGTCAAGCAATGGTGTCAAGAGGGATTATTGTCACAAAATCTAAAGGTTTTAAAGAATTCGTTATCACTTTACTGCCTTCGACACGGGTTTCACACAAAAGGAAAGTGTATTAATTATTGATTTTGTCATATTTGACGTTCTTTTTGAAGACGTAGGACATAATCTGTATAACTGCAGCTCTCGAGGTTTCCTTTGGAGGAATAAATGAAACTATTTAATTATTCGATTCTGTAATTAATGTCATTCATGTTTTTGGAAATAATTTTTTTTCGTAGTTTTTTTCGTATTTTTTAAACCTAATTAATGAGAGGTCACATAAAACATTATCAATGAAGGTGCAACCAAAGTTATTTTCAGGGCCAAAGTATGGCTTTAGGGCTTCAAAAGCTTTTTTGACAAGTTTTAATTGATTTTTTGTTTGTTGTCTCTGTGTTGTTCTTTTTGTAACCGCATAATAAACGGAATACCGACAGTTTCTAATTCCTTTCTATATAAAAATTGGAAATTGTAAACCGATTCAAATTTTTTGCCGATTTTTAATGGTTTTCATTACTTTGAAATTAACTTTTTAAAAAATTAATGAGTTTTTCAATTTTACTGTTTTTGTTCTTTATTGTCTAATTGATACCAAGCCTTCATTTTTGCCTCCATTTTTCCATTAATTTGGTCAACTTGTAGCGTATTTTCAGCAATGAAAGAAAGCTTCTTCTTGTAATGAACTCAAATTCAACCTTTATTGCCAATTGACGCCTTAACCTATGGTTTTCTGTTTTTGATACTACTAGATTTCACATTCATTTTAATTCTTAGGTGTTTGCCCAGTTTCCATGTTTTCTATTTTTGTCACAATATAACGTTAATGACAAATCATATAACACATTATTGGCGTTCAAATTAGGACACAATTGAACACATCAATATCCTTGAAGATATACTTTATGGTTTTAAAGGCTTCGACACTACTTTCTCGAAAAATTAATTGAATTTCTTAATTTTGTCTATAACTGTAGTTTTTACTTTGTTTTTACTATACATCGTTTTTACTATACATAAACCCAGTTTCATTGGCTTTTGATTGAAGAAAAGATGAGCAAATATTCTGATACTAGTATTTGGCTATTGACTTTCATGACTTTGAAAGCAATTGTTTTCCAAAGAAAAAACAATTCTCAATTTTGTTCCTTTTATTTTCTGTTTGTTACCCAGTCTCGTAAATTGCAGGCTAATTATGACATTATTGTTGTCAAGCAATGGTGTCAAGAGGGATTATTGTCACAAAATCTAAAGGTTTTAAAGAATTCGTTATCACTTTACTGCCTTCGACACGGGTTTGACACAAAAGGAAAGTATATTAATTATTGATTTTGTCATATTTGACGTTCTTTTTGAAGACGTAGGACATAATCTGTATAACTGCAGCTCTCGAGGTTTCCTTTGGAGGAATAAATGAAACTATTTAATTATTCGATTTTGTAATTAATGTCATTCATGTTTTTGGAAATAATTTTTTTTCGTAGTTTTTTTCGTATTTTTTTTAAAAAAAAACAAGTATTACCTAATTTTGCAATTTTTTTCTACTTGTTACCTAGTTTCATTAATGAGAGGTCACATAAAACATTATCAATGAAGGTGCAACCAAAGTTATTTTCAGGGCCAAAGTATGGCTTTAGGGCTTCAAAACTTTTTTGACAAGTTTTAATTGATTTTTTGTTTGTTGTCTCTTTGTTGTTCTTTTTGTAACCGCATAATAAACGGAATACCGACAGTTTCTAATTCCTTTCTATATAAAAATTGGAAATTGTAAACCGATTCAAATTTTTTGCCGATTTTTAATGGTTTTCATTACTTTGAAATTAACTTTTTAAAAAATTAATGAGTTTTTCAACTTTACTGTTTTTGTTCTTTATTGTCTAATTGATACCAAGCCTTTTTATTGTCTGGTCCGTTTTCTTCTCTGGTGAATTGCAATTTGTTTTGTTTAGTTTCAGTTTTATCTGACGCTATTTAGACTTTGTTATTAGGTTTGTTTTTTAAAACGGACAAAAAATTTTTGATGAAACTATTCTTTGTTGTTGTTGTATTTTGATTTTGCTGTTCGTCTTGACTCGCTTTCTTAATATTGGCATATCTTGTCAATCTAATGCATCATAATTTACATTCGCTCATTGTGATTGTACATTGCCGAGCCTCCTTGTTCTATATATATGCGCAAACAAGTTCTCTATTCAAGGGATTATATTCATTAGAGGCTTTTTGTACAGTTTTTTCGATGATTACATTTTTGCGGGTAAACGTAACCGTTATCAACTTGATCAAGGACTTGAGTCAATCTTTCATGCGCTGTCACTCTTGACTTGATTCATACACAACACCATCATAAAAATTTGCGGTTATTTCTCTGAAGCACTATAGGTAGCTTAATGAAATATTGTAATTTTGAGCAATTTAAAACAGCTTGTTTTGTTCTGTAACGCCCGTTAATAAGAAGTTTTGATGCTGGTCTAGCAATATGGCAGATATTGTCCATTCGGTAAAAATCTCGGGCCTGCGTCGCAAAAAATTCTAGATGCAGAAAGTATAGGCAAATTGGCAACAACTATGAAGTGTTTGAGAGGTTGATTATTTCTCCTGATTTGGTATACAGAACTCAAATCTGAGGCTAATGAGAGTAGAGTCTTAAACATTTTCAAGCTGAGAAAAAATCATCGAATCCTGGATACTGTTGTTTATTATATCGTAGGCAAGGGTTTCATTCATGTTCCATATTTTCATGGCAATTTACCCAACTCAATTCACCCGATGCCACACAATGCGGCAATTTAATTAAATGCGAAATTAAAATACCCCTCACAAAGAACCATTATAATGAAATGCCAAATTTCTCTTTGATTTGGACCAAAGAATGACCATTTCCAGTTTCTACAGCCAGATTCATTTTCCTGAGGTTGGATATCTAATTCTTGGATAAACCCGAAATAGGACCTTAGGCTGATGAGAAGTCGATCTTGCCATAAGGGCTAATTTTATAGACAAGCACTGCTTGTGGCTATTATGACAAACCATTCATTGAAACTAATCCACTCTGAAAGACAAACATCGAAACTGGCGATCAGTTGTTAATGACTATTCGTGTTTACTCACTTTTTGCATTTGGACAAATATCTTTATTTCTATCACTTTGCAGCTATTGAAATGTCCGTATCTTGAACTGAATATAAAATTGGGACCTATTCTGTTTCAGACTCCCATCCCTGTGGGCATAAAACTTTACGCTCCCAAGAGCGTGGGCTATTTTAAGGCCTCATATTGCCCCAGTTGACTGGGCATTTGACAAACAGAATTACCGTAAATATATCATTATGGGGGGATACATTGAGGGATCTTCATTTTTGAACTAAAAAGTCGCAACTGTGCTGCAACAGGCAAATTGCCTCCTAGCATTCGTTCAGTACGACGTTTTCTACTCTTATTTGTTTAATTATTAGAAGCCTGAATATTTGGTACTGAAAACAAATTTATTACTTTTATTTTAGGAGTTTTTATTCTTACCTGACCAAAGTGGGGAGAATAGAAACATATATTTCATGTCTGGAAAACTAACATGAACCGTTGAATATTGATTTATTTAGCTGGTGATCTGTTGTTTTATAAACCTAGTCATGGTAACCAAGTTAATTGTTAATTCAAAATTAAAACACAAAAGAAAATATAACGTTAATTCCGCCCAGCACCCTCTCCCGCGTAAACTAAGAAAAAAAACCTTTACGCATTTGCATGAGCAATTCTTGTGTCCGAATTTTTGCACTTCAATGTAAAATAGAACAACAAAAAGGTTGATTTGAATCGGCGAGTGTTCCAAGCTAACAAATACCCGCTTTTAATAGCCACCATCATCCACTCAAATGTTTATTGGTTAGGTGCTGTCCATTTTAAGACTTGGGTGATTGGAGTGTTTTGCTGAATAAAATTTTAAAAAGAGAGTTTTTTGTCATGGCATTACGCTGAGAAAGTGCAGAAAAATTATCTGCAAAAAAGAATTTGCAGAAAATTTTTAAATTTTATAGAAAGATCTTTCTAGATAGCCGTTAAATAAGCAAAAATGTTTTAGTCACGGGTGGTTTTTTCAAATCTGTCAGTTCTGCTCTAATTTTCCAAGAGAATTTGCTTTTCTCACCCAATTGAATAAAAAATGTAAGCTCAGAAGAATCCATAATCTTTGAAAGATTTGAAGTCTTCAATTTTCCAGGCAAAAAATTGTCTTCAATTTTCCAGGCAAAAAATTTTCTTCAATTTTCCAGGCAAATTGAAGACAACTTTTGATTTTGCCGGTTTAGACCATATTTGATTTCCTTTTTGATTTAATACGCCGAGAAATTTGATGGTTGTAGATAGCTGCCGGTGGAGATTTGATCTGAAAAATTTTAACAGATATTGAGTCTGTTGAACTTTGCTTTCATTTTTCTTGTCTGTTTCCTGGTTTTTCTCTTGATATGCACCGTTCTAACAGCTTTGCCTGCTTTCTCGTGAATTATCGATTATGAAAAATGTGTCTCAATGTAAGTCTATGATTAATGCGCTTCTGTTTTTCTCTTTGTTTATATTTTGTCCAATTTTTTTCGGTAGACGGGATGACTAAGTCAACAAAATAACTGAGTTTTTTTGAGTTGCTAGTCAGCATTGTTTTGAATCTGTTTTTCTTCGAGACGACTCCGAAATTTGCTATTTCTAGTTTAATACTTTTGTTTTACTTCACGTTTTCCGGTATTGAAAGATGATTGAAAGGGTTTATTTTAACTGATTGTTGTTAAATTTCATCTCAAAGATTTGCTTCAAAAATCAGCTGTCTATATGGCTCAATTTGCTGGACGACAACTGATTACGTATTAATTTTTTCCCGCTGCATCGCGTTTAATGGAAACAAAACAGATAAAGAAACGTTTTTTTAATAATAATAATAATTATAATGAATTTCACTAAGCTTGGTTTTGCCAAGCTTAGTAAGTCCCTAACGGGGCTTGAATTTGATTTCCCTCAAACACTGTCCATCCATATGGGTATGATTTGTAATTAAAATTCTTCTTAACTAAATCAAATAGATGTTCTTTGACTTCTCTTTTGAACTTGGGGAGACTTGAGTATGGGTTATAGTTGGGAAAATCACGCGCCAGTGATATCGAATTGTTTAGGTTTGTAACTCGGTAGAAAAAATTAGATCGGCAACGCTGGCGATTACATTCGTTTGATTATAAAAATATTTTCTCGTTTGATCGTGTTTTCGGATGTCCATTCCTTATTTGCCAAAATTGCTCTGCCTCAAGTGGAAGTTTTCTGGTCAAAATACTGTTTAAAACTACGAGATCCAAAAAGACGAATCGATATGTGATCGGAAGTAAATTTACTGATCGAAGACAATCATTGTATTCTTTATCAGTAAAATGACTGTTTGATTGTATCCATTTTAAACTTTTTCGCTGAAGCCTTTCCATTTGCCTGACGATAGTTTTACTGGCATACCAAACATTTAATCCATAAAACAAGATCGATATTATGTAAGTTTTGACTAGGTTGCATTTGACTGACAATTTTGTTTCACTTGGAATTGTTCTCTTTAGATAAGCAAGCTTCTGATTTGCTTTTTGTAGAACAGAACTTAAGTGATGATCCCATGATAAATTTTCTGAAAAATATATGCCCAAGTCTTTGAAGTGTGTTTCCTGTGAGATGGCTTCATTGCTGGGAGGACGCAAAATTTGCTTGTTTTGGTTTTTACGTAATGAAAATTGCACGTTTTTAAACTTATCGAAATTGAAATTTAACCGATTCTCCTTGCTCCAAACAAAAGCATTTTCAATATCTTTTTCCAGCTGTATTCTATTGTCTACAGTGCTGACAATTTTTGTGTCATCCGCGTATAAATATTTTTGTGTCATCCGCGTATAAATAATTATGTTTTAGTTGAAAAAAAATGAAACGCGTTATAGGCACCCCTAAAATCAAAACATTTTTTTTTTTAATTTATGACAAAAACTGAGAATGCTGTTCATTTTAATATCAACGTTTAGTCTATCATAAATTCTAAATGCGTTTTTCCATAAATTTTTCTCTAGTAGTTTTTTAAACGTCTAGATTCTGACCTTTTTCATTATCAAAACCAAGTGATAAGTTATGAAAGCTTTGAGCCTCGAGTGTTGCTCGTGAAATTGAAAAATTGAAGACGCTGCAGAATCGGTTCTCTTCATCAAGGGCTTTTCAATGATATAACTTTTGTATCTCCAAAAGACACTGATCAGTCAAAAATGACCCAACAAAAAGCCGTGGTAGCATATAGCGTGTAACCCCCAAATAAATTTGGAGGTTGGAGCAATAAATCGTAGCTGGGAGCCATAGTAGGGAGTTATTTTGAGGGAAGGGGTTCTCATATAATTTCAACAATAGCAAACAATGATTCAACTCGAGCGCGTCTTAAAACGTACTGTTGTGACTCTGACATCAAAAATTTGATCTCAAAAATTGTATCAACCTTTTAGAAACATTGCTGATCAATCGGCAAATTTGTGATAATTTTAACAATGACTGTTGTAAATTCATCAAAACTTCCGACACTCATGATTCAGTGCTGAGTCAGTGTTTTATCTATTTTATTATGCGCTGAATACTCAGCACTTATTTATTTCAGCATATATAGTCCGGGTGTTATCTTTTAGTTCAATTGAAAGTTTTATGAACCACCAGTAAGAGCCTTAAATTGTGCTACTGGGTTCTTTGAAGCTGTAAAACTGGGTTTGAGGTAACTTTAAATTGTACTCTAGACTACCTACGTGGTGTCGTAGTTAATTGAGTTTATCTTAAACCGACCTCTAAACTTTTAAATGAGGGCCGCTTTCAAACTTTGAAAAAGCTGAATTGATTCAAATCAATGCTTGCGTGTTTGAACACGGCGAGTTCTATAAACAAGTGTCTACGTTTTTGTTTTTGTTTGACACAAAAAGCGTCCAAGTTATAATTTCACGCAGTTAAGCACAAGACAAGCTTTAAATCGTTTTGTCCCTAATTTGTTAAAAGTACCGTAACCAGTATTGCTAAGTTTGTTTATACAAGTTTTCCTGGCTTGTGACCAAATTTAAAGGCTGTATTTGGCCATTTTGAGCGTGAATTTATAAAGTCTGTTCGAAGTTTGTATAATCAAATTGGGGTTTTAACGCCTGCGAGTTATTAAGAATTTGACGAACATTTGAATTATGTTTAGCTCTATAAACTGTGTGATATTTGTTGAATGCTTAACCGGTTATGTGTCACGATTAGTGTTCACGAATTCTAAGAAAAATCCTTTAAGGAAAGATCCCAAAAATTTATGGAATCAGAAAGGACTTCGACTTTTAGAGGTCGTTTTACAAGAGTGCGGATTGCAATCTTGCTCGTTTATGGGGTTATGTTTGTATAGAATGTCCTCAAAGTTTTTCATCGATAATAAATTGCCCATTAAGTATTATGTCAAACTTTATGCCGTTGAGGGCACGCTAACCTTTCATTTGGAAGTTAAGTTTTATTTGGAAGATTCAATTCAGCTTACAGATAAACTTTCGCTATTTTACTACTATTTGCAAATTCGTAAGAACATTAAAAATGTTCTAGAAGTTTCTTCCAGTTGTGAACAAATTTTGTTGCTGTTTTCGTACGTAACGCTGATTGAAAATGGAAAGTTGAACGAGAAGAGTTTGGATGTCTATTTAGGAATTGATATGTGCGATTATTTGCCCAATTGGCTGACTGACATTTACTCTCAGCCTTACATCTTGAAGAGTATTCAACGTATTCAGAGAGGCTACACGTTGCAGAGGTAAGATTTGCTGGTGAAATTTCAAATACAGTGAAATTCTCATAACTCTTAGTAAATACTGTTCAATGATCTGTTTCCTTTTCCATCGCCATCATTGTTGGTTTTCTTTGAAAACAAGCCAATGCTAGATTTTGCACTTTCGTTTTTGGCGTTTTTCCCCATTGATATTTGGCATTCCATCTCCCTTTCAGTCATTTGTTCTGTATAAGTTAACTTATACAGAACTTAATTATAAATATGAGATTTTTTTAAATCTAAGTTTGCTTTGATTAATATGCCAATAATCCAAGACGTTAGTAGATTCTGATCAAATTTTTTATTTAATATTTTAGGTTATAGTTTTTTCTTTTTTTCTAACTTGCATTCAGACAAATTAATAAGGTGTTGTAGAAAATATATAAAACACCATTTTGAATTGGTGCCATTAGGGGGCAGCAAAACAATAGATTCCGAATAATCTATGAATAGATATTTTTTTATATTTCTGTTGTGCAGTGAATTTCAGTAAACAAGCAGAAATTAAATGGCCTTTATTTCAGTCGTGCATCAATGATGAAACGATTCATAACGGAGTCACAAAAAGTACCCGAACTGAGCACACATTTCGTAAGAGTGAAGAGGAGAAACCCAACAAAGAGCACAATCAGAAAGAGGGCAACAGAAACCCCCCTTACCCAAATCTTACTCGGTCTATCTGCCAAATTCATTACAATTTACACGTTGAAAGATAACCAACCCTTAGCTATGTCTAGATGTTTCCACCTTGACAAATTATCCCGCATCAAATTCAAGAACCGAAAATTTCGAATCCATATAGCCGACATGCCGAAAAAGTACCGTCGCCCAATAGAATTTGAGCTAGAGTCAAAGCACGAAGCTCAGAGGTTCTTCAATTTATGCTGTCAAACTTGTTCACACTATTTTCGTACGAAGGAGTTAGTTCAAACGCTGAAAAACGACTTATTATGCGAAATAGAAACACCCCGAGACGAAAGTAGAGGTAGAGAACGTCGTGAATTTCGAGAGTCGTTAATAAATGGTGACGAATATGATCTGAACTGCATTTTTAGAGGCCAGACAGGTCTAATGCAATGGCGAACATTCTCTGAAAGCGCAAAAAACAGTTTTGATTCTGAGAAAGAAAATCTAGCCGGCGAAACCAATTCGTTTATCTCCGAAGGCAACGAATCTATGGAAAATGACGATGTTTTTCATGAACAGCTTCCTACTCGCGAATCAGGAAAGAGTTTCGCGGAAAAACAGAGGATAGAAATGGGGTGGGAAAGTTTGCATTGCACAAATTACGGATTCGAAAGCAGCCCCGCTCAGGTCAAAGAAGAGAAAAATGCATCTACGTTGAACTCAAAAGAAACATTTGATGTCCCCTTTGCTATCTTGTAAAATTTTTTGCATTTGTAAAATTTTGTAATAACTAAATTAGTCAATTATTTCATTGCTTCAAAGTGTTCTGTTTAATTTCTGTTTTAAAAACATAGCCAAACAAGGAGGCTCCGTAATTCACTTACTGTTTGAAAGCCATCGTTGTATTAGTAAAAAATATATAATCTCAAACCACACACACACACACTAAATGGATTAAATAATGCCACATTAGAGGGCCAATTAAACCTGCCATTAATGAGATTACGAAACAAGACAAACAGCGCGAAATAAACAACAAAAAACATTAACTACGGGTGAAACTCAATCTATTTTTTTTAGTACTCTTAAAACTCAAAGTACTAAGATTCTTAGTAACAAAGTCAATATAGTCTCAGGTAAAACAGAAACTAAACAATTTAACTTTAACTTCACAACAAAGGAGAAGAGTCCAGTCTTTGATGAGACTGGACTCTAAATAATCTAAATCTCTAAATCATCTAAATTTTGAAAACCCGAAAAAGTTCGCAGTCACAAAAACCATTAACCTTCAACTAAAAGTAACGGGGTGGATTTACATTTAAGACTAAGTCATCAGACTGAAAAACAAAACAAAAAACACAGGCGACTCAAAAACTAACGAAAAATTACAAAAACAGTGTTGAAGCCTACTAAAATCATAATCTATGAACTGAAAAGATTATATGTTCCTTCTGATCGCATTTGAATTTCAATGAAAGCAGTTTTAAACGTGCAAGGTGATAAGACAACAAATGAACCTCATATTTTGAGCAATTAAAAAATAAAAAGTGTCAAATTAACAAAGTCATTAAAGCGGCAATTAAACCCCAAAAACAGTCGAGATTGACGTTTGCCTCACAACGTTAAAAATTATGTTGGTTTTATTTGAAAATAATTAAACTCGGTCACTAAAACAATAAGATATTAAATAGAGATATTGAAGTTGATTTATACTTAAACAGGATGTCATTTTGACCTCTCAATTCTCAAAATGAGTCAGCGGACCAGAAAAAATTTAACACAGACAAAGGTTGAAAATTCAAAAAAAACTTTGCCAGAAGAGTGTCGAAGCCTTTAAAAAATAATTAACAACCAAAATCCAGTAATTTTTAAATGTTTCCAATGGCAACTTGTATCAAAGTGGTGAAATCTTAAGTAAAACAAAAAAAATAACTCAGATTAATTTTTTTATCACTTCGAATTTTTTTAGTTTTAGCCTACTTTTAATCGAATGTCAGAAATCGTACAACAAAATACATCCGTTTGTTTTGGATACAAGTTCACACAATTTCAACAATAACCCGCGAATAGTCAACCAGTTTCAAGACATAAAGAAATTAGTGACTTACAAGAAAAACATGAGCTTTTGGGTTTTTTGATAGCCTCAATTATATCTTGATATTACACCATACCTAATCAGTATAACTTTGATTGAAATGTTTTGCACGCATATAAGATTCCTGAGCCCTACCGTCGCATAAATTTGATAGTTTATGGGACCAGGAAAATAAATTCCCTACGAATAATCACCAAGAAGGGAAAAAGTAACGCGCATTTTTGATCTTTTGCCTGCGCGGTTTTTTGAATCTGAAAAGCAGCAAATTTTTTTTCAGCAATTCTGCCAACTTTTATTCAAAGATATTTTGCCAACATTGTACTCTGCAGTATTCAAAGTATTGAAAATCGAACTTGAAACTGCAAATTGCAGGTATCGAAGATATCGAAGATACTCATTGGTTGAAAAATGTCAAATTTTTTTTTGTAACTGAAAGAAAACTTGAAGAGATTCTACCAACAACAAGGCAAATCTGATATCAATTCAGATATACACTACCTATACACTACTTTTATTGTATATACACTACAGTATATACACTACTTTTATTGTATTCATGGAACATATTGCAAGTTGAAGTTGGGGATATGAAGATTTTTTTTTTGATATTGAAATTTTATTAATATAAACAAGCAATTGTCAGAATAATATTGCCAACTACTCATCTCGGATACAATCAATTCTTGGAGTGTTCATGCAGCAAATTTTTGATCATAGCAAGTAATTTTATGATGAAAGTAGCGTTTGCGGCTAAAACCCACACAAGTTAAAGGGATTTTTAACAGATAGAAAACACCAATCACTCCAACAATTTCAAATTTTCTGATTTTTGATTCCGATGTATAACATTCAAACGAAGTTTATTTTTTTTCGAAACATTTTTCGGTTCTAACTTTTGCTATAGTCATTTGAAACAATAACATAACAATTGGAAGTTTCTTTACACAGTGCGATACACAAAAATGTGTGATCAGTCGAGAAAAAGTAAAGGTGTTTACTTCTCTGGAAAAGAGGAGGACTTTGCTTATTTTCAGGATCAATTTGAAGCAAAGATGTTTAAAAGGAAACTTCTGAGAATTTTGAAAGGGCAGTGTGATGAAACTGATTTTGAAAAAAAAATTGAAACCTAATGCTTCCGAGAAAGCTAGACTTAGAAATAAACCGCAAACTCGGGAGAAAATTGATGAATTAAAGATGAGTGTTTGATGTGAGATCATACAATTACTTGACAAACGTTCTGCAATGTTTTTGAGATCTTACAAAGAGGATGGTCCAAAGGCATGGGCCGTATTGTGTGATAGACATAAAAGTTGTGAACGGCCTCGTCTACAGAAATTGACTGAAAAGTTGACTAATTTGAAAATGATTGCAAATGAAAGTGTCATTGATTATATCACAAGGGCTGAAAAGGTGGAAAGTAAGTTAAGAGAAGTTGATGGACAAGTCTGTGAGCACATGCTTATTTCTATTATTTTGAAAGGTCTCACAGATGATTTTGATAACTTTGTAGCAATACGCAAATTCAGTAAGGCTGAACAAAATCTGGATACTATTAAAAGAGATTTAGTAAATTTTCAATATGACAAAAAAAAACAACGTAGCAGTGATTAGCGTCGGTAGTCTACTCTCTTTGGCAGTAACAGACAGTAACCAAAATTGAAATGTAATTCTTGTGGGAAAAATGGGTCACAAGGAAGCGTATCGTTTTGCAACAGACTCTAACAAAAGAAATATGAAATATCATAATTGTGGTACTTCAGGTCACCTAGCAAAAGATTGTCTGAAACCAAAGCAAATCAAAAAGTACTGTTATTCTTGCAAAATGAACAACCATGACCGCAGCGAATGCGTAAACTTAAAAATGGTACCAGTAACAAAGAAAACAGCTAATTTACTTCTGGAAATAAGCCCAGATGATTAAAAAAATTTTTTCTGGTTAAGAAAAAGTAGTGATAACAATGTTTTAGCAACGGATGAAGTTGATATAAAATTTGATTTGGGATGAACAAATTACACTTTGAAAGATCGCCAACTGTTTGCTACATTAGATGAAAGTTTTTCGGGGTCTGTTGGCTGTGCAAACAGTTCTGAATCCAAAATCAAAGGAAAGGGTAGGGCTGAATTTTATGTGTGTAAGTATAATTGAAAGAGAGCAAAATTGACACTGTCAGAAGCTCTTTTTGTTTCCGAATACGGAAAGAATTTAATTTCAGAAAGCAAATTGAAAAATTCTGGTAATAAAATAGAATTTGGAGACAACGATCAGATAGTAACAAGAGATGGGACTGTTTTCCCACTGATGCAAGAGAACAATCTATTCCAATGGAGTGCTAAGTTAATTAATCATGAGACTCAAGAAAATGATTTTTTGCGACGAACAATGCTTATCTTCGTCACAGATTAGGTCATAATAATATTCAGGATTTGATAAAATTTCAAAACCATGTTGATGGAATGCAAATTGACAAAAAAGATAGCAGTGAATTGAAGTGTGACACTTGCAAATTAAACAAAGCAATACGTAACACTGTTCCAAAATATAGTGTTGACAGAGCAGACAATGCGACTGATATTGTTCATGCTGATATTTTGGGATCAGTAACATCTGTATAAGTTGACAATCATAGATATGCAGTTCCATTTGTTGACAGTTTTTCCAGATATTCGAAAGTATACTCTATGAAAACTTGTAACGAATGCCTCCAGTTTTTTCAATAGTTTTGCGCTGATTTTGGTACACCTCAAACACTTGTAAGTGACGGCGCAAAAGAGTTTTCCTCTAGTCAGTTTTCCAGGTGTTGTCGTGCAAATAAGGTGAGACTTGAAAATTCAGCACCTTATAAGCCCGAGGAAAATGGCAAAGTTGGTAGAAAATGCGGGACTACTATCGGCATGACAAGATGTTTTTTGGATAACGCGGGTTTGGGAAAAAGAATATTGGACCTATGTAATGAACTACGCTTCTTACATCAAAAACTACTGTTTTCACTCAGCATTTGGAAAAACATTTACGAAAAAATGTATGGATCCAAACCAAACGTTTCTTTTGCAAAAGTTTTTGGCTGTAAGTCTTATAGCTATATCGGAAAACAGTTCCGGGGAAAACTTGATCATCGTGCTCAAAAGGGAATTTTTCTGGGATCTTTGAGTCAATATTGGTTGACATCCAAAACGGAGAAAGGCTTTATTTATGAAAAAAATAAAGTCCTAAAAACTCGATTCTGATTGGTTGTAAAAGAATAAATACTTTCTCTTAAATGTTTAACTATTCTCCTTTCACTCTTTTAGTTGGTTCCTATCAGAGCCAGACCTGGAATAACAAAAAAGTATATTTCTCTCTCTCTCTCTCTCTCTCTCTACTCCGCTCTTGTTTAGTATTGAGATATATGTTAGATTTTCGCATTGGGGCCATGCATCGTCTACTGAAGTTCAGATAGAACAGTAACAGACTAGAGATATAGAACTTTAGTTAGTCAGGTAAGCCTTAAGATTATACTATATTCTTGAGACACCATTAGACCTCAGTGGAGTAACCTTGCAAGCTAACCCTACTTCGAGACACGTCTTATCTGGTGCGACCAATGGATCGCATTCAGAACACAACCACCAAAACCATAAATTTCTATTTTTTGCTCCTCACACCTATAATATTGATAATAACCAGATAGACTTAGTTTAAACATAACGGTAAACAAATGGCTACCAGCAATTTACCACCAATGACTAACAATCATTCACTAATGCCATTCGCAATCGATAATGATTGTCCGGATGAAAACCGTGAAATTAGTCACACAATAATAACAAATTTGAGGAATGACCTCTTCAAAGAAACAAAACATATAATACCGATTAACATTCATAGAAACCATTTGTCACATTACACACCGGTAATATTACTCGATAGAGATCTAAATAACCAAAACTGTACATTCACTCTCACAGACGAAGCAGGAAACAGAGAATCACTTTATAATTTCCACAATGAAACAACATTAGAAAATATGTTCAAAATATTCGTAAAAAGACACGAAGACTCACAAGACAAAAATAAAATAACAGCCATACCGAGCTCACCGTACGAATTAATAAAAAATACCGCGGGACACTTATCAATAAAAAATTTATCCGAAACAAATATCAAAAACAAAGCAAACATCAGTAAATGATAAATTACGTAACGATATTTTACAATTTAATAATTGGTTGACAAAAATCATTGATATGAAAACAGAATTCAAAACAATAATAAAAGTTATAGTAGAGATTGTATCGGAATTTACATTCCTTTTCCGGCTAGATAACATACAACATATAAACGAAAAATGAATAGAATTCGGACAAACACATAAAGAGGAAATAAAAGGTTTAAAACAAGAGTTAAAAAACTTCTGGAACCCTGAATACTATTCACCAGATTTCGAAAGCATCCCTAAAGTTAGCTCTGATAGCTTAAACTACCTAATAGGGCTAGATAGTAATATAGCAATCATCGATCAGGGACAACTTGGTTGAACAACTTTCAACCATTAAAAAAGCATGACATCAACATCTACACCGAAAGATGTTCAAACGAATACAACTTTACAAATATAACAAAAATCAACAATAAACCCTGATAAACCATTGACATCAAACATATTCGGATTCCATAATAATGCAATGGATGAAGGAGCATACTTTTTCGATGCAGAAGACAACGTGTTACAATTTAATAGAAGGCTACCATCATCAGTAAATCAGCGAACAAGAAGAAGGGACCAAGATCAAACGATAAATTATTACAATAATCAACAAACAAGTAGTAACATATTAACTAATAACAGAGAACAATGCAATTTAAATCAGAATTACCACTCCAACTATGAACAAAACACCCAAGAGTATAATGACTTAAGAGATGAAATAACAATAAAAGTAACAAATCATACAAACAAATAATTAGATAACCTAGAATATAAATTTGCACAAACGAATGAAAATATAGAACGAAAACAAGAAGAAGTATTCGGAGTGATGTTCGATCGACTCTACAAAACACTAGAAGAAATCAGTAGACAAAATAATATTAGAACAGAAATCAGAGATACTGAAACAAACAGAATACAAAACAATAGACAACCAGATACCCAAACAATAACAACTAATCAATAGCAACAGAAGAAAGACATACTATGGTCACAGAACCGCCTCTACCATTCTATAAACAATTGACATCAATGAGTATAAATGAAGAACCACAACTAGAAGAAAGCATTAGCAGTGGATCAGTACCAACAACAATAAAACCATTCGACGGTACAGACCCAGCATACACCGTCGAAGAGTACCTAAACAGTATTGTCGCAGCAATGATTTTTAGTAGCGGCATTGAACCAGTGAACAAACCAGGACACCATCAATGAAAAGTCAAAAGAGCAGCTTTGATCTTACATACACTACAAGGGCCAGCTCAAAAATGGTACTCTACATTACCCAGCGAAACCAAATTTGATTGGGAAACATTCTGTAAAGAATTCTTGGACAAAACAAAAATCAAAACAACAAGCAAAAATAGTATTACAACAATTGCAAAAGCATACAATTGAGTAACTACGGTCATTAGCACTACCAATTGAAACACAAGTGAAAACAGCATATTCACTATATGCTGAAGATTATAGAAACAATGTAATGAACCAAACATTCATTAGATGTTTAGATAACGAAATAAAAACAGCAGCATTGAAAAAACATGCAAAACGTAAACAAACACCGAGAGAACCCGAAATGTCATTCAAGACATTAGTTGATAACATTGATCAAATGTACTTAACAAGAACAATAACAAAAAACCACAAAAGACTGTACGAAGTCAATGAAAGCACAACAAATATTAAATAAGAATTACAACAAATGAATGCAACATGTAGTAACCTTAATAACCTTAAGAAAATGATTTAGAACAGTTCAAAGGAACAATTTGTTATGTACTAAACGGCATTAATAATATCTTCGACAGTAAAAATTTCAAGGGAAGAACAAAATTTGCATTACTTTGCCAGTATTGGAGTTCCCATGGACACACCAAGGGAAGATGCTTCAAAAAATTTTAAAAAAAGCTTAACCAGACAGAAAGAAAAATCATTCTACGGACATATGAGAAATAACCAAATTTTACCGAATAGACAAATTGACTCAAACAACGTAAATGGACGACAATTACCTTCTACAACACCAGTCTATAACTGTTCAAGAAGCAGAACACCATACAGATCACAGTCAAAAAACGGATGCTACAATAGATGCAACAGCAGCTTAGTAACAAAGTCAATATAGTCTCAGGTAAAACAGAAACTAAACAATTTAACTTTAACTTCACAACAAAGGAGAAGAGTCCAGTCTTTGATGAGACTGGACTCTAAATAATCTAAATCTCTAAATCATCTAAATTTTGAAAACCCGAAAAAGTTCGCAGTCACAAAAACCATTAACCTTCAACTAAAAGTAACGGGGTGGATTTAAATTTAAGACTAAGTCATCAGACTGAAAAACAAAACAAAAAACACAGGCGACTCAAAAACTAACGAAAAATTACAAAAACAGTGTTGAAGCCTACTAAAATCATAATCTATCAACTGAAAAGATTATATGTTCCTTCTGATCGCATTTGAATTTCAATGAAAGCAGTTTTAAACGTGCAAGGTGATAAGACAACAAATGAACCTCATATTTTGAGCAATTAAAAAATAAAAAGTGTCAAATTAACAAAGTCATTAAAACGGCAATTAAACCCCAAAAACAGTCGAGATTGACGTTTGCCTCACAACGTTAAAAATTATGTTGGTATTATTTGAAAATAATTAAACTCAGTCACTAAAACAATAAGATATTAAATAGAGATATTGAAGTTGATTTATACCTAAACAGGATGTCATTTTGACCTCTCAATTCTCAAAATGGGTCAGCGGACCAGAAAAAATTTAACACAGACAAAGGTTGAAAATTCAAAAAAACTTTGCCAGAAGAGTGTCGAAGCCTTTAAAAAATAATTAACAACCAAAATCCAGTAATTTTTAAATGTTTCCAATGGCAACTTGTATCAAAGTGGTGAAATCTTAACTAAAACAAAATAATAACTCAGATTAATTTTTTTATCACTTCGAAGAATTTTTTTAATTTTAGCCTACTTTTAATCGAATGTCAGAAATCGTACAACAAAATACATCCGTTTGTTTTGGATACAAGTTCACACAATTTCAACAATAACCCGCAAATAGTCAACCAGTTTCAAGACATAAAGAAATTAGTGACATGCAAGAAAAACATGAGCTTTTGGGTTTTTTGATAGCCTCAATTATATCTTGATATTACACCATACCTAATCAGTATAACTTTGATTGAAATGTTTTGCACGCATATAAGATTCCTGAGCCCTACCGTCGCATAAATTTGATAGTTTATGGGACCAGGAAAATAAATTCCCTACGAATAATCACCAAGAAGGGAAAAAGTAACGCGCATTTTTGATCTTTTGCCTGCGCGGTTTTTTGAATCTGAAAAGCAGCAAATTTTTTTTCAGCAATTCTGCCAACTTTTATTCAAAGATATTTTGCCAACATTGTACTCTGCAGTATTCAAAGTATTGAAAATCGAACTTGAAACTGCAAATTGCAGGTATCGAAGATATCGAAGATACTCATTGGTTGAAAAATGTCAAATTTTTTTTTGTAACTGAAAGAAAACTTGAAGAGATTCTACCAACAACAAGGCAAATCTGATATCAATTCAGATATACACTACCTATACACTACTTTTATTGTATATACACTACAGTATATACACTACTTTTATTGTATTCATGGAACATATTGCAAGTTGAAGTTGGGGATATGAAGATTTTTTTTTTTGATATTGAAATTTTATTAATATAAACAAGCAATTGTCAGAATAATATTGCCAACTACTCATCTCGGATACAATCAATTCTTGGAGTGTTCATGCAGCAAATTTTTGATCATAGCAAGTAATTTTATGAAGAAAGTAGCGTTTGCGGCTAAAACCCACACAAGTTAAAGGGATTTTTAACAGATAGAAAACACCAATCACTCCAACAATTTCAAATTTTCTGATTTTTGATTCCGATGTATAACATTCAAACGAAGTTTATTTTTTTTCGAAACATTTTTCGGTTCTAACTTTTGCTATAGTCATTTGAAACAATAACATAACAATTGGAAGTTTCTTTACACAGTGCGATACACAAAAATGTGTGATCAGTCGAGAAAAAGTAAAGGTGTTTACTTCTCTGGAAAAGAGGAGGACTTTGCTTATTTTCAGGATCAATTTGAAGCAAAGATGTTTAAAAGGAAACTTCTGAGAATTTTGAAAGGGCAGTGTGATGAAACTGATTTTGAAAAAAAAATTGAAACCTAATGCTTCCGAGAAAGCTAGACTTAGAAATAAACAGCAAACTCGGGAGAAAATTGATGAATTAAAGATGTGTGTTTGATGTGAGATCATACAATTACTTGACAAACTTTCTGCAATATTTTTGAGATCTTACAAAGAGGATGGTCCAAAGGCATGGGCCGTATTGTGTGATAGACATAAAAGTTGTGAACGGCCACGTCTACAGAAATTGATTGAAAAGTCGACTAATTTGAAAATGATAGCAAATGAAAGTGTCATTGATTATATCACAAGGGCTGAAAAGGTGGAAAGTAAGTTAAGAGAAGTTGATGAACAAGTCAGTGAGCACATGCTTATTTCTATTATTTTGAAAGGTCTCCCTGATGATTTTGATAACTTTGTAGCAAATCGCAAATTCAGTAAGGCTGAACAAAATCTGGATAGTATTAAAAGAGATTTAGTTAATTTTCAATATGACATAAAAACAACGTAGCAGTGACTAGCGTCGGTAGTCTACTCTCTTTGGCAGTAACAGACAGTAACCAAAATTGAAGTGTAATTCTTGTGGGAAAAATGGGTCACAAGGAAGCGTATCGTTTTGCAACAGACTCTACCAAAAGAAATATGAAATATCATAATTGTGGAACTTCAGGTCGTCTAGCAAAAGATTGTCTGAAACCAAAGCAAATCAAAAAGTACTGTTATTCTTGCAAAATGAACAACCATGACCGCAGCGAATGCCGTAAACTTAAAAATGGTACCAGTAACAAAGAAAACAGCTAATTTATTTCTGGAAATAAACTCAGATGATTAAAAACTTTTTTTTGATTAAAAAAAAGTAGTGATATCAATGTTTTAGATACGGATGAAGTTGATATAAAATTTGATTTAGGATGAACAAATTACACGTTGAAAGATCGCCAACTGTTTGCTACATTAGATGAAAGTTTTTCGGGATCTGTTGGCTGTGCAAACAGTTCTGAATCCAAAATCAAAAGAAAAGGGTAGGGTTGAATTTTATGTGTGTAAGTATAATTGAAAGAGAGCAAAATTGACACTGTCAGAAGCTCTTTTTGTTTCCGAATACGGAAAGAATTTAATTTCAGAAAGCAAATTGAAAAATTCTGGTAATAAAATAGAATTTGGAGACAACGATCAGATAGTAACAAGAGATGGTACTGTCTTCCCACTGATGCAAGAGAACAATCTATTCCAATGGAGTGCTAAGTTTATTTATCATGAGACTCAAGAAAATGATTTTTTGCAACGAACAATGCTTATCTTCGTCACAGATTAGGTCATAATAATATTCAGGATTTGATAAAATTTCAAAACCATGTTGATGGAATGCAAATTGACAAAAATGATAGCAGTGAATTGAAGTGTGACACTTGCAAATTAAACAAAGCAAAACGTAATACGGTACCAAAATATAGTGTTGACAGAGCAGACAATGCGATTGATATTGTTCATGCTGATATTTTGGGATCAGTAACATCTGTATCAGTTGACAATCATAGATATGCAGTTCCATTTTGTTGACAAGTTTTCCAGATATTCGAAAGTATAATTTATGAAAACTTGTAACGAATGCCTCCAATTTTTTCAGTAGTTTTGCGCTGATTTAGGTACAGCTCAAACACTTGTAAGTGACGGCGCAAAAGAGTTTTCCTCTAGTCAGTTTTCCAGGTGTTGTCGTGCAAATAAGGTGAGACTTGAAAATTCAGCAGCTTATACGCCCAAGGAAAATGGCAAAGTTGGGAGATAATGCGGGACTACTATCGGCATGACAAGATGTTTGTTGGATAACGCAGGTTTGGGAAAAAGAATATTGGACCTATGCAATGAACTACGCTTCTTACATCAAAAACTACTGTTTTCACTCAGCATTTGGAAAAACATTTACGAAAAAATGTATGGATCCAAACCAAACGTTTCTTTTGCAAAGGTTTTTGGCTGTAAGTCTTATAGCTATATCGGAAAACAGTTCCGGGGAAAACTTGATCATCGTGCTCAAAAGGGAATTTTTCTGGGATCTTTGAGTCAATATTGGTTGACATCCAAAACGGAGAAAGGCTTTATTTATGAAAAAAATAAAGTCCTAAAAACTCGATTCTGATTGGTTGTAAAAGAATAAATATTTTCTCTTAAATGTTTAACTATTCTCCTTTCACTCTTTTAGTTGGTTCCTATCAGAGCCAGACCTGGAATAATAAAAAAGTATATTTCTCTCTCTCTCTCTCTCTCTCTCTACTCCGCTCTTGTTTAGTATTGAGATATATGTTAGACTTTCGCATTGGGGCCGTGCATCGTCTACTGAAGTTCAGATAGAACAGTAACAGACTAGAGATATAGAACTTTAGTTAGTCAGGTAAGCCTTAAGATTATACTATATTCTTGAGACACCATTGGACCTCAGTGGAGTAACCTTACAAGCTAACCCTACTTCGAGACACGTCTTATCTGGTGCGACCAATGGATCGCATTCAGAACAGAACCACCAAAGCCATAAATTTCTATTTTTTGCTCCTCACACCTATAATATTAATAATAACCAGATACACTTAGTTTAAACATAACGGTAAACAAATGGCTACCAGCCATTTACCACAAATGACTAACAATCATTCACTAATACCATTCGCAATCGATGATGATTGTCCGGATGAAAACCGTGAAATTATTCACACAATAATAACAAACTTGAAGAATGACCTCTTCAAAGAAACAAAACATATAATACCGATTAACATTCATAGAAACCATTTGTCACATTACACACCGGTAATATTACTCGATAGAGATCTAAATAACCAAAATTGTACATTCACTCTCACAGACGAAGCAGGAAACAGAAAATCACTTTACAATTTCCACAATGAAACAACATTAGAAAATATGTTCAAAATATTCGTAAAAAGACACGAAGACTCACAAGACAAAAATAAAATAACAGCCATACCGAGCTCAACGTACGAATTAATAAAAAATACCGCGGGACACTTATCAATAAAAAATTTATCCGAAACACTTATCAAAAACAAAGCAAACATCAGTAAATGATAAATTATGTAACGATATTTTACAATTTAATAATTGGTTGACAAAAATCATTGATATGAAAACAGAATTCAAAACAATAATAAAAGTTATAGTTGAGATTGTATCGGAATCTACATTCCTTTTCCGGCTAGATAACATAGATCATATAAACGAAAAAAGAATAGAATTCGGACAAACATATAAAGAGGAAATAAAAGGTTTAAAGCAAGAGTTAAAAAACTTCTGGAACCCTGAATACTATTCACCAGATTTCGAAAGCATCCTAAGAGTTAGCTCTGATAGCTTAAAATACCTAATAGGGCTAGATAGTAATATAGCATTCATCGATCAGGGACAACTTGGTTGAACAACTTTCAACCATTAAAAAAGCATGACATCAACATCTACACCGAAAGATGTTCAAACGAATACAACTTTACAAATATAACAAAAATCAACAATAAACCCTGATAAACCATTGACATCAAACATATTCGGATTCCATAATAATGCAATGGATGAAGGAGCATACTTTTTCGATGCAGAAGACAACGTGTTACAATTTAATAGAAGGCTACCACCATCAGTAAATCAGCGAACAAGAAGAAGGGACCAAGATCAAACGATAAATTATTACAATAATCAACAAACAAGTAGTAACATATTAACTAATAACAGAGAACAATGCAATTTAAATCAGAATTAACACTCCAACTATGAACAAAACACCCAAGAGTATAATGACTTAAGAGATGAAATAACAATAAAAGTAACAAATCATACAAACAAATAATTAGATAACCTAGAATATAAATTTGCACAAATGAATGAAAATATAGAACGAAACAAGAAGAAGTATTCGGAGTGATGTTCGATCGACTCAACAAAACACTAGAAGAAATCAGTAGACAAAATAATATTAGAACAGAAATCAGAGATACTGAAACAAACAGAATACAAATCAATAGACAACCAGATACCCAAACAATAACAACTAATCAATAGCAACAGAAGAAAGAGATACTATGGTCACAGAACCGCCTCTACCATTCTATAAACAATTGACATCAATGAGTATAAATGAAGAACCACAACTAGAAGAAAGCATTAGCAGTGGATCAGTACCAACAACAATAAAACAATTCGACGGTACAGACCCAGCATACACCGTCGAAGAGTACCTAAACAGTATTGTCGCAGCAATGATTTTTAGTAGCGGCATAGAACCAGTAAACAAACCAGGACACCATCAATAAAAAGTCAAAAGAGCAGCTTTGATCTTACATACACTACAAGGGCCAGCTCAAAAATGGTACTCTACCTTACCCAGCGAAACCAAATTTGATTGGGAAACATTCTGTAAAGAATTCTCGGACAAAACAAAAATCAAAACAACAAGCAAAAATAGTACTACAACAATTGCAAAAGCATACAATTGAGTCACAACGGTCACTAGCAGTACGAATTGAAACACAATTGAAAACAGCATATTCACTATATGCTGAAGATTATAGAAACAATGTAATGAACCAAACATTCATTAGATGTTTAGATAACGAATCAAAAACAGCAGCATTGAAAAAACACGCAAAACGTAAACAAACACCGAGAGAACCCGAAATGTCATTCAAGACATTAGTTGATAACATTGATCAAATGTACTTAACAAGAACAATAACAAAAAACCACAAAAGACTGTACGAAGTCAATGAAAGCACAACAAATATTAAATAAGAATTACAACAAATGAATGCAACATGTAGTAACGTTAATAACCTTAATGAAAATGATTTAGAACAGTTCAAAGGAACAATTTGTTATGTACTAAACGGCATTAATAATATCTTCGACAGAAAAAATTTCAAGGGAAGAACAAAATTTGCATTACTTTGCCGGTATTGGAGTTCCCATGGACACACCATGGGAAGATGCTTCAAAAAATTTGAAAAAAGCTTAACCAGACAGAAAGAAAAATCATTCTACGGACATATGAGAAATAACCAAATTTTACCGAATAGACAAATTGACTCAAACAACGTAAATGGACGACAATTACCTTCTACAACACCAGTCTATAACTGTTCAAGAAGCAGAACACCATACAGATCACAGTCAAAAAACGGATACTACAATAGATGCAACAGCAGAGATAACCGAAACTATCAAGGTTCTAGAAATTACCATAGAAGTACCAACGATAGAAGGATAAGCTACAATAGAAATAATTATAACAGAAGCAGAAATAACAGTTATAACAGGAATAATAATTATTATAAATATAGTAATAGATCGAACTCCCGATATACAAATCGAAGTAACTCAAGACAAAATTCACCATGTAATAGAAATAACTATAACAATAATAATATTAATAACAATAACAGACAAAGACAATACAGCAGACATTCAACCGCAAAAAACAGATTTAGAGAACGATGAAATAGCAATAATAATGGATACCAATCAAACAATTACAGCAGATACAGTAGAAGAATTTCATCAAACCGAGAGCAAAACAATAGATATCATTCATGAGACAGAAACAATGATGGAACCAACTACCATGAAAAGAAATAGAATGAACAATGTAGATACAGCAGATACAGTAGAAGAAATTCGTCAAACCGAGAACAAAAACAATAGATATCATTCAAGAGACAGAAACAATGATAGAACCAACTACCTTTAAAAAATAGAATGAAAAATGCAGACCAACAGACGAAAAACAATGACCCACCGGGAATCGATGAATACGAATATTCATCAGAATCTCAAACGAAGATCAAGACATATTGGATAAATTCTACAATGCAAAAGAAGATACAGGTAATACAACAATAAATACATAAGAAAGCAACCCAACGTTGATATTACCGATGTGTCATCAGTGTTATAAATTAGCACAAGATTTCACTAAACAAAAACCAATATTGGAGATTGATTTCCTCTTAGATTCAAGAGCAACATTAAATTTGTTGAACGAGGACACATGGAATGAAATAAAAAACAACAATACAGGAATTTACCTCGAAAAAGCCAACAAAACAATTACAGCAGCAAACAATACAAAAATAGAAACAATTGGAACAGCAACACTCTATCTAACCCCGGAAAGAGTAAGAAAAGGTAGAAATAAACCTCAACAAACCTTTGGTATTTACTTGTATGTAACACAATGCAACCATAATATTCTTGGAACTCCTTTCTTCAAAGAATATATAGAAACGATAAACGTAAATACAAAGAAATATACGATAAACACACACAGAATACTCGATAACGATATTACTTTCTTTATGAGTAGCACCAAAGGCTACCCTTATTATTCTCGAATCTACCCGATTTACTACAAAGAACCAATTTATCTAGCACGTAATCAACATAAATGTGTAACATTTCCAATAACTATTTTCCAACGAATGGAAAAATTAAATAAAAAACGAATTTACGGAACACTTCATTAATTTGAACCATTAAATAAACACCAAAACATATCATTTACAGACGTCAAAGATATGTCACGTCACTGGAAAAAGAACACTTTGTAAATATATTTCTAATAAATAAAAATCGACACAAAATCACCATAAACAAAGGATTAATTGGTTTCATTTAACAAAATATATAATTTACAAACATAATCGAAGAAATGTATCAAACCAACTCAATAGACCTATTCTCAACATAATACCAATTGACATATGAAAACGAAAATGACATAAATTAAATTTTGAATATACAGGAAAATGAAAAAATTGAACAAGTTGTAATATTTGAAAGAAAACCTCAGTTCAAATGCAAATTTAATATTAAGAGGTACACAGAAATAGAGAAAGAATTAATTGAAATGTTTGATTTTCAACATTTCCATCTAACACAAGAACAATTTGAAAAAGTAGTAACAATAATACTCATGTACAAACAAGTGTACTCAACAACGAAGTTCGATGTAGGGAAAAGAAAAGTTCAATGAAACCTACCAATGAAAAAAGAAGCTATTTTCAAAAAACAAAGAGCTAGCAAAGTACCAATACATTTAAGAGAAGGAATTCAGAAACTACTAGATGTCTTGAGGAAGTATGACATCATTGCGCCAGTAAACAGAGAACAACTATCAATGTGAAATACATTCACAAACCCCGTTATCATACTACAAAAAGGCAAATCTTTGAAAATTGTTCTAGACGCTAGATACCTCTAGCATGATAGACGAATCAAAATGTAATTGGCCCATAGAACCAGTTGACGTAGCAATAACCAGAATAAATGGAAGAAAATTTACAACAGCAGATTTAAATAGTGCGTATAGTCAAATACCACTAGACGAACAATCAATAAGATACACTCATTTTTTTAATAGGCAATGAACAATATTGTTTCAAACAACTATTCTATGGATTATCGATAGGCAGGCAGCCTTTGCATCGATACTTACCCATTTCCTTTACCCTTTAATTCGAAAAAGAACCGTTATAACCTACGTAAATGATATCTTTATATAGACAAAAACATACGAAGACATGTATCACACATTAGAAGAATATCATAAAATTTTGCTGAAAGAAAACTTTAAGCAGCACCTGACAAAACATAATTCATGCTGACGAAACAAAATTCCTTGGACACACTATAGAAGATAAGAAAGTAAAACCACTTACTTCAAGAATTGATGGTTTTCAAAAACTAGAACCACCAACAAGTATGAAAGCATTACAACGCTATCTGGGAACGATTAACTTTCTTGCGTAATATGTTTACGGCATGCAACCATTACTACAACCACTGTACAAACTTTTACACAAAAAAACCGCATTCAAGTGAAGAAAAGAACATCAAAAAATGTTTGATGAAATGAAAAGAACTATATAGCATAGCCTAGAAATAACAATGCCTGATACAACCAAACCATTCTACATAATATCGGAGCAGCGTTATTACAACAACATCCAACTGAAAAAATGAAATTAATAAACTCGAGATTATTTACACCGATAAAAATGCGACTCTCTACTTTAATTAGAGAATGCTCAGCAATAATATTTGCTCTGACCGAGTATGAGTTTTTACTCACAGTCTCAAGCTACCCAATTGTACTATTTACAGACCATACCCCAATTTTTTTTCTATTTAATCAGAAAAACAAACCAAACCATAGAGTGTACAGATTCCAATTAATCTTGATGAAATTCCCAAATTTACAACTTATTTGAACAGAAGGAAAAAACCTAGCCTTACCTGATCTTTTGAGCAGAACAATTGATGAAGAACACTTCATCAAATCACGGGACATAACAGTGGAAATCCCGGAAAAAATAAAATTTTTCTTTGCAAAAACACCTTTTACTAAAAACCTCGAATGCAAGTATAGTATTTGTAATAACACAAATGACGAAAATGTAGACAAAACACACTATCCAAAATTATCCAATATACATTACAACTATTTTGAAATAAATATCGATAAAAATGAATATCATCCAAATTCATTTGAAATTTACAATACTGAGAAAAAAAAATTAATACCTAACTATAATCCGAAAATATAAAATTGGCAATTACCGATAGTAGAAAAAGATGACCTCATAATTGTGAAAAATCAAAAAGGACAATACGTAACACACCATGATGATGATTACCTTAGACTAGTAAATAAATTCACAGCACAACAAAAAGCAAATTACGAAAACGTAAAAATCACAGATATTTTCTATGATAAAAAAAACGAAGATAACAAAAAAATCTGATAACAGAAACACAAATTTTGGATCCCGTCCTTCAAAAAAAGTGGAAAAACATAACATTAAACCACATTCAGTAACAATGGACATTAGAGGGAACAAAGGATTATTTGCCTACTTCCGAAAATACAAGTCAATTGTAATTGATGAGAAAACAGGAATAATCAAAATCAACATTAACATACACAAAAAATTCAGTCTTGGAATTTGCTTACCACTAACATTATTGCTTAGTGCATTCTACGAAAACCATTGCTTCGACCAGGTAGGTCATACAGGACTCGAAAAAACAAAACGAAGCATAATGGAAAAATACTATTTTCCAAATATCAAAACTTGGGTCAAAATATTAATAGCTGACTGCATTCAATGCCAAAGGAATAAAATATTTGCGAACACAAAAACAAAAAGCAAACAAGAACAATTAGCAACCACAAAAACATATTTCAACGAAATGATAATGATTGATAAAAAGGGACCTATAAACCCAACATCCGAAGGAAATAATTATATGTTTGTCATAATTGACGCATTTTCACATTAAGTAACGATAATGCGTGCACCAAAAAACAACGCATATTATGCCTTCACCGCATTATTTGAAAATTGGTTCATGAAGTTCGGATTACCCGAAGAAATTCCATCGGACAACGGATCAGAATAGATCAACACCGAACTAACACATTTATGCAACCGTTTTGAAATCAAATTTAAACTAAGCACGACCTATGCACCATGGAAAAATGGATTAGTGGGAGGAAAAAACTGAATAATTGGACAGTTTATCGGAACATTAATAAACGAAAAATATAATATTTGGTCAAGAAAAGCAAAATTCTTTTCTTATCCATATAATACGCAATATCAAACACGTTTAGGGATGTCACTATACGCAATTTTTTAAACCAAAAAACCAAGAAAACCAACAGAAATAAAGCTTGGAAGAACTACAGATGAGATTGGAAACTGCAGACCAACAGATACAAGTGTATGCAAAACACAGCCAACCCACACCCATTTAGAGAAACAATTTAACCACCCAAAAATTGCAAGATTACAAAAAGGAACATTTGCTAAATGGTTTCTTGACAAAAAGAAACACTATAATGAAACATATCACACGTTGACAAAAAAGCCTCAAACCCAAAAAAAGTAAGCAGATGAAATGAATCTCAGATTCAGAACAGCCAAACCGCTAAAGAAAAACACATTTGTATTATTAACAAATCAACAACAGATTGGTGCAGTCTCAAAGACACTATTACCACTAAAAACCGGACCTTATATAATAATAGATAAACCCACAGAGACAACATACATTCTCAGGGATGAAAATGAAGAACATATAACAATACATAGAAATCAAGTTGTACCATATTATCCTAAAGAAAGACAGCTAAAGTTAGAATTACAAAAAAATCTCCTTAGTGAAGAGATCCCGACACTGAAGCAGCCGAATACATCTGATAAACAAAAACCAGAAATACAACCAGCAGAAAACACCAATAATAAAACAGATAACAAACTTAGCTACAATCTCCGAAAACGGAAGATGAAGCTAATTTAATCAAATTTGCAAAACAGTAGATTAACTTTTAACTCCTTACTTTTCTATAAATATTATAAAGTAAAATATTTTAATAACCCTAACAAGATTGAAATAAAATTATAAGTGATCTTGATAATACATCGTTTAATTATTAATAATCTTTTTAGTTATAACTGATCAAAAAACTACATCGGATTATACTATTCTATACTATAGTTCTGGAATGACAATACTTCACAATGTTATCCCATTTTCAGATTTTATTGGACTACACTTCCATACATTACTAAATTGTACACCCGGTAATCTACAACTGTATTATATTCAACTATTAAAGTAGTCTACTACATTAGAATGTAGATATTAAACAGCTAATCCCAGTATTATACTACTACATTATTTCACATAGATGCAAATTATCGAAAGCACCACACAGTATTCTTCTATCCCAGACAACACATTATTATACATACCAATATACCCTAACTCGAACCTAACCCCACACCCTCCGTTAACCATTGAAACAGAATGAAAAAACAAATATATTAAATAAAACAAACAACAATAATATATAATATCAAAATAAAAATATCAAAATTAAAGCACAACAAACTAAAATGTGTTAAACACAAAAACCTAACCACTAACCTCTGAAAAAGATGTTAACAGTAACAACTAGCGGTAATCAACAATGACCTCCATTCATAACTACCATCTACAAAAATAATACCGAACTAATTATTAACACTTTTTTGTACAACAATATAGATATTGACATCAATAAGCAAAACACCGATGTAGAAAACAATTTTCTTCTTCACTTTCATATCCTTCTTCTACCATCTATTCTCTCCTTCCTCTACCTTCCATCTCTCTTTTTACATACAACTGACCTTCTTTTCACCATTATCATGTACCACCATCCACTGTCACCAGCTTCTCCACCAGCTTCTTCACTATCACCAGCTTCTCCACCATCATATACAGTCACCCGCCTTCTCACCCGCACTGTCACCCGCAACGTCACCCGCCTTCTCACATGTCATAATCATCATACTGTTCACAATAAACAGATATTCAAATAACAAGCGGATTCAAATAACAAAGAATGATGAGGGTCGTTATAGAAGAACAATAACCCTCATTAGTATTGATAGAAGCCCTTGAAACCTCCACTAATGGTGACAAAAGGTCTCATGTAAACAAATAAACAAATAATATACAAACAAATAAACAAGGCCCAAACGGGTATTCACACAATAAACAAATAATCAAATAGCCAGATGTTCTAATGAACGAGATGTTCAGAAGATTAAAACTGGAATAGATACCTGTTGAATATTGATGTTAAAAAAAGTAAACAAAATATAAACAAAAGAACAAGAATAAGCAAAATAACAAAAGTACACAACTAAACAACACGATAACCGTTTTAAAAAATAATCGGCAGTTATACACTAACTGTATGCAGCGGAATTAAAATAACAGTAAGTAACTTCTCGTATTATCCACGTACGAACAAAACCAGTACAAATATTCAACAGGGACACTATTTCCTGTATAATCCGGTGTTAACAAACTGTATACAAAGTAATAACACATTACAACCTGTATGAGTAATAAATATAGACCGGCAAACATCACTAAGACACAGTTAACAAGGAAATTAACAAGGAAGTACAACTGCTAATTCATTCACATCAAACCACATAATCGCACACGCGAATAAAGATACAGATCGGACTGCAGAACGAGAATGAGCGAACACGAATAAAGAACACGTGCAAATAAAGAGCAGTCAACACTTGTATACCGACACGTACAAATAGTCATTGTACATATCATCACTGTACTCCATTGATCGAAACTACGTAAAGACAACTAACGTTGAACACAAGGATGATAATACGATGAGTATCTAAAACACAGGAAGAATAATTACAATTAAACAACTAAATGAGTCACCAATTACGACAACCACATATGCACAGATATCCATTTATATTCATTGTCAATGTTCACACAGCCAAATAGTTACCAGATTCTCATTTAGACTAATAAACTTACATTATACTAACCAGCCCACAATTCTCTATTCATCCACATTCATCAATCATCTATTTATATACTTATCTTTTCAAATCTAATCATCTATTCACAGAGATCATACACAATCGTGTTCAAATAACATCGTGTTTATAAAAACACGATCATGTTTTTACAATATCGTGTACTACCTCAATGCCTACATTACCCCATCATAGCATACATTCCATCAATGCCTGCATTACTCCATCATAGCAAGTGGTGCATACATTACTTAAACAGTGCACTACCACAGTTCCAGAACTGAACCTCGGCCAAACGCCTGTTGGCCTGAATGTAAATTTGGCCAAATAACCTTCGGCCATATGAACATACATAACCGCAATAAAGCGCCACAACTTATATACGTCAGAAAGCGGACGTTATGAAACGGACGTTATAAAAACGAACGTCACCACCCTCATTAGTAAAACTCATTATTACGAACAAAGTAAAAAGAATTAGTAATTGCAAGTACAAAGGACCTCATTAGTAGATATAAAAGACTTGACATTCCTTCGACATTTTCATAATTCTATCTTAATTACCAAAATCAAAACCATAACCAAGATGGTAATCACCACGATAGATCTAACAAAATTAATTAGTAGTTGAAGTTACCACTTGGATTGCAAAAACCCATTTGAAAATACCAAAACTACCGTTACTACCGATTAACATTTACACCAAATAACTTGGTAACCCATTAACATTTACACCAAAGAACTTGTCGACAAGAGAAATTGGCGTCACCAAACCAACTACCAATCAAAACATATAACAAGTAACATTCGAAAGAATTACTTGAAAACAATATTTCAAAAGGCAAATGGCACCTTCTAACACTAATTATTACCAACGTCATACCAAGAATAACAGAAGTATGTCAAGATAACAATAATGATACCTAGGTTTACCGAACGAGTATACCAATTACAAAGGACATAAAACCAACTACAACCAAGACAGACACAAACTTCCAGAGAATCTAATGCTTGAAAATATAAAAAGACCAACAATGATCCCGGAAATTAGTATAAGATGGCACAACCAATCAGATGACAAGAAAAACGGAAGGTATAGAAGAATACCAAAAACCCTCGAATATTGAAGAGAGAACTAAAATTTAACTAAAAATTACAATTCTGAATTTGTCGCTCACAATTCAACTGCCTGAAATATCTGCAAAAAAATTCTAAATTTTCTGACTTTGTTCAACATAACTAAAAAATAAAACCTTGTTCATTTCTAAATCTAACAGAAAATATAATTTCATCACATTTCTCAGTTCTTAACTTTGAAAACAATTCTCAGCGTCGTGTTCAGATCTCATCACCTTACATTTTAAATCAAATAGTATGCAAAATTATCGAATATAATTCCAAATTCTAATTTCTCTAGTCTGATCTCAATTTCTCATCCAGTTTTAATCTGATAACATCTGATTTCGATGGAATCTGATAATGTCAGATCTGTTTTGTAATACAACATTCACACAAGTCTATAGCTCATAAAAGATTTATTGGTAGAATTTGTACAATTTTCAGCACACAACAGTGTGTTTTTATCAATCTGACAACAAATCGATTCAATACACAATTACCAGCAACATCAGGTAAACTGAATTATTTCAATTTTTTCTACAATTTGCAAAATCGTCACTATAGCCAACACTGCTATGAACCGCTAATTATGCTATCTGTTAACAAGTTTATGAAATCACTAAATAAGAATCAATTTGTTTTAAAAATATTCGTACAAACTGAGAATTTTCAAAACCAAAAGTACCCAGATACCTGTCATATACAATTCGACGACGATAGTCTAAAAGTAACGAATTGTAAAATCTCAGCAAAAGATAACTTATTCATAATTGACGGAACAACCGAATCTGGACAAGAAGTAAAACGTTCTTGGGGAAAACAACATTTTGAATTATGAAATAACACAGAACCGTGTGGAGTAACAATAACAGAATTCGAAAGATTGAAACAACAAATTGATGGCGAAAAATGTATTAATCTAAACGATCTACACACAGTTTTTATCGTAGTGGCTAAGAAAACGGCAATAGAACTATCGGAAGACTAAATGGTTCCAGCGATAATAATAATAGTCTACAAATATAGAGAACTAATCCACCAAGCTTTCAGACTTTTTTGACAAGAAAAGTATAGTAAGTGCAGCACAGTTGAGTGTCAGTTACACAAGTAAGTAATATTTCATCAATCCATAAACACAATACTAACTATCCACAATTGATCCAAATCAAGATATAGAAGAAACTCTGTATTATACGCTACATTCTCCACAATTTTACTTACAAATCGGCTTTCCCGAAGACACACCGTTCTCCGGCAACGTAATAGTATTCCAATTAAACTTGAGACTAACAAACAACGAAATTTGGCTATCGAACATAGGTGCATAAACAGAAGAACCCGCACAAGCATTGACACCGTTAATAATAATAGCACCATCATTCGTACAACTTCTAACGCACGGACCTAGTTCAGGAGCTAAAATATAAGTCACAAACATAAATCAGCAAAAATTGTGTCATCAAATAATAATTGCAACCAGGAACGGCCACATCACAACCAAGTAACAGATTTGACGAATATGCCAACATCACCAGCAGTTGATGATAAAAAAAACCAAGGTAACGAAAACCCGTACACTGTACGGCCAGATAACACTCAAAGGAAACGATTAATCACAGCACGACGCAGATCGTCTCTCTTCTCTCCAACACAAAACTCAACATTAGTTTCATGCAGATCAACAGATATAGAATCAAACGAGATAAGACCAATAGAAGCAGGACATTCCGAACCTCCAAGCAGAACCGGAACACCAAATTTACAACACTTTAGTATTAGCTCACCAAGTGACCTATCACTCAATAATACCATGCCTACACTAACCTCCTCTGAATTGAGAGGAAACCCAATCTTACCACCAGTTTTCCAACAACGACAAGATTTTAATTTTGTACAAGAAGATTTTAGGGTACAACCAATAAAATCACCAAATAGTTCTCTTTGGTGAGCAACATAACCAAATTCAGCTTCAGGCAGTAACGTTACTACCCCTCAAAGAACAAACATTTCATCAGGAGAATTCTCGAGTAACACGTCAAGAAATCAAATAGACGTATCGAATTCCCTAACACCAGGAAGAAATACCGTACTATATCCAACATCCTTTATCCCAGAAATAAGATTACCATTTGATCATCCAGGAAGAATTCGAGCAACACCAGTATACAATCCTAATCGACCAACTAGAAGTAGAATCTCAGAACAAACATATAAATTCGCATTAGATCATAGAACGTGGAATCCTCCACCACCATTATACGGACCTACTAATCTAGGAGACACACTAACGAATTTGTCAAGAAGTCGCTTAGTAAACACATTAAATTTAACATCAAGTCAACGCAATACAGCACTCAAGGTTCTCGCTACACCGAGCTCAGATCTAAAATTCAACGCAACAATAAAATACGATACCATTTTTAACCATCCTTTTCACGCAACAACACCATCCATAGTTACAACAACAACACCAGCACCATTTATTTGTACTGAATTTATTTATAAAATAGACAGATACACTAAACGAACACGAGGATTTGCATCATTTTATAATCCTCACACAGGATTATCATACACATGTCGTTTAATTTTAGTCCTTACATTACTAATAATATATATTTATTTAAAAATGGAAACGAAAACAAAATTAGAAGATAGATTAAACCAGGATGTTAAACAACGTATCAAAGACCGTATAAACGAAAGAATGACAGAACGTATTAGGAATCATCGTAGAAGAAAAAATCACACTTTGAGCACAAATCACACTTCCAATTACCAACGACCAATAATCCATTATAAAACAAAAATAAAAGAAGTTGAAGAATTCACTATTAGTGCAGACTATGAGGCAATGTGGAACATAGTCATAGATAAATGGACACGTAATTGGAATTTCTATAGAGAAAAGTTAACCGACAGCATTCTCTCGAAATTCAACATAAACCATAAAAGACAAAAACGACTAACAGATCTAGAGTTAATAGAGTTAACAAGTCAAAACGCAAACGGTTCAGCAACAGGAGCCCAAGATATTTTCATAGAACATTACGACTGTGAAGTCGACCAAAAAAGCAACGTCAAATATTATGAATTGAACAAAATCAGCACATGAAAATTTAAACCACTACACCTAGAAACGACAAAAACTGAAGTACAATTATTATCTAAAACTAGAGCAATTGAAATAAAAGCTTACGCTGTAACAGGAACTAGACGCAGACGAAGTTCGAAACGAACTCGCTAGAATAAATTTTTTAAATAATACAAGATTCAAACCAAAAAGTTTTAACATTTCCTTCAACTACTTAGATAACTCACAATTACAGAAAAGACTGGAAGAAAGTCAAGGAAAAATTAAATTCAACATAAACACTCCTATGGTACCACCACATGGAAGAATGGTGTATGACTACACTAATCCCATGTGGATACCTAACGCGGCCATCAACCCACAATCACAATGTCCCAAAGGACGTAAAAAACAAAATAGAGTAGACATCCTTGATTGGACTCTAGAGATTAAAGATTTATCATTGCTACTAAATTTACAAACAGAAGAAATATCGTTACGAGGTACAAAATTACCCTGCCATATTCATTAAGGGGAATATCAACCGACACCTTTCACTAAAACAACAATTGTTTGGGAACAACAAACACATTGTCAACTATTTGAACTCATTAGATTTGATGCCTTTATGGTAAAACATCAAAAACGCTATTGGATTGAAACAAATGCAGAAAGGACTACCGTCCAGGAACACGATAGAACAAAAAAGACCATAATGAATGACACGAAATCAAAAATAGCAACTAGATTGGAAATTTTCCCAACAATTGTACGTGAGTGTGGTTCACCTAGACCCATTCACAAAACAGAATATGACGATATTTGCATCCTATGAAATAACAAAACAGAAAGATAAATTTGAAAACGAAAAGTTTTAAAAAGAAAACCGAAATCAATAACATCAACTCATACACGATATCAGGACGAAGAAAACAAACACTACTATTATGGTTTTGTAAACGAACAAGCAGATATGAACATGAAATTGGATCTACATATGAGTAACATATACTCTTGAATAAGTTTAGAATTCTACTCCAATAGAATTTTACTCCAAAATCTGCGAACAAACACGCAATATCAGCTAATTAACTTTAACACAAGTACAGAAAAACACACCACTTTTAAAATTTATCTTAACAGGAGATCGATCAATATTTGTTAAACAAGAAGGAGTCAACGTCATGAAAATGTTTAAATGCGCAAAAAAGTTATCACCACTATACGTACCGCAAAACAGAGAATGCTATGACAAAATACCAATATTATATAAAAGCGGAGTACAATACGTACATCGACTAACTAGACAAAACTACTTTTGTTCAAAGAAAGTACCTTGTTCACATAGCAACTTTGATCAACTAATTTCTATTGACATTGAAGGAACAGCTAGATACAGAGTAACACCATAACCGGTAAAATTGAAACAAAATTAAATACCATATCACCAGAAAAAAAAGAACTTGAAAACATGTTTAGCAAAGCTAGTGTAATCGAAAACGACAGGGAGATCTACTACACGAGTATATGAGAGACCGAGAAGAACCCGTGCAAGCATCAACCTCAGCTAACGCTCAAAAACTATTGGAATTCGAACAATTAGGAGTCTTAGAAACCTACGAAAGTTATGAAAAGTCACTCAAGTGGCTAAAAGACCTCAACATTATTGGCTACAATCTCTAAATTGTTTAACCAAGTGTAAACGGGAAAAAATTTTGCGACGGAGACTGGTTAAAAGATCACATAATAACCATATTTGGCTGGCCATGGTGTATTCTAGAAAAATGGCCATAATCTACGCAAGGCTAAGCTTGATTTTATTTATTACAAACCTCATCATAAATTTTTATAAAGCATTTGCTATACATAAAGCAATTGGAAAACAAGCAAGTATAACCAAGATATTACTAACAGGAATATTTGGAGTATTTTCACAAACATTAACATAACTAGTAGCTCATATACAAGAAGATGAAAATAACTACAGTGATAGTAACAATACACATAATGGTAATCAAAACTATAGAACGAGAACAATAACAAACAAATTTCGTAGACACTCGACAGATCTACCACATATAGTGGAAACTTATGGAAATACAAAGCCCACCACCTATCAATTTTGAACAATCAAAAATTACCACAAATAAAATGCATAATCGCAGCCATAGCCTAGATGAAATAAGTAACGAAGATCAACCACATACAAAAGAAGTTACATATTACGATACACATCCAACAGAAACTTACGAAGTGTAATATATAGATAACTGATAGTTACAGCTAACATTCAACCAATGGAATAAGCAATCCACAGTGTAATCCATTTCACCACAAATGATATTCTACAAGCATCGTAGAATGTTATCAAACCACCAACCACAATTATATATCATCTATTTGGTATACATATTATATGCCATTTACCCATATAACCAAATGTATCATTCATTTCAACTCTGAATCATTTCTATATAGACATATATTCTGTATGTGTACCATTCAGTATTTCGACAACTCTAACCATTAAGCATTTAAAACACTACTAAGTCTAAAAAACAACATTTATTAAACTATTTTACTAATAACCATTTATCAAACACCATTTCTTAAACTATCTTTTAAAATTTGTAGAATAATTTTCGTTATATTCCATTATCTGATACAACCACTCGATCAGTACCGATTTAGTAGCTATTAAGTATCTACTGCTCAAGATGTATAACCTAAATGTATAACCAATATGTAAAACCAACAGGCATGACCAATATGTATAAATAACTAAAATATATCACCCCTCCATCCTACCCATTTTAAAACCATGTGTCATGAATAACCATATATGACTTGCTATGATTAACGTGAATCTATACATCCATGAATAGTAGTCGCACCATCTGATAGTCACACCATCTAATAGTCACACCTTGACATCCATATCTCTAAATACATGAATAACTACGTATAACACGCTAGAATACAACATGTATCCCAAACCATGTATTTCTAACCATGTAAGAACTATAAAAACACATATACCATATGTGATGTAATTGTCGTACTCTATTTTATTAGAGTAGTGATTCTTGGTGCGAGTGTGCGTACAAAATATTACTTAGTGATTCGCGGTGCGAAATCTTAATTCAATTTGTTCGCGCTTACTCGCGGAGCGGAATCTAAGAAGAGAAATTGGTGAGCTGATTTTGAATCGCAAAATTAAAGAGAATGAAGATTAAGGAAATATGAAGCACTTGTAAACAACATGAATGCGTGATCAGACATGTCTGATCACGCGGCGGGAAACCAAGCAGAAAGTTAACAGCAGATTAAAAGACGCGAACTGAACAAAATATGAAAGGCAAATAAATGAACTAAATTTAGGGCACCATATTAGATATACTGCATCAAACAAATTAATGAATAAAGATACATCAGGTATCACATACCACTTGCATCGAGAAAGAAAATTGTAAAATACAATTTTCGAATGTATAGATAATAACAAAATTTACAAATTATTACGAGGTCCCCGGTTAAATAAATAATAACGATATATTTACTGGTTATCATAGCTAAAAATAGGTTATTAATAAATTATGAAATGTTTTGCAGTTTTCAGTACAGTATAGATATCCCACTCATCATTATCAGGTTGTTGTTCTTCCGCCTCGAGTTCCGTCATTGATTGTACGAGCGTGGGTGTATCTATCTCGAGTAAAGTTGGATTACGTGGGGCGGGTGGTGACACTTGACCAATAAGAGGGGGAGAAATTCTGCTCTTCCGGCTGGTTTTCGGCTATTTGTTGTAACGACTCTACAATCGAATCGGGTGGGGGTTGAAAACTTTCCACATCTCTCGCTCGGCGTGGTCGTTTCGGTGAAGGCAGAATGGTAGAGTTGGATGGAGAACTTTCAAATCCATAATATGATGGACTGCGCATGTTACGATCTGATGTGCGTGTCTGTTGTGACGCCGCGGCCAGTGCAGTAGATGAAGACGACGCGAGATGTTCGCTATGCGAAGTTGTCACCGTTGTCGGTTGTTGATTTCGCATGGCAAGAAAGTTTGGAACTTTCGGAATTCGTCCCTGCATCGCGCGCGAAATATTCGATTTGGACGACGATACCCCACTGCCCGGTTCTCGTTTCCTATGCTTCATTTTCTTATCCCCTTTTTGTTTACGAGTAAATTTCTTGATGTGGCTGTGGATAAGTTCTTCTACAGTCTTTTCTACGGTCTGCATAAGCTTTTAGGGGAGTTTGTCGCTCCAACTGGGTGCCGAATTTCGCAATATCACTATTCGGCACTGTCACAATCGGCTTTCCGGGTTCCTTAATGGTGGATGTTGTTGGGCTGACCTTTAGAATGTGTGAGCCCGGCGCGAGTACTTCGTACAACCCTCGAGGTTCTTTTTGGAACTTCTCTTGCCATGCACTTTCCGTGCGGGATTAAGCTCCACCGCACGTTCCTTCAGGGTAATGGATCTGATTGCCTTCATTTTTAGAAACCGGGATTCTCCGTCAGTACTCGCCCTCTCCCTATCTTTCGCTTCATTCGATGCCCGGGTCATGCCGATCTCCACCTCGATATCACTACGATATCCATTCACCCACTTGTCATCAGGGAGAATTTCTTCCGGCATCACTGTGTCCTCGTCTAAATAATGATTTATAATATTTTTATACGTTAGATTTGACAAATTAGGCCTGGTTGCTATCACGCTTAGCGGGGTGTTAGGCTTTCGTCCAAAGTGTGCTTCTCGAAAGGTGAGGTCTTTGTTGTTCTTTGTTTATATATTCGCAGTTCATGTATTATTATCTTTAATGCATGCTTTACATGAAAGGCGCGTGTAGGCAATTTCTCCTCGTTAATACATGCGAGTCTTTTCATAATTGCTTGAATCAGTCTTTCCACCAACCCAATAGCACGATGGTCATTTACAGGAGCTTCAATTATGTCGATAATATTCTTATTACAATAAGTCTTTACTTAATTTCCGACTAAACATTTGGCTTGGTCTAAACGAATAGATCTTGGATTTCCATGAATTTCAAAGTACATATCCACAAACTTTAAAACGTTTGGTCCATTAGCTTTATCGTAGATATATGCAGTAGGGTATTTAGAAAAACGATCAATTGCTGCCAGAAAGTAAACTTCATTACCCTTTTCATCAAAAATTGGACCTCCAAAATCAATTTGAATTTCTTGATTTGGCTCTACACATGGTATGTGGGAATTGATTTGCTTAGCGGGAATAACAGATTTAAGATTCTTACCGATCACCATGCAGGGTTTGCACTCGGTGGCTTTGACGATAAGTTCGCGGTGCATGTATGGCGACCAACAATGTGTGGCCATACAAATCATTCCCCAAGTGCCCGGATGACTAGAGTGAATATAATCGATTAGCGCCTCGCGTATTACATTAGGGATTGTCACTTTCTCGTCGATGCAGACGCATCCGGAACGCACGTGGAGGTCCCTCCAATAGGAATGTATATAAGGATTGAGAGCTTTTAGGCGGCTCTCATTATTCGTCAGGATACAGTCGCTGACCTCCTTTAGTACTGCATCCTTACTCGTTAGAGAAGCTATTAACGACTTATTGAAAATTTTCGATACTATGTATTCGAACGTCGGAACATGCGGACTTGGGTTTAGCGGAGTGCTTGCATTTGATGAATGGGTCGGGGATGTAGGTGTTACATTAAGTGGCGAACTTGCTTCGCGAGGGTTACTTGTAGATTCAAATTGTTGATTCGCCGCGCGGGAGTTGTTTGACGAGTTTGATCGCTGACTTGCGGCGCGAGTTGCATTTCCACTTGTGGATTGCTGTTCCGCTGCGCGGGAGGCATCATTAAATCAAACGCGAGTTTTACGCTTCTTAGAAGGCACTTTATTTGTGATTTTATTGACGTATTTTAATTCAGGCAATGAGTAATTTAAATTTGAATTTTGAGAGTTAGAAAGATGCGACTGGATTGTAGAGTAGCAAGAGCCAAAAAGCACTGATTTTATTTTTGGGTGATGACTTTTAGAGATACTTGTGGAATGTGATTGAATTGGCGGGATTCGTGATTGAATAATTTGAGGCTCGCGCTGCGCGAATGCTACTTTATTCCTAATTTGGATTAATTGTTTACTCTTGTTGGCATTTTGCTGGGCGAGAGAAGTGTGAATTTGACTTTGCGGCGTGTGTATTGCATATTTTAAATTGCTTAATTCCTTTATCACATTTGAGACTTGTTTTCGCGGAGCGAGTGAATTGCTAAAGACATGTTCGCTGCTTACTCGAGTTGCGTGTGAGCTAATTGAATTTATTGATATAGTACTGGCCTCAACTTTAGATGTGTTTTGTAATACGGGATTATGCGCCTCAATTTTAGGTGTATTTTGCAATGCGAGATTGTGGTTTGTTAACAAATGATGTAAATGTGATGCTGAATGTGTGATATTTAACTCTAATGCGTTAATGGGTTTGGAGATTAACTTTAGTTTTGCAGCAAAAAATTCCTCGTCATATGCAGAAACCTTTTTAACTTTTTGAGACGGGTTTCGAGAAATGTAATTGACCAAACCCATTTTTGCCTCGGGAAGGTGTTCGATATCAAATTGAAAAGGAAGTAGGCGATCAACCCAGCGGGTAAATCTACTGTTGTATGACTTATTAGATCTGTTCTCTTTCATAATTGAGAGAAGTGCGCGGTGATCCGTAATCACTTTAAAGTTTTTTCCGTACAGATAATTTTTCAAATATTCAATTGACCAGGCTACACCCAAAAGTTCAAGTTCGTTTACACTATAACGTTCTTCGATCGGGAAGCTAATGCGATTGGTTTCCACCCATCTACTGTTAATTGTTCGAGCTGCACCGAGGCTGGAACGGGACGCATCACATTTTACGCGTGTTTCGAGTTGCGGGTTGTAGTGGCTATTTGCGGTTGCGTTCGCAATGCGATTCTTAATTTCTGTAAAATAGTTCTCATGTTCCGCTGTCCAGAGGAATTTTGAAGACTTTTTCAGTAGTGGTCGGAGAGGATGACTTATTTGAGCGAGATTAGGAATAAATTTTCCAATATATTGAACTGATCCCAAAAAAAACGGAGTTTCTTTAGAGCTTTTGGGGCCTCGAGTGCTAAGATCGCAGCTGTTTTACTTTCGAGGGGCAAGATACCCAATTGTGAGATATGGTACCTAAGCCAATCAATTTCTAATTTTCCAAAATGACATTTAGGAAGGTTTATCCTAAGATTTTCGTCATCTAATCGTTGGAGGCATTTCATTACATAATTTTGTGTTCAATCAAAGATCCTTTACTAACTATCAGAATATCGTCCAAAAAACAATATATATTTTGTAAGCCAATTAGAGTGTAATCCATAGCTTCTTGGGATTCATTTGGCATATCAGTAAGTCCGTAAAATCCTGTTTGAAATCTATAGGTGCCAGTCATATCGCCGCTAATGATATTGAAATTACAGTGATTGGCTGTATTAGCATCCAGATTTAAGTGACTGTACGCCTATTTTAAATCAATTGTAGAAAAATACGTTGTGTTTTGCGGCGCGGAAGCACTTATTTGTTGAAATTTAGATTCAATTAACGTATCAATGTTCGGCATCTGATATTTTTTCCTGTGAATGGCTTTGTTTTATACTTTTGAATCCAGTGCAAGCTTTATCGTTTGGTCTTTTTTTACCGTACCTAAAATGGGTGATATGAAATATTTGTCGGGGCAACTTGAAAGTTTTATGATGTGTTTTTCGGCTAGCAAAGTTCAGTATTGAATTTGTCTTGAAGATTAATAGGGATACGTCTACCTTTTTGATGTCTAGGTTGAAAATCTTTGAGAAATTTAGATTTTGCTACATGACTTTTTGATCTTCCAATACGTGATACCAAACCAGGAAACGTTTTGGCTATTTGTTCTTTAAATTCGGGAGATGCAATGTCGTTGACACGGTTACCTTTTAGAAATGTAGATTGAGTTACTGCAAGTCCAAGTTGGTCAAACAAATCACGACCTGTTAAGGACTTTAAACCGTCAGCTACAACTGTGAAGGTGGCTGAATCACATGCCCAGCGTTTGCTTGCTATTGGGGCTTGAATCTTTCCTTCAACTTGTATGGGTTCACTTGAGAAAGTCCGCAGTTGTGGGGGCACCGTTTCATCGATCCAGAATGCACGAGGGCTGCTCTGTACCACCTGCGACGCGAGTGAGCGGTTGAGTATACTACATGCGCTCCCGGAGTCCACGAGTAGAGTAGTATTGATATTACCAATCTTGAGAGGCATGTTGAGTGGTTCAACTTTCTCTACGGCAGTCTCAATCATCGCGACTGTATTATCTTCCTCTCCACTACTGTAGTCCAATTCGTAGAGTTTAGCTGTTTGGAGAAAATTCACAGAGTCCTCTGGGTGTGGCTCTTCTTTTACGACACGTACCATCTTTTTCTTGGGATCCTGTGGCTTTGTATTCGTGTTCTTTTGTTTGCGACAGACCTTTGCAAAGTGGTTTAGGAGCCCACAATTATTACACGTTTTCCATTTCGCAATGCATTTTTCACGATGATTTGGGAGTCAAGTACCGCCGCAATTCGAACAGTAAAATGTCGAACGATTGTTTTGTTTCGAGGCATTATTCGTATTCTGCCAATACGGTTTTCGTGGATTATTGTTGAACTGAACCGCATTAACATTTGCAGGAACAACGATCTTTTTGTGCTGCTGTATCTGATGTTGATTCCGCATCCCGAGTTCCATATTAATTGCTAGCTCTAAAGCCTGCCGCGGTTCAACAGTTTGTTTTAGAAGCTCCTTTTGAATTTCAGGATCCATCAGATTAGTGATGAAGACATCTCGTATCAGGGTCTCTTCTTTATTCTCAAAGTCGCAATTGTCAGCCAAATCCTTTAGTTTACCATAGAAGTGTTCTACACTTTCTCCCCGAAGTTGTTTTGTAATCAAGAAGACATGACGATCGAAAGTTATGTTACGTGGACGGATGAATGCTTCCTCCACGATTTTCCAAAAGTCAACAGTAGTGAGAGTGTCGATCAAAATTTGCGGGTTCTTACAATTGAGAATGCGGCGGCCTTCTATTCCGATGCTTAAATAGAGTAGGGAAACTGTTTTGCGATCTGCCAACGACCACGGTTTATCGCCACACATGATACCCACTTCAATGAGTCGTTGGCATTTGTTTTGCCAGTGCATTTTTTGTTGCGCGTTGCGTGCGTTCCTCTCCCTCTCTGATTGTGCAGATGAGATGCACCCACTATTGTCTCTTCGTAAATAGGCTCGAGAGGAAGTTCTACCATCTCAGGTTTAGGCCCAAGTAATGTATCAAGAATGATATTTTTTGGCCAGCAGTGCCAATTTGTACTGTACTCTCCATTTTGCCCAGCGAAGAGGAGGATCGGGTGTAGGTTTGTCCCAAAAGGTGTCAATTCCAAGGGGTGTTCGTTTGGTTGCTGGCTGCGCCATGTCGTATTCTATTTTATTAGAGTAGTGATTCGTGGTGCTAGTGTGCGTAGAAATTATTACTTAGTGATTCGCGGTGCGAAATCTTGATTCAATTTGTTCGCGCTTACTCGCGGAGCGGAATTCAAGAAGAGAAATTGGTGAACTGATTTCGAAATGCAAAATTAAAGAGAATGAAGATTAAGGAAATATGAAGCACTTGTAAACAACATGAATGCGTGATCAGACATGTCTGATCACGGGGCGGGAAACCAAGCAGAAAGTTAACAGCAGATTAAAAGACGCGAACTGAACAAAATATGAAAGGCAAATAAATGAACTAAATTTAGGGCACCATATAAGATATACTACATCAAACAAATTAATGAATAAAGATACATCAGGTATCACAGTAAACCACGTATACATCGTGATTTATACCACCTGCATAACCTGTTTACAGGGAACATTATCCCAAACATTACCATCTTGTCAAACGTAACAACATTTGTAGACTCTGGAGATTTAAATAAACATTTAATATGAGATATACATAGATTAAGCATAAATACATAAATTGTAACATCTAACAACGTTATAACTAACGCAAATGTTAAATGTTTTAACACTTCATAAGCTTTAGCAATGGCATCTAACATGGAATACGAAGCCGACTCACCTCTCAGTTATGATGTCGAGGAGGGCGAGTTGGGCCCCGGACGTTCCAGTCTTGGAACAATCCGTGAAAATGAAACCGATTGCAGCACGCAGACGGATGACAATAACGAAACAAGAACAATCGTGAGAGTGGAAGTTGACAATTCCACAATTGAGCAACAAAAAAGTCATTTTAAAAACAACCAACACCATTGGAAATTCCACGCGTCATTGCAGAGCGTACCGTAAGACCAAAACTTCGGACGTTAGAAAAAATTTGGAATCATTTAGAACAAGGAAAAATAATCAATCTAACCACACAGAACCTGAAATACAGTAAAGGAATATACCTAGCTATCAAAATGATAGACCTATAAAGACTGTCGAACCACAGTGTAACATATGCATCACCACCGATGCCTATTCACCCACCCCCGGTTAGACCACCACCACCAACTGAAGACTTCACTGATTACCATCATAGAATGCAACAATGTGTAAAGCAACAATGGTTTGAAGGGTATTCGGCACACATAAGACCGAACAGTCTCCGACTTCCTTACGCGGTAATACCCCGCAGCAGTAACAGGAAGTCGTTCTTCCACCAGTCAACGAACGAACAGTCACCAACACAAACATTTAGCGAAACGATCTGGTTCACAGAATTAGATCCACGTACTTTAACTAATCCTCACAGTCGTGAGTATAATCCACTATTATTATACTGAAATTGGGCAGACACGGCATTCGAATCCAAGATGCACAACTTTATGATAGCACTATTACATAACTTGAAAGATAGAGTTCCTGAGTACTTCCCCCCTCCTTCCGTCTGAAAATACCAATACAGTAAAACGAAGCACCAAGAACAAGGGAAGAGACAAACTACATCAGGCCTCTTACCCAATATTGAAACAATTTTGCAGCTTGACCGAGCGATTCTTGTTTGACTATGATTACGAATTCAAATTACCTATAGTTTGTACATTTGACCATCTTATGGCAAAAGCGCCTCGGGACCTCTCAGCTTATAGTGTTTTTTCGTTCACGAGATATTCCAATTAAGCTCTAACTTCTGACATCCGACGCCCAAAGATGCTCAAAAATTACAGAGTACACCAAACGAAGCTTATACATAATCTCATTTACTACACTTTCTTTTGCGAAAAAGCCAATTACACCCAAAAGAGCTACATACATATTAATGATCAGCTAAACTCACTATATTTTTTTAATTATGGGTACAAACTCAAATATGATTTCACGACAAGAACGTTGCGAAACTTCGACCCAATTAAAAACTAATACATAATTCAACCGAAGTACGCACCAGAACGACCATTAATAGTACCACTCGAAGCACTTGAACCGTGCAAAGAGTACCATACATTTCACTTAGAAGGAGGTTTTACCAACCAAGCCGTCCTCAACCGAGTAAAATTCCACGCTACACGATCGACAACCGATCTTGAAAAAGAATTACGCAAAACTGTCAAAGCATCGATCACAGATATCAGTATCGACAACTTGACAGACACGATAGCTGATCTATTATCGAAGGACGAATATTTTATAAACGAGTATAATCACTACAAAAATCGCTATAACCATCCAGCTCAGACCCAGATACTATAACGGACAGTAACTAACTATGCACTTTATAAATACATATTATTCATGTATAATTCCTTCAATTAATGTTCAACATTTGGTGTGCTTTAGTATACAGATATTAACCAAGCTACCCATTTGTGCTATTCATCAGCTCACTTCAATATTAAATGCTACAAATTGTAATAGCTACTAAATCATCGCCAGCTACTAAATCATAAATCAGTAGTTATTATATTCGTATATGATACTTAATTCATCTCTTTGTTAGATGTGTTCTTAAATCCTTTAAGAATTCATGGTTAATGAAACTTACAGTCTTTTAAAACTACAACTCTACAACTCTACCCTTTAAGTGTACATGTACATATGACAAAAGTTATTCATTGTTAGATACATGCAACTACAACATGTATTTTGTAAGATTTAATTTTATAAAAAAAATAGTATAACAAAAAATACTTGATAGTCTTTAGTAGAAACAAAAGGAATAAACTCAAAAGGGAACAATAAATAGATCAACAGTAACTGTCATCGCGACAGATCGCAAATGGTAACAACTCATAACTATGCTATCTACTGTGTACAACAGTGAAAACACACACTATACTGTGTATATCATGTACAATAACTAAAACATGTAAGGCACAATTTGCACAGAACGTGTGCACGTGATAATGTGTCATGACCTGACAGTTGTTCCAAAATTACAACAGGATATCACGACCATATCAATACTATTCACAGAACATGACATATAACCGTGTTTTCAAACTATTTCGCAACACAATCTATTTAAAAAATATATAAAAAGTACCGTACCTGAACGGTGTGTGAGAAAGAAAATACCACCAGTTCGAAATTTTCTATTCGAAACCGTTTTATTATTTATAACAAATCGCTTTAACAAATTGTTATAACATCGTTATAACACATCGTTATAACTTTTTACTGTTAAGAAACCGTTTATAGCAATTCCATGATGGATGAACTACATGAAATAAAATTACGTTACATGAACCTAGATACCTACCCATTCAATTCATACGTGTATAAAAACACCACCAACTAGCATGACCAAAACACATATGTAGATATTGAAGATTCAGAAGATTCATCTTCCGACCAATATTTTACAGTAACAACAAACAAATTCAGCCCACGTGAATAACGTCAGGGAAAAAATTCTTCGGAAGATAGTAGAACAGTATGTCGTGTTAAGCGCAACTTTAAAAATGAACGCGTTGAACGGATCTTTTACAAAATTTACAGATACGTAAATCTCTAAATAAATTCTACGAATCGTCGCCATCAGAACAACTAACACAATTTACATGTAAAAAGTATGACATAACCGTTGATGGAAAACAGGTAATTAGGAAACATACCTGTCCATGCCTGACTCCAGTATGACAAATACTCAATTGAAACATGTTCAGCTTTTATAACAAAATTTACTTACCCTTGATTGTTCCATCGAGTAACATAATAATTACCAAATAGGTAAAACCACCTCAATTTCTTTTTTTTCCAACCGGAAGGAATACTACGTAAACAGAACAAAAACCTAAGAACTTACACTTTACATATATTAGTCAAGTGAGTCAGGTAAGTCACCGGACATCAGTAGCGCCTTCGACATCAACACCTGGACCAACCCGGAAGGATCTTCACCCATTGGAAACGATAATGGAATAGATACTTTTGTGATTGTTGATGTTCAATCCTTGCTTTGTGGGCAAACTATGTCTGGGAATTGACATACTGACAAAGCAACAAGCGCAACACTTTCACAAAAGAACAGAAAACACTTCAGAGAGCATGAAGAGAAACTGACTGACTGTATGACTTATAAACATTTCAAAACCTCAACAACCCGGAAAGACGGAGTCAATATTGGTTGACATCCAAATTTGAGAAAAGAATTTATTTACGAAACTAAATAAAGTCCTAAAAACTCTATTCTTATTGGTTAAAAAAGAATAAATACTTTCCCTTAAATGTTTAACTATTCCTCTTTCCCTCTTTTAGTTGGTTCCTATCAGAGTCAGATCTGGTATAATAATAAAGTATATTTCTCTCTCTCTCTCTCTCTCTCTCTCTACTCCGCTTTTGTTTAGTATTGAGATATATGTTAGACTTTAGCATTGGGGCCCGTGCATCGTCTACTGAAGCTCAGATAGAAGAGTAAAAGACTAGAGATATAGAACTTTAGTTAGTCAGGTAAGCCTTAAGTTTATACTATATTCTTGCGAGACCACAAGACCTCAGAAGAGTAACCTCGCAAGATAACCCTACTTCCAGACACGTCTTAATCTTCGAATAATAGCAAAACGTTTTTATAGAAATTGCAGTCGATCAAGGATGTTACAAGATTATAAAAACTCGCAGTGCCAAATTCCACGAGGAAGTGATGTTTTGTAAAGCCAAAAACGACCGCAATAAATATTCTTCTCCGGAAGGTCCCTCAGTAGCAAATATTAATTTGGTGATGTTAATGAGACAGAATTTTGCAATGAACCTCTTGCAATCTTAAACGGGGAGACAGTAGATAGTCAAATATTACCTCTTCGTAGATCTGCTCGATTTAACCCGAATACTAATTATGAACTTCGCAGAAGAGGAGGGAATCTTGAAATGTTATGCTGAACCGCTTCAAAAAACTAATGGAGCCTTGAAAAAGGAAAACTGGCGCGACGCAATGCATGAATAGTATAATTCGTTAATTCAAAGCCACGTTTGGGAGTTAGTTCCTCTTCTAGAAAATGTGAAAGCAATTGGGACCAAACGCCATTTTGCTTACAAATATGATAGTGATGGTAATGTGACTAAGTTAAAACACAAAACACGCTTTGAGGCAAAATGTTATAGTCAACAACGAGGCATTGCCTACAAAGACACATACTCACCAACCACTAGACTGAGTACCATATGTATTATACTTCAATTAGTTGCAAAATCAGGTGGTATTCCCAAACAAATGGACATCAAGACAGCGTACTTGAGCCAAAAACGACCGAAATCAACATTCTTCTTCGGGAGGTCCCTCAGTATTAAATACTATGTTGGTGATGTTAATGAGACAGAAATTCGCAATGAACTTTTTGCAATCTTGAACGAGGAGACAGTAGTTAGTCAAATATTACTTGTTCATAGATCTGCTCGAGTTAACCCAAATACTAATTATGAACTTCGCAGAAGAGGAGGGAATCGTGAAGTGTTATGCGGAAGCGCTTCAAAAAACTAAGGGAGCCTTGAAAAAAGAAAACTGGCGCGACGCAATGCATGAAGAGTATAATTCGTTAATTAAAATCCGCGTTTGGGAGTTAGTTCCTCTTCCAGAAAATGTGAAAGCAATTGGGAGCAAACGCCATTTTGTTTACAAATATGATAGTGATGGTAATGTGACTAAGTTAAAACACAAAGCACGCTTTGAGGCAAAAGGTTATAGTCAACAACGAGGCATTGCCTACAAAGACACATACTCACCAACTACTAGACTGAGTACCATATGAAATATACTTCAAATAGTGGCAAAATCAGGTGATAAAACACATGGACATTAAGACAGCGTCCCTGAATGCACAAAGTCATGAAATTGTATACATGCTTCAAATTGAAGGTTTTGAAAAAATAGACCCAGACGGTAATCCATTAGTTTGTAAATTGAACAAAAGCATTTACGGTTTGAAACAGTTCGGAAGAAATTGGTTCCTTACTCTTAGAGAACATTTAGAAACCATAGGTTTTGAAGCATGCATACATGATCCTTGTTTATTCTAAGACGTGTCTCGAGTAGGGTTACCTTGCGAGGTTACTCTAATGAGGTCTTATAGTATCTCAAGACTATGTTACAATTGTGAGACTTACCTGACTAACTAAAGTTCTAGATCTCTAGTCTGTTACTCTTCTATCTCAGCTTCAGCAGACAGTGCACCGGCCGCAATGCTAAAGTATAACGTATATCTCAATACAAAAGAAGAGCGGAGTTGAGAGAGATAAATATAATTTATTATTATATCAGGTTTAGGTAGGACTCTGATCGGTACCAACTAAAGGAACGGTCTGAGGAAGAACAGTTAAACATTGAAGGAAAAGTATTTCTTCTAATTTTAACCAATCAGGGAAGAGTATTTTCAGTCTTTATTTAATTAAATAATAAAGTCTTTAAGTCTTCTCTGTTGGAAGTCAACATTGACTCCATCTTTCCGGGGTTTGAGTTTTTCAGAAGTTTTGTGAGTACTACATTCAGTTTCTCTTTATTCTCTCTGGAGGATTTTCTTTTCTTTTTGTTAATTGCGTTGCGCTTTTGCCGGTTTGTCAGTAGGTCGATTCCTAGACATAGGTTGCCCACGGAGCAAGGAGTGAACATCAACAACCACAAAAGTATCTATTCCAGTACCACTTTCAGTGGACGGAGATCCTTTTGGGTAGGCCCGATGTTGATGTTGAAGGCGATCTTGATGTCCAGTGACTTACCTGACTTACCTGAATTCTTTTTGTTTGTTTTTGTTAGCTGTTATATGTTCAGAATCTTTTCTACTTATTCTATCATGTTAGACGGTATTATTGTTCTGTTATTACGTAGTGTCCCTTCCGGTTGGAAAGGAAAAAAATAAATGGTATGTTAAAATCGATGAAAAAGTCGAGGGTAGTTAGGTGAGTTACAACAAGGAGGTTGTTGACAACCACGAGAAGTTATTTGTTATGATAAACGTTATAGTGACATGTGATTTTTCTGGCATGTTGGATAATGTTAGTAGATATGAAAATGTATTTTTCAATTAATGTCTCTCGGAGTCATAATTTATTCTGATGAATTTTTTCCTTACAGACTGCTTCATCATATTTCTGCAAAGTTGAGATTTTTTAGTTGTGACGGTTATGTTTTGCGAAGCGTTTATCGAATTTGTAAATGTTATAATGTGGTTAATTGTTTCTCTATTGATTAAGTTTAATATAACACGCTTATAGTTGTAATGGGTGTGGACAAAAATGTCCGATTGGAATCGCCTGATTCCTGTTAACGGTTATTTCAACCTTTACAAATTTAGTAAATGTATCTGTCTGCGCACTTATTTTGTAAATGTTCGCCTGATACAACACAATGTATATTATCCAAAAGTCAATATTCAATTTTCCAATTTTCCAAAATATTGCAATCTTCCAAATAATTTTATCATGAAAATAGAATTTGTTAGTTGTTACTGTTAGTATACATGTAAATATAGTGGTTGTACATATTGCTAGTTTGATTTAAAAAAATCAATAGTTTGTTACTATAAACACTTGTTCTGAAATTGCTAGAATTGTCATGTCATGACTCAATGTGTTATTTAGTGTTACTCATACGTACATGTCTGTTATACAATACATATGGTGTGTTATTCTACACTGTAGTGCATAAAGCTATTATGTATATCTTGTTCCATTACACACTATATGATCAAGTACTTTTTTCCTTATTTCTTATTTACAAAATTGCATATATTTAACTATGGATAATCTTTGCATATGTACAAGTACTTTTTTCTACCTAAAGGTAGAAAATGGGTAGCAAAATAAGAAAAGATTAAAATATTTTTAAAAAAAATTGTTGTTCTAAAGAAGTTAATTATTCGTTAAGTGTTATATCAATGTATTATATCAAGTATCAGTGATACTTAAAGACAGTGTCGTGTTTACGACTAATATAGCAAATCAAATCAGAATTGAAATAGCATTTATCAAAGAAATTTGGGTAGCAATTTTGGATGTTTATATCTATAGACGATACTGTTACAAATTAGTACAACATAAAGAAATGATAAGCACATATGAAGAGACTTAAATCCATTATTGAATGAATCTGTTATTATCAAAATGACATTGTTAGTACAGTTTAAGATTCGTTACGAATTTGTGTTCTCCATTTGTTGCAATTTCTCTGTTTGCTGAGGATGGTTAGTCCGATCTCTGTAGTGTTTATATTCTTTTACGAAATGTTCATCGTTTGAAAGAAAATATACCAATAGATCAGCGATCTCGTTGACGCTTATTTCCTTAAGTGTAGATTTTACAGTCTTTCTTAGTTCCTTTTCGAGATCAGTTGCTTGGCGTTCATTGTTATATTGAATTCTGTTACTGAAAGCTCTTTTTGTTACGCTTCCTTCTAAATGGTACGTATGGTACTCTTCGCAAGGTTGGAGTGCTTCGAGAGGTACCATCAATGGTCTTTCAGGTGAATCCTTAGGTTGAAAGATATAGTAATTCTTTATGGGGTCAAAATTTCGGAGTGTTTCACGGGTGTATTCCCATTTCAGTTTATACCCATAATTCAGAAAATAAGGGGATGTTAGTTGATCGTTAATGCGGATGTATCCAACAATGACTCCGTCTTTCCGGGGTTTGAGTTTTTTAGAAGTTTTGTGAGTACTACATTCAATTTCTGTTTATTCTCTCTTTGTTTATTTTATTTTCTGATTTTGTTTGCAATGGTTCTACCTTAAACTGTTCATGTTTATATTTTCGTTCTGGTAATGGTGGTTTTTGTTTCTTCGTAGGTGATTCTATTGTTCTTAATTGTAATCCTCTTTCTGTTCTTCTAATTGTTGTGTTATAGTGTTTATCATTTGTATCTACATAAACTTCTGTAGGTTCATCATTGTCATTATGATCTGTTATATGTGGTAAATCTGTTGAGTGTCAACGAAATGTATGCCTATGCTTTCGTTAATTGTTATTTCTGTAGTGTGTACTATTTTCATCACTGTTGTGACTATTGTCTTCTTGTATTTGGGCTACAAGTTGAGTTGATGTCTGTGAAAATATTCCAAATATTCCTGTAAGTAGGACTTTCGTTATACTTGCTTGTTTTCCAATTGCTTTATGTATTGCAAAAGCGTTATAGAATTTGATGATAAGATTTGTTATAAATAATATCATACTGATCATGGCGTATATTTTTGCCATTTTTTCTAAGACGTACCATGGCCAACTAAAGATTGTTAGTAATTGTTCTTTTAGCCATGCTCCGTCAAAGATCTCTTTCAATTTAACACTTGGTTGATCAATTTGGAAGTTATATCCATTAATGTTGAGATCTCTCAACCATTTAAGTGATTGTTCGTAGTTTTTTTAGGTTTGTAATAGTCCTAATTGTTCAAGTTGCAGTAATTTCTGAGCGTTTGCTGATGTTGCTTCTTGTAATGATTTTTCGCTGTCTCGCATATATTCATGTAATAAATCTCGTTTCCGTTCTTGCACTAATTGTTCTTTTCTGTATATACCACTTTCAATTAAACTTGCTTTACTAAACATGCTATCAAGTACGATTTCTTCAGGTGATATTGTGTTCAATATTGTTTCTACTTTTACCGGGTATGGTGTTACTCTATATCTAGCTGTTCCTTCAGTGTCTATAGAAATTATTTGATCGAAACTGCTGTGTGAGCATGGTACTTTCTTTGCCCATAAGTAGGTTTGTCATGTTAATTGATGTACGTATTGTACTATATTTTTGTATAGGATTGGAATTTTATCGTAACATTCACGAGTTTGTGGTACATATAAAGGAGATGATTTTTTCGCGCATTTGTACATTTTCACTAAGTTTACTCCTTCTTGTTTCACAAATATTGATCTATCTCCAGTAAGGATGTATCCTAGGAGTGGTGTGTTCTTTTGAACTTGTGTCAATGTTAATTGTCGAATGTTTCTAATTTGTTCACAGATTTTTGAGTGAAATTCTATTGCTTGTAGGCTTTTTCTCGAGTATATGTTACTCATGTAGAGGTACATTTTCATGTTCATGTGTGTGTTTTTGTTTACAAAACCATAGTAATATTGGTTGTTTTCTTCGTCTTCATATCGTGTTGTTTCTGATGTTATTTGTTGTGGCTTAATTCTTATTAATTTTTCTTCTTCAGATTTGTCTTTCTTTCTTGTTACTTTTTGTCCTGTGTGCATATTGAATCCGTATTCGTATATTATATAAATGTCATCGTACTCTGTTTTGTGTATTGTTTGGAGTGAACCGCATTCGCGTTCTACTAATGGGTAGACTTCAAATCTGGTAGCAATAGTGTCTGTTTTGTTCATTTTTATTTTTTGTGTTATATCATGTTGTTGAACTGTTGTCCATTCGGCATTTGTTTCTATCCAATATCTGTCTTGGTATTTTACCATAAATGCGTCAAATCTAATAAGTTCAAATAATTTAAAATGTGTTTGTGGTTCCCAAACTATTGTTGCTTTTGTGAACGGTGTCGGTAGACACTCTCCTTTTCGGAGATCACATGGTAACTTTGTTCCCATGTATGATATTTCTTCAGTTTCCAAGTTTAGTATTAATGATATTTCTTTTATTTCTAATGGCCAATCTAGTATATCTATTCGGTTTTGTTTTCTTGGTCCTTTCATGCAGTTTGATTGAGCGTTTTTAATTGCATTCGGTATCCATATCGGATTTGTATAATCGTAGACTATTCTTCCGTATGGTTGTACCATAGGAGTATCAGATTCAAATTGTATTCTGCCTTGCATCTCTTCGATCTTATTCTGAAGTGGTGGGTTAGGTATGTAGTTAAAGGAAATATTAAATCGTGTTGGTTTATACTTTGTGTTTTTTAGTAGGTTGTTTCTAGCGAGTTCGTTTCGAACTTCATCTGCATCTAGTATTTATTCGTGCATCTGAGACGTAATAGCTAGGTCTGTTAGCTCTGATATAATCGGTGTGTTGTGAACACCATTCAACGCGTTCTTTAATTGTTCCTGTAACTGCGTATGCTTATATTTCCACTGCTTGTGCTTTTGACAGTAATTGTACTTCGGTTTTTGTTATTACTAAAACTAGTGGTTTGAATTTACTTGTACTAATTTTGTTTAGTTCATAATACTTAACATTAGTAATTTCTTCTGCATCGCAATCGTAATGTTCTATGAATATGTCTTGTGGTCCGGTTGCTGAGCCATTAATGTTTTGTCCTGGTAGTTCTACAAAGTCTACTTTTGTTTGTCGTTTTTGGCTTTTATTGTTCATGTTGAATTTATCTAGTATACTGTTTGTTAATTGTTTTCTATAGAAATTCCATCTTCGTGTCCATTTATCTATGGCTATTTCCCACATTGCTTCGTAGTCTGAACTGTTTGTAAATTTTTCTAGTTCTTTTATTTTTGTGTTATCTGCAATCTGGTCTGGGTAGTTCTTAAAGTTTACGTGATTTGTACCGTTGTTGATTTTTTCTGTGTATTTATTTTGTGAATTATTTGTATGTTTATCCAGTGTTTTGTTTTTGTTTTGAAAGTATTTTAAACGTTCGTTCATTTTTTCATTGATACGATCTTTTAGACGTTTTTTGACACGTTCGTGCAATCGGTGTTCTAATTCAATTTTTGTTTCTATTTTCATGTAAATGTATATTATTATTATTAATAATATTAATTTTACTGCTTTTAGTTGAAGCGACATGTATATGATAAGCCTGTATTTGGATTATAAAATGTTGCCAAACCGAGCGTTTGCTTGGTGTATCTATCAAATTTATATATGAAATCAATACAAATAAATGGTGCTGGAGTTGTTGTTGTTATTATTGATGGTGTAGTTGCATGAAGTGGGTGGTTGAATATAGTTCCGTATTTTATTGTCGTTTTAAATTTAAGTTCTAGACTTGGAGTAGCTAAGACTTCAAGTGCTGTGTTACGTTGTCGTTGTGTAAGATTTAGTGTGTTAAATAATCTATTTCTTGACCAATTTGTAATTGTTTCTCCGAGGTTTGTTGGTCCGTATAATGGCGGAGGTGGATTCCAAGTTTCATGATCTAATGCAAAGAGATATGTGTGTTCATTAACTCTACTTCGTGTAGGTGGATTTGGATTTAATATTGGTGTTGATCTTGTTCTGCCTGGGTGGCTTGATGGTAATCTTATTTTTGGTATAAATGAAGATGGTGACAAGGCTGTGTTCCTAGGTGGTTGTAAAGAATTCGTCAAATCGAATTGTGGTATGCTGATAGGAGTGTCTGTTGACGATGAGTGATTTGTTCTTTGTGGTGTTGTTGTGCTACTATTGGCAGAATGTGGTGAAGTTGCTGACCAAAGTGAACTATTTGGTGAATGTAGTGGTTGTATATTAAAATGTTCTTGGACAAAAATGAAATCTTGTCTTTGTTGAAATGTTGGTGGTAGAAAAGGATTTGCTCTTATTTGTGAAGATGATGGTGTTCGGATTGAACTATTAGCTGAATTATCACTTGGTGAATTTATACTTAAGTTGTGTAATGTTGGTGCTCTGGTTCTACTTGGAGGTTCTGATTGTCGTGCTTCTAGAGGTCTAATTATGTTGGAATCAATGTCTGTGGAACCATATGAAACTAATGTTGAATCTTGAGTTAGAGATGATAGAGAAGATCTACGTCGTGCTCTTAAGAGTTCTCTTCTTTCCGGGCGGTCTCGCCGTAAGGTGTATGGATTTTCGTTTCCTGGGTTTAAATTATCATCAATTTCCGGAGATATTGGTATGTTTGTTAAGTCTGTAACTTCGTTATGATGTGGTCTTTCTTGATTGTTATTGTTGTTACTATTTTTGTTTGATGACGCAATTTCTGCGGATTATATTTACGCTCCTGAAATAGGTTCGTGTGTTGGAAGTTGAATGTATGGTGGTGCTAGTTTTATTATATGTGTAAGTTCTTGTTGTGGTGTTTGTGTTTGTGCTCCTAGATTGGATATCCAAATTTCGTTATTTTCTAGGCGAAGATTCAATTGGAAAATAAAAATATTGCCGTAGAATGGTGAATTTTCAGGGAATCCTATTAGTAAATACAATTTTTGGGAGTGTAGTGTGTAATATATTGATTCTTCTATATCTGAGATAGGATCAATTTTTATGGGTTTATGAAATATTCCTAAACCTAAACACATGCGAAGGAAGAAAAAAATTAGGATTGCAACTTTAATAAATTTAAAAATTTCTAGTTCAATGAAATCTATATTTGTTTTACATATATGGTATATATCAGAGTGAATTTCATTCAATCTTTGTTACTGTATTATTGTACTGGTGGACTTGCATAAAATACTCTAAGGTTTTTGATAACTTCATTTTTTGTTACTATTGCTAAATATGTAGAAATAAGGACTATGCAGGGTACTAGAAAGATAGTCAAGAAAAATATTATTTTAGATAATATTAAATGTTTTGCTGTTAATGCGTTTGGGAAATCAATTGTTGAAACTAAAAGTTCTGTGTTTTGATTTGTATTTTTACGGAAAATGTGTGTGTTGTGTTATGTCGTAATTTTAGTTAATGGTAAAATTGTTTTGTATACTGTGGCTGGAGATCGAATGCAATGCTCCACTGTAAAGTGACAATTATTTACTAATGTAACTGACACTTAACGGTGCCGAACTAGCTAGTTTTGTGCTTATGTTGATAAACATTTATGGTTATGATAGGTATCATGTATGGTTCTATGCTTTTAATTTATCGTCTAATAATTCTATACCTTCTTTTTTGCAAACTACTAGAAAAACCGTATGCAATTTGTTTATATGAACACATATATCTGTGTTAATTTGTTGTTTCATTGTTTCAAACTCTGTTTTCGTTTCGGTGCAAGGTGCTGTGTTCTTTAGTAATTCAAAATGTTGTTCACCCCAAAAAAGATTTATAACTTGTCCGGTTTCAGTTTTACCTTCTATTAGAAATAAATAGTTTTTGGGTGATATTTTACAATCGGTTACTCTAACACTATCGTTATCAAATTGTATATGACATCCGAAAGGATAGTCGTGGTTAACAAAATCGTCTCGTTGGACTGTTATCTTTTTAAAAAGTTGATTTTTATTTAGTGATTGCATAAACTCTGATAATAATGGTGAATTAGTATGTTAGAAATGAAGTTTAAATAATTCAGTTTACCTTTTGCTGTCGAAATGTTTTTGTGAAGAATGGCTGATGATAAAGGAAACGAAGTTGTTATAACTATTTGAGAAATTAGATTATATCATTTTAGAGAATTGATTTCGAGAAATGATCTGAGTTTTTACAGAAGTGAGAATTTCCAAACGAATACAGATTGTGAATGAGATTTATTTTGAAGATTGAAATGAGATAGAAATATTTCAAAGATTTTTTCAAGTTTTTGCTAAATTTTCAAATTCTGAGACAAGTAAGAAAGACTGTTATACTAAAATTGAGGTTGGGGAATTTTTCTGACTGAATTTTACAAGTTTTATTTTGTGTTTTCAGTTTAGCTGAAATTTTTTAAAATATTCAAATTTTACTGTGGTAGTGATCTTTACGAGACAAAATGAGAATTGAGATTTTTGGTTTACTTTCTGTTGCTCTCTACAACTCTCCTGACATTTAGATATCTTCCGTTTTTCTCGTTTGTTTCTTGAAGTTGCTAATTTCACAAAATTCTGGATCTAATTAGTTTCTGGAGTTTCGTAGTTTTAGCATTAGAAGATTCTTCTGAAGTTTCTTTAACTTTGTTGATGTGATTGTTTTTCTCCTGTAATTGGTATGTTTGATGGTATAATGACGTGCCGGCGTCATGGTATGATTATGGTAGTTAGTCTAATGATACCAACTAGTTTCAAGTTGTCCGTTAATCAATAGGTGCCTTTTGGCGTCACCTTTGATTCTTACCAATAACTGAAGTTAGTCTGTTAACCAGTTGGTAAATGTTGATTGGGTACCAAGTTAATTGGTGTAAATGTTCATTGGTCAGATGGTAATTTTGTTAGCTTCAAACTGATTATGTGCAATTGAAGTGGTAACTTCAACTGCTATTTGATCCTCGTCAGATCTCTCACGGTAATCACCATTTCATTCATGGCGTTGTAAATGTTAATTGGTTTGACATTTTTGTACGTCACTAATTGCGTTTGCAGGGAAATGTTAAGTCCCTATTCTTTCATCTAACATTTCTTTCATCTATTGATGAAGGTATAAAGAGAATGTCAATTTGTCTCTTTTTTATGTTAATGAGGTCCTTGTTACCTTTGGTAATCGTTGTATTTTTGCTAATGAAGGTATGAATGGTAGTAATGAGGTTTCTTGTGTGTTAACGAATTCTATGACGTCCGCTTTTCTAATGACGTCCGCTTTGCTAACGTCCGTTTTGTTTTTATGACGTAGATGGGTTATGACGTACTATTAATCAGGTGAATTTCACGGGTAGATGTCTATTTAGCCGAAGGTCTCTTTTGACCGATTTCTGGGCCAAAGGTCGTTTGACCGATTTGTTATCCAAAGGTCGTTTTGAAGGTATATCAAAGTTTATACCTATATCTGAACTGAATTAGTGTTTGTTTTAGAGTATTACATGTTTACTGAAATGTTTAAGTATGTGAATAATCTAATCATTTGTTTTAGATAATAAGCCGTTATGAGTGCTCAATTGCATTTATACATGGTGTATGGAGTACCCTGGATAGAAGTAATCTGGCTTGTTACATGGATTTATTACGTGTACATGTTATAATAATTGTAACAAATCTTTGTTTTGTTGTTATAGCACTTCTTCATTACACTTCTTTATTACACTGTTGATATTATTTGTACCTTGCCCGTGCAGTTTTTCGGTTTTGGGCTCGTTTTATCAACTTTGTAGACGATTTTAAATTTTCCGAGACTTCAGTGTTATAGTCGAGACAATTACCAACAGTTTGGGCTAATTCTTGTTACTCTGGACTTTATTCGCCAGATTCGGGGAGGAAAAAACTTTTCTGATTTTGATGATTTTTTGTGAAATTGGCTTATTGTGATTTCGGTCCATATTATCCACTTGCTCACTGTTTATCCGTGTACTGTAAACCTTTATCGTTTGCAATTTTGTTGATTCAAAGATGTTATGTTGACAGAATAGGAAGTTATTCTTGTTTAAAGTAGGAAGTTATCCCATGAATTACTTGTTTCTTCCTTGTTTTAAAGGAGGAAGTTATTCTATTTTTAGTTTCCGTATTGTTAAAAGGATGTTACCCCTCTAATTGTTCTGTTTATTTTTCCTTTTTGGATATATTTCTCCCTGTTGAAGGAGTGTTAACATCAGAGCGTTGACAGTCAGAGTATTACAGTCAGAGTTATGACAGTCAGAATGTCAACATCTACAGAATATCTATTCAATTCTGTGAATCCTCGATCGTGTTGCGGAGGATGTTGTTCCTTGGTTATTTGTTATTTGATTAGTTGTTATTTGAGTGTTTGTTTATTGTTTTATTGTTTAATGTTAACAATTCCATTATGTCTATTCCAGTTCTAAGCCTGTGAACATCAAAATACCGTTTGTGTTTTGATTATTTTGTTTTTTTGATTTTATTGTTTATATGAGACCCTTTTTTCCATTCATTAGTGGTGGTTTCAAGGGCTACTATCAAAACCTATTTGTATTAGTATATCCTTTTTTGGATACTTGGTTTGTTATTTGAATTCTTTGTTATTTGTTTATTTGTTTTACGATATAGCTGGTGATGGTGGGTTGACGGTTTGTGATGATATTGAAGGTGTTTGAAGAAGATAGTGGAAGATTGTAAAGAAGATGGTTAAAAAGGTCAGTTGAGGAGAGATGGTGATAATGATGGTGTTCAAATGACAGTGTATTCATTTTTTCATAATTATTATAGTGGTAGTTAGTGCGTTGTTGCTAAAAGGTGTTAACTATTGGTGGTTATTATGGGATATGTTATGAACTGTTTATTTATTCAGTGTGTCGAATTATATGGGTTAGAGGTTAGCTGGTTTATGATTAACACTTTTTAGTTTTTTTGTGCTTTTATTTTCATTTATATTTCAATATTGATGTTTTCATTTGTTAATATAGATGTGCCTTTTTATTCTGCGTTTTTACTGCTCTGGTGGTATGCACACAAGGTTCGGGTTAGGAAGGAGTGCTTGTTTGCAGTAGAAATACTGAATATTTCCAAAGTAGAAGAATACTGTGTACACTCACTTATAAGTGTAGAATACTGTAGAATGTATAGGAGTAGAATACTAGATGTTAAAATAAATGAGAAGTTGTTCATTGTTTATTAATTTAAACATGGTTCATGAAGTTGAACATTGTTCACAACTCATATGTTTAGATGAGTATAAAGATGTTTTTCTGAATAATTCTGCAGTATAGTGGAATTTATATAAATACGAAATTATATAAATACGAAATAAGTGTTATCGTAGAAAAATGTTATAAATCTGGTGTTCTATTTATTTTAGTGTTATCTTCCTTTTACGAAGATTTTGTTGATGAGTTTGCTCTTTTTCCTGATGGCGTATTTCTGATTCTCCTTTGGTATTTATTTTAGGTTGTTTTAGCGTTGGAATACTTTCTGTAAGAAGATAATTTTGTAGTTTTAATTTTATATGTTTTTCTTTGGGGTAGTATGGTACAATGTGATTTCTGTGTATTGTTATTTGTTCTTTATTGTTATCTTTTAATATATATGTTGTTTGAGTCGGTTAACCGATTATTAGGTATGGTTCTGTTTTCAGTGGTAGCAATTTTTGAGAAACTCCATCAACTTGTTGTTGATTTGTTACCAACACGAAAGTGTTTTTCTCAGGTGATTTTGCTGTTCTGAATCTGAGATTCTTTTCATCCGTTAACTTTTTTCCGTTTTGTAGAATTTTGGTTATCGCTTTAAATGTTTCTTTGTAGTGTTTTTCTTTGTCAAGGAACCATTTGGCAAATGTTCCTTTCTGAAGTTTTGCAATTTTCGGGTGACTAAATTGTTTTTCTCAATGAGTGTGTGTTGGTTGTGTGTTACATGCACTTGTTCTAGTTGGGTTGAAGTTTACCATCTCATCTGTTGTTGTTCCAAGTTTTATTTTTGTTGGCTTTCTTGGTTTTTGGTTAAAAAAACTTCATATGGTGACATACCTAATCTTGTTTGTAGTGTTTAGATATGGAGTTAAAACAACTTCATATGGTGACATACCTAATCTTGTTTGGTATTGTGTATTATATGCGTATGGGAAAAATTTTGCTTTCGTGACCAATTATTGTATTTTTCCTGTAATAATGTTCGAATAAATTGTCCAATTATTCTATTTGTTCCTTCTACTAGACCGTTGGTCCAGGGTGCATAGGTTGTACTGGGTTTAAATTTGATTTCAAAATAGTTACATAGGTGTGTTAGTTCTGTGTTAATGTATTCTGATCCGTTATCCGATCTAATTTCTTCGGGTAGTCCAAATTTCATGAACCAGTGTTCGAATAATGCTGTGAATGCGTAATGTGCATTATTTTTTGGTGCACACGTTATCGTTACGTAATGTGAAAATGCATCAACTATTACAAAGATATAGTTGTTTCCTTCAGAAGTTGGGTGGATTGGTCTTTTTGTGTCTATCATTATCATTTCGTTGAAATATGTTTTTATTGTTGCTAATTGTTCTTGTTTGCTCTTTGTTCTCGTATTGGCAATTATTTTGTTTGTTTGGCATTGTATACAATCAGCTATTAAAATTTTTAGCCAAGTATTGAGGTTCGGAAAATAGTATTTGTCCATTATATTACGTTTTGTTTTTTCGAGGCCTGTGCTCAATACAATGGTTTTCATAGAATGTACAGAGTAACAATGTCAATGGTAAACAGATTTTTTGTACCGAATTATTGTGTATGTTTATGATTATTTTTATTATTCCAGATCGTTATTAATTTGAACTTTCGAAAGTAAGCGAATAGTCCTTTGTTTCCACGTATTTCCATTGTTACTGAGTGTGTTTTATTGTTATGTTTTTTCCACATTTTTACTTTGTGAAGTACAGGATCTAATATTTGTGTTTCTCTGATTAATTCTTCAGTTACTTTTGTTTTTTCGCCATAAAAGATATCTGATATTTTTGTGTTTTTGTAATTTGGTTGTTGTTTTGATTTTATGTTTATGTTATTGATCAGTCTTAGGTAATCATCATCGTGATGTGTTGTATAAGGTCCTCTTTATTTTTTTCAAAAATGAGATTGTCTTTTTCTACGATTGGGGATTGCCAGTTTTTTATTTTGGGTTTGTATTTTGGTATTAAATTCGTTTTAGTTTCGATAGTATATTTTTTGAATGAAATTGGATGATATTCGTTTTTATCAAAGTTTATCTCGGAATAGCTGTTATGTATATTTGCTAATACTGAGTAGTGTGTTTTTTTCTATCCTTTCGTTATTTGTGTTGTTACATATGCTGTATTTGCATTCTAGGTTCTTTGCAAAAGGTGTTTTCGCGAAGAAAAACTTTATGTTTTCTGGTATTTCTACTGTTATATCACGTGTTTTAGTGAAATGTTCTTCGTCGATTGTTCTGGTTAGAAGATCGGGGAGGGCTAGGTTTTTTCCCTCTGTCCAAATAATGTGTAGATTTGGAAATTTCATTAAAATGAGTTGGAATCGGTAAACTCCAGGTTAGGTTTGTTTTTCTGGGTGAATAGGTAAATAATTGGTTTGTGATCAGAAAAGAGTACAATTGGATGGTTTGAGCCTGTTAGTAAGAATTCATATTCTATTCATATTCTATTCATAGAGCGAATATTATTGCTAAGCCTTCTCGAATTAATGTAGATAAACGCATTTCTATAGGTGTGAGGAGTCTTGAATTCGCTGAGACTAATCTCATTTTCTTCTCAGTTGGATGTTGTTGTCGTAATGCTGCTCCTATGCCTTTATTCGAAGCATCTGTTACTATAAAATGGTTTCGTAGTATCTGGCATTGTTAACTCTAATTTGTGTATTATTGTTTTTTTTCATTTGTTCGAAGATTGTTTGATGTTCTTTTGTCCATTTGAAATCACTTTCTTTGTGTAGAAGGTTATATAAAGGTTGTAGTATTGGTTGCATGCCGTAGACATATTTTGCAAGGAAGTTTATTGTTCCGAGGTATCTTTGCAGTGCTTTCATACTTGTTGTTGGTTCCAGTTTTTGGAAACCATCAATTCTTGAAGTTAGTGGTCTTACTTTTTTGTCTTCTATAATGTGTCCTAGGAATTTGACTTTTTTCAGCATGAAATATGTTTTATCAGGTGCTGCTCTATATGGTTTTCTTTCAATAGTATTTTGTGATTTTCTATCAATGTTTCATACATCTGTTCATACGAGTTGGTTTGGATAAAAATATCATTAATGTAGGTGATTACTGTTCCTTTTCCGATTAAGGGGTAAAGAAACTGTGTTAGTATTGATGCAAAGGCTGCGTGTCCTAATGATATTCCATAAAATAATCGTTTAAAGCAATATTGTTCATTGCCAATAGTGAAATGAGTGTATCTCATTGATTGTTCATCTAGTGGTATCTGGTTGTACACACTATTGAGATCAGCAGTTGTTAATATTGTTCCGTTTATTCGTTTTAGTGCCACGTCAACAAGTTCAATGGGCCAGTTGCATTTCGATTCATCTATCATGCTATTCAAGTATCGAGCGTCCAATACAATCTTTAAGGATTCTCATTTTCGTAGTATTATTACAGGGTTTGTAGAGGTGTTTCCCGTTGATAGTTGTTCTTTATTGACAGGTGCAATTATGTCGTATTTTTTTAATACATCGAGTAGTTTTTGAATTCTTTTTCGAAGGTGTATCGGTACTTTACTGATTCTTTGTTTTTTTAAAGATTGCATCTTTTTTCATTGGAAGGTTCATTTTTACTTTAGTTTTTCCGTTGTCAAATTTTGTTGTTGCATAAACTTGTTTGTTTTCTAATATAATTGATACTACTTTTTCAAACTCTTCTTGTGTTATATATGAGTGTTGGAAATCAAACATTTGGATGAATTCTTTCTCTGTTTCCGTGTATTTGTTAATATTGAATTTGCATTTGAAATTATGTTTTCTTTCAAATGTTGCAACTTGTTCAATTGTTTCATTTTCTTGTATGCCTAATATTTCACTGATATTGTTTTCGTTTTCGTATGTTAAATGGTATAATGCTGCAAATAAGTCTATTGAGTTTGTTCGGTACATTTCTTCGTTGAGTTTTCAAAAAGTGATGTATTGATATATAAAGCCGAGTAATCCAGTGTTGATTGTTATTTTATGTTGATTTTCGTTGATTAGAAATATGTCGATAAAGTCTTCTTTTTTCTAGTGACAGATCTTTTATATCTGTGAATGATAAGTTTTGGTATTTGTTTATTGGTTCAAAATAGTAGAATGATTTATTAATTGTTTTTCCACTTTATGTTTCCATTTCTTTGAAAATTGGTATGGGAAAGGTAATGCATTTGTGTTGGTTTTTTCAAAGTACATTGGTTCTCTATTGAAGATTGGATATAGTTTAGAGTAGTAAGGATATCTTTTTGCGCTGTTCATAAAGAAAGTAATATCGTTATCCATAATTGTGTTTGTATTTATTGTTAGTTTATTTGTATTCACATTAATGTTTTCTATATATTCTTTGAAGAAAGGAGTTCCAAGTATGTTATGATTACATTGTGTTATATAGAAATAGACATAAAAGTTTTGTTGAAGTTTATTCCTGCTGTTCGACGTTCGTTCTGGTGTCAAATTAAGCGTTACTGTCCCGAATGTTTGTATGGTTGTAAGTTTTGTGTGGTTTGTTTTGCTGTAAGTGTTTTGTTAGCTTTTTCGAGTTGTATTTCTGGGTTCTTACATTTTATTTCATTCCATGTATCTTCGTTCAAGAGGTTTAATTTTGCTCCTGAATCTAATAGAAAATCGATTTCAAGTATTGGTTTCTGCTTTGTAAAATCTTGTTCTAGTTTGTTACATTGGTACATCGGTAATATCCATGTAGAGTTGCTTTCTAGTGTATTTATTACGGTATTGCATGTGTCTTCGTTTGCGTCATAAAATTTATCTAATATTTCTTGGTCTTCATGAGATGATTCTGATGAGTACTCGTTCTCATCTATTCCAGGTGGATCATCATTTTGTGTTTGTCCTTCTATGTTGTTTATTCTGTTTTTATTGCAGCTGTTGTAACTGTTTCCGTCTTTACTGCGATCTCTTGATTGGTATCTATTGTTTTGTTCTCTGTTTGATGAACTTGTTCTATTGTCTCTGTTATTGTTAGAATAATGTCTATTGTTAATATTTGATCGCTGTCTATATCTATCACTTCTATTTGAATCTCTGCTATATTTTCTTTGTCTGATATATTTATTGTTGTTGTTATTATTGTTAGTAATTCTGTGGTATGGTGAGTGTTGTCTTGAAAAACTACGGTTTGAATATCTCGAATTTGATCTACTATTGTTGTATCTGTTACATTGATTGTTTCTGTTTTAGCTATTAGTTCTACTTCTATTATAATTGTTTCTATTATAGCTGCTACTTCTATCATTGTTATTTCTGTAAGAGTTCCTATAATCTTGTTGATTTCTGTTATTTTCACCAACGGAATTATTATAGTATCCATTTCGTGATTGTAAACTATATGGTGTTCGGCTTCTCGAATTGTTGTAAACTGGTGATGCTGATGGTAATTGCCGTCCATTAACATTGTTTGAATCAATTTTTTTATTTGGTAGTTTTTGGTTATTTCTCATGTGTCCATAAAATGATTTTTCTTTAGGTCGTGGAATGCTTTCTCGTAATCTTTAAAAGCATCTTCCTTTTGTGTGTCCGTGCGAACTACAATACCTGCAAAATAGTGCAAATTTCGGTCTTCCTTTAGAGTTTTTTCAATTATATGTATTATTAATTCCGTTAAGAACGTTACAGATTGTTCCTTCAAACTGTTCTAGATCAATTTGGTTTAGATCGTTAATATTGTTACAAGCTGCCATCATTTGTTTGAGGTCTTCGTTGATCTTTGACGTAGATTGATTGACTTCGTATAAACGTTTGTGATTATTTGTTATTGTTCTTGTTAAGTCCATTTGGTCAATTTTTTCGACTAATGACTTGAATGGCATTTCTGGTTCCCTTGGCGTTTGTTTATGGTTTGCATGCTTCTTTGAAGTTGATGTTTTTAATTCGTTATTCAAGCATCTGATAAATGTTTGGCTCATTACACTATTTCTATAGTCCTCTGTATAGAGTGAATATACTGTTTTTTACTAATGTTTCAATTCGTAATGCTAATGATCGTAAGGATTCATTGGTGTGTTTCTGTAGTTGTTGTAACACTATTTTTGCTTGTTGTTTTGATTTCTCTGAATCGAACATGTCTGAAAATTCTTTGCAGAATATTTCCCAACCCAGTTTTGTTTCACTTGGTAAAGTGGAATACCACTTTTGAGCTGATCGTTGTAGAGTATGTAAAATCAAAGCTCCTCTTTTTAATTTCCATTGGTGTTGTCCTGGTTTATTTACGGGTTCTATGCGACTTCTAAATATCATTACTGCTACAATGCTGTTTAAGTATTCTTCAACTGTGTATGCTGGGTCTGTACCGTCGAATGGTCTAATTGCTGTTGGTACTGAACCATTACTAATGTTCCGTTCTATTTGTGGTTCTTCGTTTATACTCATTGATGTTAATTGTTTATAGAATGGTAAAGGAGCTTCTACGACTGTTGTTTCTCTTTCTTCTGTTGTGATTGAATTAGTTCTTCGCGTACGATTTTTTTGTTGTCTATTATTTTGTATATTGTTATTTTCTGTGCTTCTGTTTTCTGTGCGTGGATAAATTTGTCTATTAATGTCATCTATGGTTTTTCGAGTCTGTTAAACATTATTTCCATTGCTTCTTCTTGTTTTCTTTCTATGTTTTCATTTATTTGTCTGAATTTATTTTCTAGGTTACCTATTTGTTTAATTGTATGATTTGTTACTTTTTCTGTTATATCATCTTTTAGTTCTTTATAATCGTACATTTGTTGTTCCCAGTATAGTTCTTGGTTTTCACGGTTATCGTTTAATGAGCTAATGTACGTATTATTTCTATTATAATTATGTTGTGTTGGATACTGATTTTTCTTTCTAACGTTCGGATTCACTGATGGTGGTAGCAAGTTCCAAATTTAAATTTTTTCTCTTCTGAGTCAGAAATGTATATTTCGTCTGCTATAGTGTTTGGATGGCCAAACATATTTGATGTTAGTGGTTTATCCGGTTTTATTGTTGATTTCTGTTTTGATTGTGATGGAGTCAAATATGACTTCCAGAAAGAACTATTTGAAAGACTTTATTATTTAAATAAATAAAGACTGAATATACTCTTCCCTGATTGGATAAAAAAGGGAATAATATCTTTTCCTTTTTATCCTTTAGATGTTTACCCATTTACCCCTCTTCTCAGAAGAGAAAGTTATTTAGTCAGTACCAGTTAACCACCTGATATAATAATAAAGTATATTTCTCTCTCTCTCTCTCTACTCCGCTCTTGTTTTGTATTGAGATATACGTTAGACTTTAGCATTGGGGCCCGTGCACTGTCTACTGAAGCTCAGATAGAAGAGTAACAGACTAGAGATATAGAACTTTAGTTAGGCAGGTAAGCCTTAAGAGTACACCTTATTCTTGAGACAACCATAAGACAGTTCCGGAAGTAGCCTAATAAAGGTAAGCTCAGAACACGTCTTAGTAGGCTTGTATTTACCTGAACATCTTTTGGTGTTGACGTTGATGTCAAGCTTCTTGACAAAGTAATTGATGAAGAACCTGCCTGTCCTTGGTCCGTATTTTTTATATAGTTTTCTAATCTTTTTATGTAATTCAAGCTGTCTGAACTTACCTTTAGTGTGCTTTCAAAGTGTGGTGAATAGTTCTCACTGTTCCAGATGTTTTTGAGGTCGTCACATAAGTTTCCAATCTCTTCGTGAAATGTTTCTCCAAATTTTATTCTTTTGTCATTAATGTGTTCAAAGTTATCTAACCAGAATAGGAATGTAAATTCCGAGACAATTTTTATTACATCAGATGTTGCTGTTTTTAATTCTGCTTTAAGTTCAAAAATTTTTGTTAGCCAATTGTTGTAATTTATTATTTCGATTCGTAATTTATCATTTACTGATTGAATTTGTTTCTGTTGTTCGGTTAAATATCCGGTTGTATTCCGTAGTATTTCGAATGTTACATTTGGTATTGCTGTTAGTTCTGTTCTATCTTGGGAATCTTGGTGTCTCTTCAAGATTGTTTTGAATATATCGGATAGTGTTGTTTCATTCTGGAAATTAAAGAATATTTTTCTATTTCCTTTTTCATCTATTAAGGTGAATGTGTAGTGTTTGTTAAGTTGATCTCTATCCAGTAGTATTTTTGGTAGATAATGAGCCAGATAATTTCTATGGATGTGAATTTGTTGTATATGTTTTGTTTCTTTGAAGAGGTTATTCTTCAAATTTATTATTATTTTGTGAATAATTTCACGGTGTTCTTGCGGGCAGTCGCTAGCAATTGTAAATGGTGTTAAGAAATGATTCGTAGTCATTTGTGTTTGATGGCTGGTAGCCATTATTATACTGTTATATGTAGGTTAAATAATGTGGTTAACAATAGTAATTCCGTTAGGGAAATTGAGGATTTTCTTTGTTTTAGTTCGGAACGCAATCGACTGGTCGCACCAGATAAGACGTGTCCCGAGTAGGGTTACCTTGCGAGGTTACTCTACTGAGGTCTTATAGTATCTCATGACTATATTACAATAGTGAGACTTACTTGACTAACTAAAGTTCTAGATATCTAGTCTGTTACTCTTCTATCTGAGCTTCAGCAGACAGTGCACCGGCCGCAATGCTAAAGTCTAACGTATATCTCAATACAAAACAAGAGCGGAGTATAGAGAGAGAAACATGCTTTATTATTAAATCAGGTTTAGGTAAGACTCTGATCGGTACCAACTAAAGGAAAAGTGTTTCTTCTATTTTTAACCAATCAGGGAAGAGTATTTTCAGTCTTTGTTTATTTAAATAATAAAGTCTTCACGTCTTCTTTGTTGGAAGTCAACATTGACTCCAATTCATCAAAAATGGAATAACAGTTTAGCAAGGATTTGTGTTTGCGTAGATAATATTATTTTCTATTGTCCTGAAACTAATTTTTACCAATGGTTAGAGGGAAAGATACCAAACAAATTCATTATTAGTGAATGTTCTGATCTGAAATGGTTTTTGAGAATGAAATTTGAGTTTACCAATGGGACAATAGAAATCAGCCAGGAAAAATTCATTGATAACCTTCTGATAAAATTTGGAATGAGCGAGGGCAAAAGTGTATCGACTCCTTTTGCGGAAAAACAAAAGTCCACTAAATTTGCACACACTGATAAACCTGATATTGACAATACAGCTTTTTGCAGTCTTGTTGGTAGCCTTAATTATTTAGCACTTTCAACACGACCCAATTTTTCCCAGGCGGCGCATGCTTTAATTTCTTTTGTTGAAGCGTCATAATTAGAGCATTGGATTGCGGCTAAACATGTACTAAGATATTTAAAAGGTACAAAATATCTAAACCTAACTTTCAGGAAAGCGACATCGGTGGATGACATTTTGACTGGTTATCGCGGCTCTGACTGGGCGGGGAACATTGACAATCGTAAAGGCACAACAGCCTTTTGTTTAAATATGTGTAATAATTCTGGCTCAATTAGTTGGGCAAGTGAAATCCAAAATAGTATTGCTACATCTTCAGCAGAGGATGAAGTTTAAGCATGTGTATCGGCTGCTCAAGAATTAGTATACTTGAAGGGTATTTTAGCTGAAATTAACCATCCTGTAGCAAGCCGACCTAATTTGATTGTTGATAATCAAGCATATATCGGACTAAGTAATCAGACTTCTCACCATAGTAAAACAAAGCATTTTGCCATAGTAAAACAAAGTACATTATCTTAAGGATTTGTGCGAGAGAGGTGAAATGAAAATAGAGTATGCTCCTACAGACAAACAACGACCTGACATACTAACAAAATGTCTCGGTAAAATTAAAACTGAGAAATTCCGGCAACATCTTGGTAGCTAAAGACATGAAGGCGACATCCGAAAGACGGGGGCTTTAGCCTATTTTTATTCGAGTGTCAGAAGTCATAGAACAAAATATATCCGTTTGTGTTGGATACAAGTTCACACAATTTCAAAAACAATCCGCGAATAGTCACCAGTTTCAAGACATAAAGAAATCAGTGACTTACAAGAAAAACATCTGCTTCTGAATTTTTTGATTGCCTCAATTATATCTTGATATTATACCATACCTAATCAGTATAATTGTGATTGATACGTTTTGCACGCTCATAAGATTCCTGGGCCCTACCCTCGCATAACCTAGATATTTAGCACGTGGAATATGGGAAATGTCCTTAAGTAGACCAAGATAAACATTAAGTTCAAATATTCACTAATGATTTTTCAAACAAATACATGTCCGAGAACCGTTAATTTAATCAAAATTGCTACACAGATTGGTTTTTGGTCTGGAAGGAAGATCAGTTATAAGGTTAAGAATAAAGCAGAGTTCAAAATTTTTGCTGATATTTTCAAAAAAATTTTATTTTCAGTCATAAGAGCCATTTGTTATCAACAAAGAGCTTACGATAGTTTAACCACTTCCTCTTTAGATAGCCAAGTTGACCTTTGATCTTTTGCGACCAAAAAATGCAAAAAGAAATAAAATCGGCTGAGAAAAGTAGAAAAAGAACGTTTACTCTCAGATCCCTTAGAATCATGAGAGTATTACTAAAAGTGACAGTGCTCCAGTACAACCAAAAACATTTTGATTGTAAGAATCTACGATGTGACTTAAACTGGCCTTGCTACCTTAGCGTTTTGCTAATATGGCAAAAAAACCTTAAAGTATCTCAAATAATTTATGCATTTTGGATACTTTTTGATTTAGGTTAGTGAGAGGCCGGCAGCATTTTTGTTTCAGAGCATTTTCTTAGGCAGTACTGATAAAATCAGCCCTCAACTGATTATACTTCAGTGGTTTCAGAAGCTGTTAGGTTTGAATTTCTGTTACATTGTGAGAAATTTGTAAAAGAAGCTTATTTGGTGCCAATTTTTGTTTTGGAAAAGCAGAAGTTTTAATATTTTAACAAAATTTCTGCCACAAATTTTTATATTGTTCAAACTTCCAACGAAATTTCCACAATTTAAAAGACTTTTTTTGCAAAATTAATCAAGATTAGGGCAAAACAATTAAGGGAAAATTGATCAAAACAACCTAAATCAGAGCAACATAATTGTTCGCGAAATATTAAACATAAATAGCTCCTCGAAAAAACTTTAAAAAATCTTTTTGTTTTGATATCCGACGCCTGACGGGTTTTCTAATGATGCCAATCACAACTCTTTACAATGAATATATCGATCGACCAAAAATGACTGAACAAAATACCCAGTGGAGCATATAATTCCTTCTCCCAACTATGGAAGGGTCGGAACAAAAAGTGTTTTCGAACGAGCTGCTTTTCGAGCAGCATTTATTCAAATGATGATTGCCTAGTCCTCTAAATCTATAGAAAATAGTTTTAAGACCTCATTTCTTGCTGTGGAGTTGAATGAAAATCCACATCTGATAGAATTTTTCCGACAGCTCTTTTGCTTTGACTTTCAGAGTCTTTTATGCCTTATTTCGCCTTATTACAACTTTCAATTCAAACGCTTTTGCAGTTCGTTTATTTATACACAAATACAGTGCATGGTGATATATTACCTATAGAAATAGGATACTTTTGTAAAGTATTTCGGTCAAGATAGATTAACACTTTTCTACAAAGTTAAAATTTAAGTTAAGAACGAGAATAGTAAGAGAATACGAACGAGAATAGTACTACCTCGAGAATAGTAATCAAATACAGTTGAATATAGAGAGTACCAAACTCATCGTTACGAGGAGTCGATGAAAAAGGCTGAATTCATTTGAGAAAAAATGTTACCAAAATATAATACAGTTCTGATTTTTTATCTAGGAACTGAGGGCAAACTTCAGAAAAAAGGTTAAGCAGTCATATACTCACAAGTTTTTTTAGTCACACATAATTTTTTAATCATACAGACATTTGACATTGTCCTTTGCTAAATCGTTTAGCTGCTAAAGCTTGGTAAATTTAAGTATGGATTGCTCGAAAATTGCAAAATTGGACATGTTTGTAGTCAGTCTTTAACAATGAAGTCCATAAAGTGAAGTCTATCTGAAATGAAGTCTTAAAATCGATTACCATCAATCTGCAATTCCGATATTCCTCAACAGTACTACATCTGTCGAAACAGAAGACAGAAGATTATAAACGATCTGATTATTCACTCTATTGGCCGTGAGGGTGTAAGTGAATAAAACCCAGATTGAAGGTCCCAGACGGCAGGGACTTTTGATTAGACCGTTCCAGACCAAAGTGACCTCTGATCACACCGTCCCAGACCGTCCCGTACACTGTGATCAGACAAATGTGCGCTCGAAACCCCGTGTGCGCTCTGACACAAATGACATCTGATCAGACCGAAATCAGACCATGGGCGAGACCAATTTTTTGCCATGAACCAGACCAAATCCAGACGAATGTCCGGAATTTTGTGCGTTTGAAATGATCTCTTATCAGACCATCCTCAAACCGAAAATTTACCAATCAGACCGTTTTCTACACATTGTCATAAGCGAGGCCCAGATATTTTCCAGACCATTGGCGAGACTTTTGTGCGCTCAAAGTTACTTCTGATCTGACCACCACCAGAACAGGCGTTTTCTAAGGTAGGGTGATTGGAGGTGAATGGCAGGGTCACAAGGAGATTTATACGTGGGCCATATTGGGATCCAAGACTACCTCTGATATGTATGCAACGCATGCAGAACAGTACTACTAACTTTCTTAAATTCGTATTTCACTTTAAGATATTCAATTTTTCGCGTTCTCGCATATTTTATTTGAGAATATATTTGAGAATAAAATAGAGAATATATAAAGAACAATTCCGGAAGCGACTCAAAGCCTCAGAGCTTCACAAAATCCGGAAATGCGGCTGAAACCAATACATTTTGTCTTAAGACATTAGCTGTGTCTGATTTAAAAAATTCGCACCGCTTTCACCACGAGAATAAAAATGCCTTAAAACTTCAAATTAAAAACATTTTTAGAAACGTTAAAAAACGGCCGCAATTCTTATGATAGTCAAAACACTGATAAGATAAAAAAAAACTGACCGGCCTAAAAATTGTCATAAAATAACTAATGTCGCTCCCAAAATATGAACTCCGCAATCAACTGTAATACAGAAAAAATGTGAAAAACAGCGAAGATAATATTCTTAAAAACTGACCTGAGTTTTTCAAAAGAAAAAATACTAAGAATTAGGACTCAAGAAACCACTACATTTATTATTTTGTAAATACATCAATTAGGCGAAAAAATATATAACTCTCTCTTGTTAGAGATATGATCTACAACATGACTTCATACCATAGCAAATATTAAAATAATCATTAAAAAGATAAAAGATACAGAATAATGCTCAAAAAATCGAATAAAAACAAAACCAAGACACCAAAAACCCACTGAAAGTAGTAATCAGTGAGAAGCTCTTTTCGCTGCATTATGTTAAAATAAATCAATTGCAACCCAAAGAAATGACAAAAAGGACAAATGCAAGAATGATAATTGCTACATTGTTGACAATATGGACACACTGTAAGAAACACAGAAGCAAAAAGACTACCGATTGATTTTTAAAGTTAAAATTCGAATAAAAAAATTGAAGACGAAAACAAATACACTTAACTTTTAAGCATTCGAGACGTGATTGTCAAGATGAATAAAAGAGCAGTTCTAAAACTTTCGCATTTCAACTATTTTCTTTCACGATTCAGGCAAAAAGCGGTGAATAAGTTCACGGCGTAGAGAGATAAAGGCGAGACCAGACAATACCTGTCATCGCTGTGTACAGATGTTAGAATTTACATAGGTGTTAAGACAAGTGATTGAAAGTTTACTGCGTACAACTGAATTGAGTCATCAGGTGATTGAGACCGGATGAAATGAACTAAAGTTTGAACAGATTCCCGAATGGGTTGATAGTATAATAATATATAGGTGTTAGTAGTGTTTATAATAGTAGGTGAGTCTTTGTTTCAGTTCCTGACGGGTACTTCCGTACCACACTCCCCCTCTTTCAGTTTTTCAGCATTTATATGTCGAAAATGTGGTTGAGGTGGTCAACGTCTTCTGGGTCCAATGATGAAATGGGGCTCTGTTCTAGGGTTGTGCGGTGCGGGATTTCCGAAGGGGCCGTGCTGTAGCTCGACTGCGGGCTATCACTGTGGTCCAGGTTCCTGCATCTCTCGTCGTCAGACAGTGAGTGCTCTATGGAAATGTTGGTTTCCTTGTTTGCTATCCTCGTGGGCTCTGTGGGTGGGGGTTCATGTCCTGTGGTGATTGGCGCTGTTAGTGGTTCCTCTGGCATGATGTTGTGGTCGCTGTCCGACTCTATGAGGATGGTTACTGGTACGTCGTCCTCTATGTTGTGGCTGGTTTGTGTAATGGTTGGTTGCTGTTGTTGTTGTATGTCCCGGGTGGGTGCCGTGCTTGTGTGTTGTATAAGCTGTTCTATGTTCCGAACGGGTGCGGATGGGGTTTCTTCCATGTTGTCTTTGTTTATGGGTAGTTTTTGCACAATTCGCTCGACGGATCCTCGGCCTTTGTTAGGTGTGTGCTTGAAGTCTTTCGGTGAACTTGAAGTGACTATTGTTATCGGGCTTTGTAATGGTGAATCGGATACTAGATTGATGACTCCTACCGTATCCGAGTTGTTCCACCTGTCCAGGTCAGTGCTTACAATTGAGGAGTATCGTTGTTGTCTCCGTTTCGCTTGTTCAATTTTTGACTGGGCTAGTGCTGCCTGTTTTGATTTGGCTTCGAATTGTGGGACGTGTATTCTTTTTGTGGGCTGCTGTGGTTTTCTTCTGGGGCTTCCTGCTTTGCCTTTCCTTTGTTTTTGTTTTTGTTTTGTGGAAATTTCTTTCTTGGTTGGCTTGGTGGCGGCTTGTTGTGTTTGTCTGCTTGTGCCCGGTTGGGGTTCCTGTTGTTGTGTTGACTGCTCTGCTGCCCATTTCTCTTTTTGTTTCTTCTCATCTAAATAGAATTTCTTAATTTTTTCTCTAATTCTCTTATATTCGCCGACGGTCTTGCACGCTACTAAGTCTATCAGTCTAGGTTTGTTTTGGATTGTTTCAGTGGCTATTGCTATGTCGCTTTTTCTGATTACTGTATCTTTTCTTTTTGGTGTCTCGATTGTGATTGTGTGGGGTGTGTAGTTTGTTATTGTCCCGTCCGGGATTATGTTCCATAGCGGCTTAAGTGTGCCTCGTGGTTCCTTTACTCTGCGCATTATTGTTTTTCTTGCTACTTGATTTCTTTCTTTTACTAATACTGATGTTTTATCTCCGAATGTAATGCTTAGTTTGTCGGGTACGATTTTTATGGGAGAAATGGTCTTACGTTTTTGCGCCGTGGGTGCGCGTTTTGTGGCCAGGGGTTCTTCGTCAGAGTCTGATTCGGCGCCGGGGGACTGGTACTGTATGTCCAGATGGGGCTCAGAGTCAGAGTCTTGATTCCAGATGCTTGCCTCGCTCAGCATGGCCTGCTTCAGTTTCTTCTTGTCTAAATGGAAATTCTTTATTTTATTGTATGATAGGTTTTTGTGGTTTGGCTTTTTTAGTATTTTTGTTAACTGTGTGTTTGCTGTTCTACCGAAGTGTGCTTCGAACGGAGTGATGCGTGTTGTTGTGTTGGGAATCAGTCTAATATTTTCTATTATGTGTGTGATTTTATCCGCTAATGTTTCTTTGTCCCATTTGGGATCTATGTTTATTGCCGATAGTCGTCTTTTTATTGTTTGTATCATACGTTCGACTAATCCCGTCCCTCTGTGATCTCCTGCTGGGGCTAGGATTATTTTAATGTTGTTATCTTTGCAGAAAATTTCGAAGTTTTTAGATTTGAACGCCTGTGCCTGGTCGCATCTTAATGATCTTGGAATGCCGTGGAATGTCATGTAACTTTTTAGAAACTCAATTGCTGTTTCAGTGTTGCAATTGTGGTATGCTTTTGCGTGGGGGTATCTAGAAAATCTATCTACCGAGACTAGAATGTATGTGTCTTTGTTATTGTCTAGTGTTGGTCCTGTGAAGTCTATTTGTACTTCTTCATTAGGTTCTTGTAGATTGTTTAGATGTGTGTGTTTATTTTTTGGAATAATTGATTTTAAGTTCTTACCAATGGCTGTGCACGGTTTGCATCTTTGTGCCATTATGACGATCTCCCAGTGTATGTGGGGAAACCAGATGAGTTGCGCCATGTACATCATTCTCGCCTGTCCCGTATGGGTTTTGTGGATTGATTGTAGTGCAATATCGCGTAAATTGGGAGGTATATAAAGTTTGCCGTCATAAAGGATGCAGCCGTTTTCATTTACGGATAGGTCTTTTTTGAGTGTATGCCAGTAGCGGGAATAGTGTTTTAGTGCGAGCCAGTCCTGGTTTTGGATCATTTTGCGGATCCGGTTGCTCTGGTTATCTAATTTGATCGCTTCTGATATAAAATTTTCGTTCATTACTTTGTGTAAATTCGATAATGGGATGTTGTTTTCCGATTGGGTATTATCAAAGGGGTTTTTTGCCCGAGTGGGATCTAGAAGGGTTAATCCTTTTCCTAGGTTATTGTCAATGTCTGTTTGTGTTGCGATAGTAACCGATCTTGGGGGGTTTAATTGTTGGGGTTTGTTGCTTACGGTAGTATTTTCTTGAAGGGGGTTCATCTTTTTGACTCGGGGGCGTTTATAGATAGGCTTATTAAAGGTGTTAGAATATGGTTTATTTCGGGTACAAACGAATACGTTGGAATTTGTGGGATGATTTGAAGTTGAGGTTTGATGGAAATGCGAATTATAATAATTTGAATGTGGAATTGTTGTTGAAGAATATAAAGAAATGTTATGTAAAGAAGATTTAGAGTGATTGCACGAGTGCGACTGATTTGAACAACAATTTTGGCAAAAAGCGTGTCTGCTTTGTTTGCTTTGCTTACTAGTCTTTATTACGTCATGTTTTCTGTGCTTTAATGTTTGCGCATTCTGATTGGTTGAAATTCTTAGAGCGTTCTTTAGTGTGTATTTAAATGTGTTTATTAAACTTACTACATAATTTTCGTCGCTTTCGAGCGGTTGGGGTGCTGGAGAGATCGGATATCTGCTGAAGTAATCTGCGAATCCCATGTTTTTTCCTAGTACGTGTTGTACTGAAAAGTGAAAAGGTAGTAATCTGTCTACCCAACGGGTCAGGCGGCTTTGGTATGTTTTGTTTCCCCTGTTGTTTTTTAGGGCCGAAAGGAGTGCTTGGTGATCTGTTTGGAGTTCAAATTTGCAGCCGTATAGGTAATATTTGAAATGTTCTAATGACCATACGACCGCTAGTAATTCTAATTCGTTGGTACTGTATTTTTGTTCGTTATTATTTAAGAATCTGCTAGCGTATGCTATTGGGTACCAGTTGTTGTTTAAATATTGTTCTAAGCATGCTCCAAGTCCATTTTTACTTGCGTCACATCTGACCCGTGTGGGTTTTGTTGTGTCAAAGTGTTTATTTTCGATAATATGTGTTATTGCGGTTTTGATTTTTTTGAATGCTAAATCATGTTCGCTTGCCCATTTTAGCTTAGAACCTTTTATGCTGTTTTTTGTTGATAATAATGGTCTCAGGGGTGCTGTTAGTTCTGCTAAGTTGGGAATGAATTTTATCATATGGTGTATGCTACCCATGAATGATCTAAGTTGTTTTAACGTGTGGGGTGGGTCCATTTCTGAGATGGATTTTGTTTTCTTTTCGGTTGGGATTATCCCGTTCGGGCTTATTCTGTAACCGAGCCATGTGATTTCCGTTTGGGCGAATTCGCATTTATGAAGGCTTATGGCTAGATTTTCTTTGTCTAGTCTAGACAGTACTTTCATTATTTCTTTTTCGTGGTTGTCTAGAGATCCTTTAGTGATAATTATAATATCATCTAAAAATGCGTTTGCTGAATTTATATTGTTTAATGTATAGTCTATCGCTTTTTGAAATGTTGCAGGCATGTCAGTGAGTCCGTAAAAGCCATTGATGAATCTGTATGTTCCTGTGGCGTTTCCGCCCAGGATATTAAAGTTGCAGTGTTTTTGTGTGTCTTTGTGTAGTGGGATTTGGCTGTATGCCTATTTTAAGTCAATTTTTGAGAAGTAAAATGTGCCTGGTTTGTTTTTTTGTTCGCTAATTTTTTTGGATATGGTGTCCATTAAGCGGTCAATGCTTTGCATTTGGTATTTGTTTTTGTGTATCGCTTCGGTTAGTTCTTTTGAATCGAGTGCTATTTTGATAGAGTTGTCACTTTTGACAAAGATCACTACCGGGCTTATGAAATACTCGTCTGAGCATTTTTCTAATTTAATTATTTGTTTGTCTTCTATTAGTTTTCTTAGTTCTTTTTCGACTTTGTCAATTAGGTGGATGGGTACCCTTCTTCCTTTTTGTTGTGTTGGTTTGAAATATTGCTTAAATGTTGATTTGGCTATGTGGTTTTTTGATTTTCCCAAACGGGTGCATAGGTGTGGGAAGTTTTTGAAAATTTTCTGTGTTATTTGTTTTTGGTCCGGGTTGATGAAATTAATTGTTTTCTCACCTTGTTTTGTTTGTGTCAGGTGGATCCCCAATTTTTGTAGTATGTCCCTGCCCAGTAGGTTCACGGTGTTGTGTGGCACTACCAGTATTTCACAATCTTTTGCTACTGAGTTTCCTGACGAGAGGTGTAACTTGAGCGTACTGGTTATTTTAATTTTATTGTTGTTGAAGCATCGAAATTCTCCTAGTTTGGGTGTGTTGTTTTGTATTTCCTTTCCAAGTTTGTTTATCAAATTATTTGCTGTTTGTTGTGATATGAAGCTTCTTGGACTTCCTGTTAAGACGTGTGCTGAGGTAGGGTTACCTAGGGAGGTTACTCTAACTCTGTCTTATGGAGTCTCAAGAATATAGTATATCTTAAGGCTTACCTGACTAACTAAAGTTCTATTCCTCTAGTCTGTTACTCTTCTATCTGAGCTTCAGCAGACAGTGCACCGGCCGCAATGCTAAAGTCTAACGTATATCTCAATACAAAACAAGAGCGGAGTAGAGAGAGAGAAATATACTTTATTATTATATCAGGTCTGACTGGTACCGACTAAAGGGTAGAGTTGTCTTGTTGTCTCTGGGAATAACAAATAAACATTTAAGGGAAAGGTATTTCCATAATTTCAACCAATCAGGATTGAGTATTTCAGTATTTATTTATTAAATAAAATAAGTTTATAAATCCTTTTGTTGGAAGTCAACACTGACTCCATCTTTCCGGGTTTTAGAGTTTTTGTTTTTTGAAAGTCTTCTTTACTGTATATCAAAATTAATTTCTCTTCATTCTCTCTGAAAGGTTTTTCTTCTTTTTAGGCTGAAGGTGTTGCCTTGTAGTCGTGGTTTTCAGATAATAGATCCCTGGATACAGGTTGCCCACATAACAAGGATGAACATCAACAACCACAAAAGTATCTATTCCACCACCACACTTCCAGTGGGTGAAGATCCTTCTGTGTCGCTCCAGTGTTGATGGATGTGGTGCTCCTGTTGTCCAGTGACTTACCTGACTTACCTGATTTGTATGTGTTAGCTGTTAAAGTGTTTATTATTTTTCTCTATGTAAATGTTCTTTGTTATTACGTAGTATCCCTTCCGGTGGGAAAAAGATAAAGAATGTATTCTATTCCGTTCATAATTAGAAATCGTTTGATTTCAATGGCGTAGTTTTCCTGGTTAACTCCTGTGTTTTAATGTTTTTTGTTATGGAATTCCATGGAGAAATTGAGGGTAGTAGACTTTTTGTGGCTTTCTTGGCCATGTTGGATTTTGTAATTGAGATGAACATGTATTACTTCTTGAATCTATTCGAGATCAAGAGTCATTCTGATGTCTGTCTGTTTACAATGGTTTTGTTATACTTCTACAACGTCAAATTATATGACTGCGCTTTTCGTATCTGTATATTTTGTTATAATGCCTAAAAGGTGCTTAGTATTTTAAAGATTGTAATGGGTATGACCCAATTTCCCAATTGTTTGATTTCCATTAACGGGTACTTTAAATGATGTAAAATGTTGCCTGTCCGCGCGCTTATATTCAATAACCGAATTTTCCTTTTTGAGGAAAAAGTACTTAGTAATTTGTTACAAATAAGATGTTAGTTGTTACGAATGGCTACATGTGTCTATATGTTCTGGTATACATATGTATTATTTTGTTTAAGGTACATATTTGTTTTGTCCAGAATTGTTACATTGCATATTTCGAGTGTTAAATTTGGATTGTGAAATTTTCGAATTTCAAAATATTTGAGAAATTCTTTCATTCTGTTTGATACAAGTGTAATACTGAGTGCTATGTATTTTGTTATATGTTATTACAAAATCATTTTTGTACAATGAATTAAGGTTTGCATGTATAAATGTACATATTACCCTAAAGTATGTGTTTTGTTTGTAAATTAAATGATCATGTCTGAACTCGTTATGAGTAATATGTATATGTAAAGTGTTGTGAAAATTTTGCATGTCCGGCTTATACATTGTGTTATTTTTGCATGTATTAGTGTTACTCATAAAACTATTGTGTTCCTTTTTATTGTCTTTTCCATTCTATTTACAAAATTGCATACATCTAACTTTGGAAAGGCTTTGCATATTTACATGTATACATATGACTAATTTCGGGGTAAAGTAGAAAAGTATTTTTTGGAATTTATCATATTGTATTTCACTTTCAGTGTTATACCAAAGGGTAGAACTAGTCGTATAAATGGGGGATATTAAAAGTGAAAGGCTATCTAAAAGGGTTAAAGAATAAACAAATATGCACTGAGTCATCCATGGTTGGATGTATTGTTACCAAATACATTCATTACATTTATGTGTTACGACATAGAGGAAAGTTGTTACATATATATCTGTTATAGCTCCTTGTTATAACTTTTCAGTTTGTTTCGGATGATTCGTTCGAGAATTATATTGTTCATATTCTTTGACGAAGTGGTCGTCGTTTGCCAAATAGAATGAGATCAGATTTGATAGTTCGTCCAGCGAGACTTCCGTTATAGAAGCTTTAACCGATTTTCGTATTTGTTTTTCTAAGTCTGTAATTTTACGTTCGTTATTGAATTGGATGCGATTTATGACAGCTCTATTTGTTACGCTGCCTTCAAGATGGTACGTGTGGTACTCTTCGCACGGTTCGAGTGCTTCAATAGGTACTATCAGTGGCCGTTCGGGGGATTCGTTCGGTTGAAATATATAATAGTTCTTTACGGGATCGAAGTTTCGGAGTGTTCCTACAGTGTATTCCCATTTTAATTTATATCCGTAATTCAGGAAGTATGGCGACGTAAGTTGGTCGTTAATATGAATATAACTTTTTGTTGTGTTTTTATTTTTGTCTCGTAAAAATGTGTAGTAAATGAGGTTATGAACAAGTTTAGTCTCGTGAACTCTGTAGTTATTGTTCTGTACATCTTTAGCCGTTGGATGTAAAAAGTTAAAACTAAGCTGAAAAATTTGGTGGTCAAAAACGCTGTAGGCGGAAAGATCTTGGGATGCCTTTGCAACGAGAAGGTCAAATGTGCATACGGTTGGCAATTTGAACTCATAATCATAGTCGTACAGAAATCGTTCTGTAAGACTATAGAATTGTTTAAGTACTGGGTAGCATGTTTGATGTAGTTTATCTCGTCCCATGTTTTTGATACTGCGTTTGACAGTATTCGTATTTTCGGAGGGTAGTGGGGGAAAATATTCCGATATGCGGTCCTTTAAGTTATGTAATGGAGCCATTATAAAACAATAATCGCGGGAGTCAAATGGCATATTGGACCAATTTCTGTAACTAAGTAGGGGGTTATAGTTACTACTGTGAGGGTTTGTTAATAATCTAGGATCGTTATCCTGGAACCAAATGGTTTCCATCACTGTGGCTGTTGGGGATTGTTCGTTCGTTGATTGATGAAAGAATGATTTATGATTGTTACTTCGTGGTGTTATCGCATAAGGAAATCTCAAATTATGTGGTCGTATAAAAGATTTATTAGATGTAAACTGTTGAGTGTTATATATTGTTCGTTCATATACACGATCTGTAGGAGGGGGTGGTCGCACTGGTGGAGGATAGTTAGGAAGTGGTGGCGATTGAAACTCTGTATTCGGTTGGTATACCGTTTGTATGTTTCTATTACCATTGTTACTAGGTCTAGTATGTTGATAACTATGTACGTGTGTACTAGTTCCTTGTTCATTCGGATTGTTCGGTGTTCTATTCGAAAACGCTTCCTGATTGTTATTTTTACTTGTTAATCGCTTATGAGTTACCTTTTCCTTGATCATTTGTGCAATTTCTTTTGGCGTTGGTTGCAGTGAGGTCTGTGTCTGTTGATCGTTGGTGTCTCCATCGATCTCAACTCGCATGGTTGTTATACGATCGTCAGTTTGTGTACTACATGTAGAGGCGTTATCGCGAACTGTTCCTGGTGAGGAACGTCCAGATCCAGAGCTGAGTTCGCCCTCCTCAACGTCGTAGCTGAGGGGCGAATCTGCTCTGTATGCAGATTCGTACTCAAAGTCCATCTTATGTGCCATTATTAATGGTTAGCTAAAATTGCAATTAATATGTTACCCATTTACATTTGTTATTACTAAAGAGTGTTCCATTGTTATTACTGAAGAGTGTTACTATACAATAGTATAAATTGTTACTGATTTACAATGTTATAGGTGTGTTATTGTTACGAATTTGTTTGCTATCTAATATCGTTACTATTGTCAACAATTCAGTGTTACTTTTCTATTTGTCGTTGGACATACTCGGTAAGTGTGAAGTTTCGTATTAAATAGAATAGTATTAAAATGTTTTAGCTAAAAGTGTGTTAGTTGTTCTTAGCAAGATGCACGGTTACACTTCATATGTATTTGCTGAATGAGTGTCGAAATATGTGACCTCATTCGTGTGTGGTTGATCGTCATCGTTCAATATATCTAAACTATGGCTGCGGTTATTCATTTTATTTGCTGCTAGTTTCAATTGGGTGAAATCAATTGGCGGTGGATTTTGTATTTCTATAAGCTTCACTGATGGGATGAGATTATTTTGAGTTTTTATTTGTGATGGTTGTGGTATTTCATACGGTGTTGTCTTATTGATTCCTAATTGTGGTTCATAGGATGTTCCGTGAAATGTTGAAGTTTGTTGTATATTGGGTGCACTTGGGGTTGGTGACACGTGGGGGGGTGAATTGTGTGTTGTACTCACTGATATGTTATTTCCTAAACATTGATATGCTGGTGGAGGGGTAATGAGTTGTGGAGGCAAGGTAGTCATTTTGTTTTCAGTTATTGTTTCAAGGGGCTCGATTTTTAATGGTTCGGGTTGTTTGTATTTCCGTTCTGGTAGTGGTGGTTTTTGTTTCTCAGGTGGGGATTCTAGTGTTCTCAATTCTAGTCCTTGATCTGTTCTACGAATAGTTGTGTTATAATGTTTGTAGTTTGTGTCAATATATGTTTGTTCTGGTGGGTTGTTTTCATTACGCGTTAAATGAGTAGCGTCGGATGAATGACGGCGGAAAGTGTGTTTCCTATTTTTATTGTGTTTATTGTGTTTAGTATAGTGTGAGTAGTTGTTATCACTATCATGGCTATCATAACTAGTGTCATCTTCTTGTATCTGTGCAACTAGCTGTGTTAAAGTTTGTGAGAATATACCAAATATTCCTGTTAGTAGTATTTTAGTAATACTTGCTTGTTTACCAATGGCTTTATGGATTGCAAATGCGTTGTAAAACTTAATTACTAGGTTAGTTGTAAATAATATCATACTGATCATTGCGTATATAATTGCCATCTTTTCAAGAATATACCATGGCCAACCAAATATTGATAATATTTGGTCTTTGAGCCATTCTCCATCAAAAATTTCTTTCCAGTTTACGCTTGGTTGATCTATTTGGAAGTTATATCCATTTATGTTAAGATCTTTTAACCATTTTAAGGATTGTTCATAATTTTTGTATGTTTGTAAAAGTCCAAGTTGTTCGAGTTCTAATAGTTTTTGTGCATTTGCTGATGTAGCTTCTTGTAGTGGTTTTTCACGATCTCTCATATATTCGTGGAGTAGATCTCTTTTGCGTTCTTGTATTAATTGTTCTTTACTATAAATGCCACTTTCTATTAAACTTGCTTTACTAAACATGTTATCTAAAACTATTTCCTCGGGTGATATAGTGTTCAATATCGTTTCTACTTTTACTGGGTAGGGTGTTACTCTATATCGTGCTGTTCCTTCAGTGTCTATTGAGATGAGTTGATCAAAGTTACTGTGTGAACAGGGTACTGTTTTTGCCCATAAGTATGTTTGTCTTGTTAGTTGGTGTACATATTGTACTCTGTTCTTGTATAGAATAGGAATTTTATCGTAACATTCGCGTGTTTGTGGTACATAAAGAGGTGATGATTTCTTCGCACATTTATACATTTTCATGACGTTTACGCCTTCTTGTTTCACAAAAATGGATCTGTCTCCAGTAAGAATGTATCCTAAGAGTGGAGTGTTCTTTTGTACTTGAGTCAATGTTAATTGTCTGAGGTTTCGAGTTTGTTCGCAAATTTGTGAATAGAATTCTATTGCTTGTAAGCTAATTCGAGAGTAAATGTTACTCATATATAGGTCCATTTTCATATTAAGGTGAGTTTCTTCGTTTACAAAACCATAATAGTATTGTTGGTTTTCTTTGTCTTCGTATCGTGTTCGTTCTGATATTATTTGTTCTGGTTTTATTTTAATAAATTTTTCATCGTCAAATTTGTCTTTTTTCTTTGTTACTTTTTGTCCTGTGTGCATGTCAAATCCATATTCATATATTATGTATATATCGTCGTATTCTGTTTTGTGTAGTGGTTGTGGTGAACCGCATTCACGTTCGACTAGTGGGTATACTTCGAATCGTGTTGCTATTGTGTCTGTTTGATTTAATTTTATTTTCTTTGTAATGTCTGGTTGTTGGACTGTGGTCCATTCTGCATTTGTTTCTATCCAATATCTATCTTGATATTTTACCATATATGCGTCAAATCGTATTAGTTCGAATAGTTGACAGTGTGTCTGTGGTTCCCACACAATTGTTGCTTTTGTTAGTGGGGTGGGTAAACATTCTCCCTTGCGGAGATCGCATGGTAATTTTGTTCCCATGTATGATATTTCTTCGGTATCTAAATTTAATATTAATGAGACTTCTCGTATCTCGAGTGTCCAATCTAAGATGTCTATTCTGTTCTGTTTACGTGGTCCTTTTATACAGTTGGACTGTGCGTTTTTAATTGCGCTAGGTATCCAAAGTGGGTTTGTGTAATCGTATACAATTCGTCCGTATGGTGGTACGAGTGGAATGTTCATATCGAATTGTATTCTGCCTTGCAGATCTTCAATCTTTTTCTGTAATGGTGGATTTGCAATAAAGTTGAATGATATATTGTATCTTGTGGGTTTATATTGTGTGTTCTTTAGTAAGTTTATTCTAGCGAGTTCGTTACGAACTTCGTCTGCATCTAGTATTTTTGTTCGTTGTGCGTCGGAAACGTAATAGCTAGGTCTATTTGCTCTTAAGTAGTTGGTGTGTTGTGAACACCATTCTACACGTTCTTTGATTGTTCCTGCAACTGCGTATGCTTTGATTTCTACTGCCTGTGCTTTTGATAAAAGTTGTACTTCTGTCTTTGTCATGTCAAGATCTAGTGGTTTGAATTTACATGTGCCAATTTTATTTAATTCGTAGTATTTTACATTTGTGATTTCTTCTGCATCACAGTCGTAATGCTCTATGAATATATCCTGTGGTCCTGTTGCGGAACCATTAATGTTCTGTCCTGTTAATTCAATAAAGTCTATATTTGTTTGTCGTTTCTGTCGTTTGGTATTCAAGTTAAATTTATTTAGAATGCTATCTGTTAGTCTTTCTGTGTAGAAATTCCAGTTTCTTGTCCATTGGTCTATAGTTGTTTCCCACATCGCTTCATAATCTGTATCGTTTATATTTGTTATATTGTCGATATTAATATAATGTTTATATTTATTAATGTGTTTAAACTTGTTTGTGAAAGTGTTTGTTCCATTTCGTGTTCTGTTTTTCTGTTTAAGTTGTTCAATGTGTATATTCATTCGTTCATTAATTAAGTCTTTTATTCTGTGTTTTGCGTTGGCTTTAAGTCTTTGTTCAAGTTGAAGTTTTGTTTCTATTTTCATACATATATAGAATATTAATAATAATAATATACATATAATTGCTTTTAATTGAAGCGACATGTGTATGTCAAACCTGTATGTGGATTATAGAATGTGGCGAATCCAAGTGTTTGTTTTGTGTATCTGTCAAATTTATATACGAAGTCTATACAAATGAAGGGTGCTGGTATTGTGGTTGTTACAATTGAAGGTGTTGTTGCATGAAATGGGTGGTTAAATATGGTGTTATATTCGATTGTAGTGTTAAATTTCAATTCGAGAGATGGTGTTGCTAGAACTTCGAGTGCTGAATTGCGTTGTCGTGCTGTGAGATTGAGTGTGTTAGTAAGTCTATTTCTTGCCCAATTTGTAAGTGTATCTCCAAGATTTGTAGGTCCGTATAAAGGAGGATGTGGATTCCAAGTTTTATGGTCTAATGGGAATAAATAGGTATGTTCATTGGTTCTGCTCTTGGTTGGGGGGTTAGGATTGAGTATGGGGGTTGATCTAGTTCTTCCGGGATGACTGGATGGTAATCTAATTTCGGGTATGAATGATGCTGGAGATAGCGCTGTGTTTCTAGGTGGTTGTAGGGAGTTCGGGATGTCAACTCTGGGTATACTTATAGATGTGTTGGATGATGTCTGGCTTGTTCGTAATGGTGTTGTACTTGTACTAGCTGATTGGGGGGATGTTGCTGACCAAAGTGAACTGTTGGGTGATTGCAATGGTTGTGCACGGAAATGTTCTTGCACAAAGTTAAAATCTTGTCTTTGTTGAAATGTTGGGGGTAGGAAAGGGTTTGCTCGTAATTCAGAAGGTGTTGGTGTATGATCTGTGTTTACACTTGAGTGTTCGCTTGGTGAGCTTATACTAAAGTTGTGTAGTGTGGGTGTGCCCGTTCTACTTGGTGGTTCTGAATTTATTGTTTCTATTGGTCTAATGATATTAGATTCTATGTCTGTTGAACCGTAAGAAACTAGTGTAGATTCTTGTGTGGGGAAGGATAGAGATGATCTACGTCTTGCTCTAAGAAATTCTCGTCTATCCGGCCGTTCTCGTCGTACTGTGTAGGGATTTTCAGTATCTATACTTACAGTATCTTCATTTTCTGGTGAGGTTGGTATATTTGTTAGACCTGTAACTTCGTTATGGTGTGGTCTTTCGGAGTTATTGTTACTGTTATTATTACTAGACGACGCAATTTTTGCTGTTTTATGCGTTTATGCGCCGGTCTCAGGTCCGTGTTGTGGTATGTGTATATATGGTGGTGCTAATATTAGTACTGGTATAAATTCTTGTTCAGGTGTGTGTGTTTGTGCTCCTAGGTTTGATATCCAAATTTCTCTATTTGCAATATGTAATTGTAGTTGGTAAATAATGACAGTACCGTATAACGGTGAGTTTTCGGGAAATCCTATTTGTAGGTAGAATCTTTGTGAATGTAATGTGTAATAGATAGATTCTTCTATATCTGGAAGTGGATCAATTTTTATGGGTTAAGAAAATATTCTGCTAAACTTAAACACATTCGTATGAAAAAGTATATTATTAGTGCTATTTTGATGAATTTAAATATTTCGAGTTCAATAATATCGATATTTGATTTACAAATGTGAAATATGTCTGAGTGTAATTCCTGCATATGGTGGTGTGAGTTAAGTGGTGTGATGTATTTGTGGAGTTAAGTGTTGTGATGTATTTGTGTGTGATGTTGTGTATGATTTATTGAACTGGTGGGCTAGCGTATATAACTCTACGGTTACGTATAACTTCAGTAATGGTTACTACTGCTAGGTATGTTGAAACAACTATTATACACGGTATTAAGAAGATTGTTAAGAAAAATAGTACTTTAGATAATAATATATATATTGCAACTAGTGCCTCTGTGAAATCAATGGTTGAAACTTATATTAGTTTGTTCACTGTTTGTTCACTGTGTAAATCAGATACAATGCTACACTGAATAGTGACAGTTATTTACTATTGTAACTGACACTAAACGGTGCCGCACTATCAAATTTCTGTTACTTTTATTTGTATAATACTATAACAATGAGAGGTATCATGTTATTTCTTTGTTCTGTCATCAACGAGATGTATAGCTTCTTGCTTGCAAACTGCGATATAAACTGTTTTTAGTTGATTTAAATCAACACACTGTGTTTGGGTTATCTGTTGTTTTAATGTTTCGAATTCTGTTACTGTTTCAGAACAAGGTAACGTATACTTAAGTATATCAAAATGGTGTTCTCCCCAAAAGAGTTTTATTTCGTGTTTTGTTTTTGTTACTCCTTCAAAGATGAAGAGGTAGTTTTTGGGTGAAACTTTGCAGTTTGTTAGTACAACGTAATCGTCATCAAAATGTAAATGACTACCAGTTGGGTATTCAATATCTGTAAACTCGTCTGTTTGTATTGCAATCTTTATTACGAGTTGGTTTTTGTTAAGAGAATTTAGAAATTCTGATACTGACAACATAGGTGGGGTTTCATTACAATGATAATTGTAATGATGTATCAATCTTTCTGATATGAAATTAAGGTAGTTCAGTTTACCTGTGATTGTAGAACTGTGTTGTTGATAAAAATGTGAAAGATGTTGATATTCTTTCACTGGGAATAGTTATTGAAGTTTTGATTTACAGAGAGATGATTGAGGACAAGGTTTATAAATGATCGAGAAAATTTTTGAAGAATTTATAAAAAGGAATCTGTGAGAATATTTTCAGAGATTTTTACTGAAACTGAGATTGGAATTAGAGTTATTCGTCAACTGGGTTAAATTGTATGAGAATTTTTTAGAGTTATCAGCTTGGCTGATTTTTAGAGAAATTTTTCAATTTTCGGAGAGAAGTTGTTTGTGCAAGACAAAATTGGAATTGTGATTCTAACTTTCTTGTTTTTTGTTCTCTACAATGTTTGTGACATTTGCATATCTTCCGTTTTTCGTTTTTGGTTCTTGAGTTGCCAATTACTGGGTCTTGTTAGCTTTTGGATAGGTCTTTTTCGATTTTTGAGTACTTTCTGAGATTCTTTTAGCTTTGTTGTTACCATTCTTTCTTCTTATAATTAGTTGGTGTTTATGATTATGTTGGTTGGTAATTAGTATCTTTGGTTACGATATTGGTAAGTTTAAGGGTCTCTTTAATGATTTGTTGGTGCCATCAAGTTGGTGCCATTTATCTGTCATTTTGTTATTTGTTAAATTGTTACTTCTTTTCTAGCAATTAGCTTTCAAGTTGATGATTAGTGATGGTGCCATTATTGTCGGTGCCATCTAGTTGGTGCCATCTAGTTGGTCTTCTAATTTGCTTTTATGTTAGTGAGATGTCAATTTCGTAAGATAGTCTAATTGGATGGTGCAAGTTGGGGATGGTATGACGTTAGGTTTTGGTAGTGATTAGTACTGAAGTGTCTACTTCAGTATTTTCTTTGATCTGTGTCAGATCTATTTCGTAATTACCATTTTGTAATGGTTGTAAATGTTAATTGGGTTGGCATTTTCTAATTTGTTACTTATTGAGTCTGCATGGGAGTCATTTGTCTGGTCACTATGTTTCAAGTCTCTTATGTCCGTAATGAACATATCACTTTGTGCCTTTTTTCTTCTGTTAATGATCTCTCTACATATCTGAAGTAATCGATGTATTTCTTTAATGGTGATACTAATGAGGTTGGCATTTTACAAATGCTACTAATTAAGTTTGTTATAATAACGTCCGTATTGTTAACGTCCGTTTTTGTTAATGACGTAGTTTAGTTTATGACGTACAGTCTTGTTTAAATGTCATATTCTATTTAGCCGAAGGTCGTCTGACCGAATGATATTCAAAGTTGAACTAAATTGTTTTAATCCAGTTCAAATCCGAACTAAATGTTGTTGTTTAATGTCTGAATCTGTGTTTTAGATGGGGCGTTGTTTCATCGTGGATTGTTACTGTCTGGAACGTTTACATGTGTATTTGTTACTACGGATTTATTGTTACACGGAGATGAATTCAACATAATGGTTATGCTTCCAGATTGTGTTATCATTACTTCACTTTAATTTTTGCTTTGATGAGGAAAGAGGAAGTTATTCCTTTTCTTATATTTTGTTTGTTATTATCAGTAATGAGTGTGGAAGATGTTATCCTTTGTATTTTGTTTTAACTCCTTATTTTAGTATTTTTACTTCTTTGTATTTCGTATTTTACCTGTTTTAATATTAGTGTTTTGTGTTATCCTGTTATGTGCGTTTTATATATTTTCCATTTTTATATTTTGTATTTACTATTCTGATTTATCAATTTCTACAAGATATCTATTCCATTCCGCGAGTTTATCAATCGTGGATTTTTTATAGTTTGTTATTTGAACTTATTTGTTATTTGAACTTTGGATATTTTGATTGATTGTTTATTGTTTTACTTCAATTGAACTACAATAACGTCTATTCCAGTTCTAAACCTGTGAACATCAATACCTTTTTGTTTTTTGTTTTTGTTGTTATTTGCTTGAATTGTTTATATGAAAATTTACCTTTTTGTTAAACTCAATGTGAGGGGTTCAGGGGCTAGTATCAATATCAGTTTGTTTTATACGATTTGTTATTTGGATTATTTGTTTTATGTATTTTGTGTTATTATTGTTGGTGTATTCACGATGGATGAGAAAATGGAATTGCTGTTTGATGGGATTGCTGTGATTGGATTGCTGTGACGGAATTGCTGTTGATGAGATGGAAGAAGATTTGTGACAATTTTGAGAAGAGTTGTGATGAAGATTTGAAGGAAGAAGTGAAGAAAGTTGTTTATGAAGGAGATGTAGTGGAAGTGTGTATGTGAAGAAGATTGAAGGTTGTGAAGAAGAATGAAGGTTTTTAGTCGTCATGTGTCATTTATTTTATATTGATGTTTGTTTTTAATTCCTTTTGATGTTTTTATATATGTATTTGATGTTTTATTATTTTTTGTTTCTAATTTTAATAGAAATGTCCTTTTGTTAGTTAAAAATGTTTGTTTATTAACGTAAATACATTTCGTTTTGTTTATTCGGAGGAACATATACGGGAAAATACACACAGGTTAGGGTTAGAATGTGTGTTACGGAGAAATACTGGATATATTATTTTTAGCAATACTGGAATTCTAGATCTATAGTTGAAATGTTTGCTTCATTAGTGAATTAGTAGGGTTTAGGTGTAATAGAAATACAGGTTTCATTTTGATATTTTCTAATATTCGTTATAACTTTTGCAATGTCTGTCCATTGAATAGAATAACTTATAAGTTGTCATAGTTAGTTATAGGTATATTATTATTAGCGTGTAATTGGATGATATACTTATTAGTATGTGTTAATGTAATATGTGTTAATGTATATGTGTTAATATGTGTTAATATATTTATTCTTATATGTTGAACTGTATACTTAATATTTATATCACGATTTATAATATGTATAATTTTAATATGTATGTATTTATAATATGTATTTATAATATGTATTTATTTTTATGTATGTTCATATTATTTATTTATTATTATTATTATTATTGTTGTTGTTTCTGATTGATTATTATTTTATCATTGTGACCTTTCTTTTGCGAAGGTTGTATTTGTGTGTATGTTTTGATTCTGAATGGCTATTATTTTTATTTATTTTATTTTCATCTGTATGTGAATTTGGTTGCTTTAACGTTGGTATTTCGTTTGTTAATAAGTAATTTTCTAATTCTAATTTGATATGTTTTTCTTTCGGGTAGTATGGTACAATGTGATTTCTATGTATTGTTATTTGTTCTTTATTATTATCTTTTAAGATGTAGGTTGTATCTGTTGGTTTGTCGATAATGATGTATGGTCCTGTTTTCAGTGGTAGTAGTTTTTTCGATACTCCTTCAAGTTGTTGTTGATTTGTAAGTAATACGAATGTATTCTTTTCAAGTGGTTTCGCTGTGCGAAATCGAATGTTCATCTCGTCTGTTAGTTTCTTTCTGTTCTGTAGAATCTTTGTTATTCTTTGATATGTATCATTATAGTGTTTTTCTTTGTCTAAAAACCATTTTGCGAATGTTCCTTTCTGTAATTTTGCAATTTTTGGGTGATTAAATTGTTTTTCTAAATGTGTATGTGTAGGTTGTTTGTTACATGCACTTGTATCTGATGGGTTACAGTTGCCCATTTCATCTGTTGTTGTTCCGAGTTTAATCTTTGTTGGTTGTCTTGGTTTTTGATTAAAAACAACTTCATATGGTGACATTCCAAGTCGTGTTTGATATTGTGTGTTGTAAGCATAAGGGAAAAATTTTGCTTTTCGTGACCAATTGTTATATTTTTCGTTCAGCAGTGTTCTTATAAATTGTCCAATTATTCTATTTGTTCCTTCTACTAAACCGTTAGTCCAAGGTGCATATGTTGTACTTGGTTTAAATTTGATTTCGAAATAATTACATAAGTGTGTTAGCTCTGTATTGATGTATTCTGATCCATTATCAGATCGTATTTCATCGGGTAGTCCGAATTTCATGAACCAATGTTCGAATAATGCGGTAAATGCATAGTGTGCTGTATTTTTCGGTGCACACATTATTGTTACATAGTGAGAAAATGCGTCAACTATAACGAATATATAGTTGTTTCCTTCTGATGTAGGATAGATTGGTCCTTTTGTGTCTATCATTATCATTTCATTAAAATACTTTTTTGTTGGTGCTAATTGTTCTTGTTTACTTTTTATTTTTGTGTTGGCGAATACCTTGTTTGTTTGGCATGGGATACAGTCTGCAATAAGTATTTTTATCCATGTTGTGAGGTTCGGGAAGTAAAATTTTTCCATTATATTTCGTTTTGTTTTTTCGAGTACTGTGTGACCTACGAGGTCTATGCAATGATTTTCGTAAAATACGCATAGCAATAATGTTAATGGTAAGCAAATTCGTTGTAATGACTTTTTGTGAACATTTATTATAATTTTTATTAATTCTGTTGTTTCGTCAATTATTATTGATTTATATTTCCGAAAGTAAGCAAACAATCCTTTGTTGCCACGGATCTCCAATGTTACTGAGTGTGGTTTGTTATTGTGTTTTTTCCACATTTTTACTCTGTGTAGTACAGGATCTAATATTTGTGTTTCTTTAATAAGTTGTTCTGTTACCTTCGTTTTTTCGTCATAGAAGATATCTGATATTTTTGCATTTTCGTATTCTGAATTTTGTTTTATAACATTAATCAGTCTGAGGTAATCATCGTCGTGATGAATTGTGTACCGTCCTTTTTGGTTCTTGTTAATAATAAGATCGCCTTTTTCTATTGTTGGTGATTGCCAATCTCTTATTTTTGGTTTGTATTTTGGTATTAGGTTTGTTTTTGTTTCTGTATTGTATTTCTCGTATGAGATCGGATTATATGTATTTTTATCTATGTTAATCTCAAAATAGTTGTTATGTATGTTTGCTAATACTGGGTAATGTGTTCGGTCTGTATTCTCATCATTCGAATTATTGCAAACGCTGTATTTGCATTCGAGGTTATTTGTAAACGGTGTTTTTGCGAAGAAGAATTTAATGTTTTCTGGTAATTCTACTGTTATATCTCTTGTTTTTGTAAAATGTTCTTCGTCTATTGTTCTACTTAACAGGTCTGGGAGTGCTAGGTTTTTTCCTTCTGTCCAGATTATGTGTAAGTTTGGGAATTTCATCAGTATTAACTGGAATCTGTAAACTCTGTGATTTGGTTTATTTTTTTGTGTAAATAAGTAGATGATCAGTTTATGATCTGTAAATAGTACAATAGGATGCTTCGACCCTGTTAGTAGGAATTCGTATTCTGTTAATGCAAAAATTATTGCAGAGCATTCTCTTATTAGTGTAGAGAGTCGCATTTCGATAATTGTGAACAATCGAGAATTTGCTGATATTAGTTTCATTTTCCTTTCAGTAGGGTGTTGTTGGAGTAATGCTGCTCCAATTCCTGTATTCGATGCGTCTGTTATAATGTAGAATGGCTGTGTAGTATCTGGCATTGTTAATTCTAAGTTATGTGTTATTGTCTTTTTCATTTGTTCAAAAATCTGTTGATGTTCTTTTGTCCATTTGAAATCTGTTTCTTTGTGTAAAAGAGTATAGAATGGTTGAAGTATTGGCTGCATGCCATAAACATATTTGGCAAGGAAGTTTATTGTTCCTAAATATCTCTGTAAGGCTTTCATACTTTTTGGAGGTTCAAGTTTTTGAAAACCGTCTATTCTTGAACTGAGGGGTTTTATTGTTTTATTTTCAATTATGTGTCCAAGAAATTTAACCTTCTTTAACATGAAGTATGTTTTATCGGGTGCTGCTTTTAAGTTTTCTTTTAACAATACTTTGTGGTATTCAATAAGTGTTTCGTACATGAGTTCGTATGAGTTTGTTTGAATGAAAATATCGTCTACGTATGTAATTACTGTTCCTTTTCGTATTAAAGGATAGAGAAAATGTGTTAGTATAGAAGCAAAAGCTGCTGGTCCAATAGATATTCCGTAAAATAAACGTTTGAAACAATATTGTTCATTGCCTATTGTGAAGTGTGTGTATCTCATAGATTCTTCATCAAGAGGTATTTGGTTGTAGGCGCTATTTAGATCTGCTGTTGTAAATATTGTTCCATTTATGCGTGTTAGTGCCACGTCAACTGGTTCGATCGGCCAATTACATTTTGATTCGTCAATCATACTGTTTAAGTATCTCGCGTCTAGTACTATCTTCAGTGATTCCCCTTTTCGTAATATTATTACTGGATTTGTGAATGTATTTCCTGTTGATAATTGTTCTTTGTTGACTGGTGCAATTATATCGTATTTTTTCAAAACATCGAGTAATTTTTGTATTCTTTCTCGTAAATGTATCGGTACTTTACTTATTCGTTGTTTTTTGAAGATTGCACCTTTCTTTATAGGGAGGTTCAGTTTGACTTTTGTTTTTCCCACATCAAATTTTGTTGTTGCGTAGACTTGTTTGTAGTCTAGTATAATTTTTACTACTTTTTCAAATTCATCTTGTGTTAGATATGAGTGTTGAAAATCAAACATTTGAATGAATTCTTTTTCGGATTCTGTATATTTGTGGATATTAAATTTACATTTGAAGTTCGGTTTTCGTTCGAATGTTGCCACTTGTTCAATTGTTTCGTTTTGTTGTATGTTTAATATCTCATTGATATCATTCTCGTTTTCGTAAGTAAGAAAATATAACGCTGTAAAGAAGTCTATTGAATTGGTTTGGTACATCTCTTCGTTTTGTTTTATGAATGTAATGTTTTGATACATGAAACCAATTAGGCCTTCATTTATTGTTATTTTATGTTGTTGTTTGTTTATTAGAAATATGTCTATAAAATGTTCGGTTTCTGATGTAAGATCTTTAATATCGGTGAATGATATGTTTTGATATTTGTTTATCGGTTCAAAATAGTGTTTGGAACTGTAAAGTTTCTTTCCGTTTGAATTTTCCATTTGTTTAAATATTGGTATTGGAAATGTTATGCATTTATTTTGTTCTCTATCTAGATAGATCGTTTCTTTGTTGAAAATTGGGTAAAGTCTAGAATAATATGGGTATCCTTTTGTACTGTTCATAAAAAATGTTATATCATTTTCTAGAATTGTGCTAGTGTTTATTGTTAGTTTGTTTGTGTTCACGTTTATTGTTTCTATGTACTCTTTGAAAAATGGAGTTCCTAGAATATTGTGGTTACATTTTGTTATGTAGAAATGAATATTGAAATTGTGTTGTAGTTTGTTTCTGTTGTTTGATACTCTATCTGTTGTAAGATTTAATGTTATAGTTCCAAGTGTTTCTATAGTTGTATTATTTGCTGCTGTTAATGTTTTGTTTGCTCTTTCCAGATGTATTTCTGGGTTGTTATATTGTATCTCGTTCCAAGTGTCCTCATTTATGAGATTTAATGTTGCTCCAGAATCAAGTAGGAAATCGATTTCTAGTATTGGTTTTTGTTTTGTGAAATCTTGTTCAAATTTATTACATTGATACATTGGTAGAATCCATGTCGGGTTGTTTTCTAATGCATTCACTATGTTGTTACATGTTTCTTCGTTTGCATTGTAGAATTTATCAAGTATTTCCTGGTCTTCATTCGATGAATCTGATGTGTATTCGTATTCATCTATGCCTGGTGGATCTTCGTTTTGTCTCTCAGCTTCTATGCTATTTATTCTATTTTTGTTGTTATTATTGTTATATTTATATCCATTCGATCTGCGGTCTTGTGATCTATTTCTGTTATTGTATTCTCTATGTGATGAATTTCGTCTGTCTTTTCTAGCATTGTTACTATTAGTATTTGTGCGATAATTGTTTGAATTATGCCTACTATCGCTGATTGATCTATTTCTGTAGTTATCTCTTCGACTTGAATCTCTACTATTGTACCTCTGTCTATCATAATTATTATTATAATTGTTACTTCTGTTATTATTGTTATTATATGGTGATTGTGGTCTTGTTTGACTGTTATATCTTGAATTCGACCTACTGTTGTTTCGACTGTTATAATCATTGCTTCTGTTGTAGCTGTTTGTTCTGCTTCTGTTATAGTTATTTCTATTGTAATTTGAATTTCGATTATTATAATTGTTAGAGTTTTTGTTTCGTTGATCATTCGGTGTATTATAGTTATTTCGTGATTGTGGTCTATATGTTGTTCTGCTTCTAGAACTGTTATAGACTGGTGACGTCGATGGTAATTGACGTCCATTAACATTATTCGAGTCAATTCTCCGATTTGGTAAGTTCTGGTTGTTTCTCATATGACCGTAAAAGGATTTTTCTTTTGGTCTTGGTATGCTTTCTCTTCTTGGTCGTTTAAAGCATCTGCCTTTTGTATGACCATGAGAGCTACAGTAGCTACAAAATAATGCAAATTTTGGTCGTCCTTTAAAGTTTTTTCTGTCGTAAGTATTGTTAATTCCATTAAGGACATTACAAATTGTTCCTTCAAACTGTTCTAAATCGTTTTGGTTTAAATCGTTTATATTGTTACATGCTATATTCATTTGTTTAAGATCGTCATGAATACTATTTGTTGTTTGATTAACTTCATATAATCGTTTGTGATTGTTTGTTATTGTTCTTGTCAAATCCATTTGGTCTATTTTGTCTACTAAGTTTTTGAATGTCATTTCTGGTTCTCTCGGTGTTTGTTTGTGGTTTGCGTGTTTTTTCAGTGCTGCTGTTTTTAATTCGTTATCCAAACACCTAATAAATGTTTGGTTCATTACGCTGTTTCGATAATCTTCTGTATATAATGAATAAGCTGTTTTGACAAGTGTTTCTATTCTTAGTGCAAGTGAGCGTAGTGACTCGTTAGTATGTTTTTGTAATTGTTGTAATACTATTTTTGCTTGTTGTTTTGATTTTTCTGAATCGAACATGTCTGAGAATTCTTTACAGAATATTTCCCAATCTAATTTTGTTTCACTCGGTAGGGTTGAATACCATTTTTGGGCTGGGCCTTGTATTGTATGTAATATTAAGGCTGCTCGTTTTACTTTCCATTGATGGTGACCTGGTTTGTTAACTGGTTCTATGCCGCTGCTAAATATCATCGCTGCGACTATACTGTTCAAATATTCTTCGACAGTATATGCTGGATCTGTGCCATCGAATGGTCTTATTGTTGTTGGTACTGACCCGCTACTTATGTTTTGTTCAATTATTGGCTCTTCGTTTATGCTCATTGATGTCAATTGCTTATAAAATGGGAGTGGAGGTTCTGTAACTGTTGTTTCTCTTTCTTCCGTTGTATTAGAATTAGTAATTTGTGAATTTGATACTCTTGTTCTAGTTTCGAGTCTATGATTTGTTAAATAGTTATTCTCTGTGTTTCTATTTTCTAAGGGTCTATTGTTTTGTGTGTTCATGTCATTTATAGTTTTTTCTAGTTTGTCAAACATAAACTGTAATGCCTCATTTTGTTTTCTTTCCATGTTCTCATTTATTTGTTGAAATCTATTTTCTATGTTATCTATTAATTTATTTGTATGGTTTGTTACTTGTTCCGTTATTTCGTTTTTTAAGTTATTATAGTTTTGTGCTTCTTGTTCCCAATTTAGGTCTTTATTATCCGTTAGAGTATTTATATAATTATTATTTCTATAGTTGTTATTTTCTGTCAATTGAGTTTTCTTTCGTACTCTTTGGTTCACTGTATTTGGCATCCAATTGTGAAATCCAATCTCTTTTTCTCTTTCTTCGGAATCCGAAATAAATGTTTCATCTGTAATTGTTTGTTGATGTCCAAATAAATTTGATGTTAGCAGTTTATCTGGTTTAATTGTTGATTTTTGTTTTGTTTGAAGATTTGTATTCATTTGAATATCTTTCGGTGTCGAAGTTGTTGTTACTGTTTTTGATAGGTTAAATGTGGTAGAACCCGTTTGTCCCTGATCCAATATTTGTATATAATTTTCTAAACCTTGTATGTAATTTATGCTATCTGAGCATACTTTTAATGTGCTTTCAAAATACGGTGAATAATACTCACTGTTCCAAATTTGTTGTAGTTCTTCATTGAGTTTTTCAATTTCTGTTCTGAATGCTATTCCAAATTCTTTTCTTTTTTCGTTAATATGTTCTAAATTATCTAACCAGAATAAGAATGTGAACTCAGAAATTATTTGTACTACATCTAAGGTAGCTGATTTCAGTTCTGTTTTTAACTCAATAATCCTTGTTAACCAATTGTTATAATTTGTTATATCGTTTCGAAGTTTATCGTTAACTGAGTGTATCGGTTTTTGATGTTCATTTAGATACTCACATGTATTTCGTAGTAATTCGTATGTTGAAGTCGGTATCGCTGTTGTTTTTGTTCGATCTTGGGATTCTTCATGTCGTTTTAAAAATGTTTTTAACATGTCTGCTAATATTATGTCGTTCTGGAAACTATAGTACATTCGTTTTTGTTTGTTTTCGTTTGTTAATGAAAATATATAGTTTTTATTTAGTTTGTCTCTTCCTAGTAGTATTACTGGAAGATAATGAGCTAAATGATTTCTATGGATACTTATTTGTTGTATATGTTTTGTTTCTTTGAAGAAGTTATTCTTCAAATTTATTAATATTCTGTGTATTGTTTCACGATTTTCGAAAAGACAATCATCAGAGATTGTAAATGGTATTAAGTAATTGTTATAATTGTTATCATCTATTTGTTGGTGGTAATTACTGGCCATTGTCATCTCTGTAGTGTTCTTAATTTATTCTGTTTTAATTGTTAATTTTTCCGTTACGGATAATGAAAAATAAATGTTCGTTATTTCAAAATTAGTCCGGCACTGGTCGCACCAGATAAGACGTGTGCTGAGGTAGGGTTACCTAGGGAGGTTACTCTAACTCTGTCTTATGGAGTCTCAAGAATATAGTATATCTTAAGGCTTACCTGACTAACTAAAGTTCTATTCCTCTAGTCTGTTACTCTTCTATCTGAGCTTCAGCAGACAGTGCACCGGCCGCAATGCTAAAGTCTAACGTATATCTCAATAAAAAACAAGAGCGGAGTAGAGAGAGAGAAATATACTTTATTAATATATCAGGTCTGACTGGTACCGACTAAAGGGTAGAGTTGTCTTGTTGTCTCTGGGAATAACAAATAAACATTTAAGGGAAAGGTATTTCCATAATTTCAACCAATCAGGATTGAGTATTTCAGTATTTATTTATTAAATAAAATAAGTTTATAAATCCTTTTGTTGGAAGTCAACACTGACTCCACTGTATCGACTAACCAATGTATTTTGCATTTTCCCGATTGGGTCTCTAACCAATATTCTCCCATTTGGGTTTTATTTATCTTGTTTACCTTTGTTTGTTTCCAGTCCCATTTGACTAGATTGATTGTGTTCCAGTCTTCCATCATTTCCCTTATATAGCATGCGCTCTCTGGGTCGATGGATTCATCTTCTTCTGATTTGTTGCTTCCTGCATTTGATAAGTCCTCTGTAGAAGTTGTTTTAATGTTTTTTACTCTTCTTGAATTTGGATTGTAATTATTGTTTTGGTTGGTCGATGCTGTGCTTCTGTTTTGTGTGTTGTTTCTGATTGGTGGTTTTTGTGTTGGTCGGGGTGGCATTTCAGCTTCTCACATTTTGGCATAGTGGCCTATTTTCTTACAAATCCTGCATATCTCGTTCTTTGCTGGGCAATTACTGAGATGCCCGGGTATGAATTTGTATCCGCATTTCCAGCAGTCTGGAATTGGTCCTGATTTTGGAGTTTGTAGTATACCTAAACGTTGTTGTATATTTTGTCTGTATTGTGTATTTTTGCGTCTTATGTATTGTACGTCTGAGGATCCTTGTGTGTTTAATTCGAATTGCGATCTACTTGTGTTTGTCATTTTTTGTTGGTTTTCTTGGCCTCTTTCTCTTGCCAGTGCGTATTGTAGTGTTCCGATCGGGTCTCGGTCTTCCGATAATAAGTCCATTTGAATTTGTGGATTTCTCATGCCTTGAAAGAAGATGCTTTTTTTAGACTATCTTCGAGTGCTTCCCAATTGCAGAGTGCTGCCTTTTGTTTAATTCTTGAATGGATTTTTTCCAGTGATTCGTTTTGTTCTTGTTTGCAGTTAAAGAATTGGAAGCGGTCAAATGTTTCGTTTCGCACTTCTTTGAATGTTTCCTTTAATTGTTCGACAAATGCATCTGTTGTGCATTTTGACATTTCCGTGTGGGGATTTCTTTGGTGGAATATATTTGTAGCCTCTTGGCCTAGGGAAAGGTAAATGAGGCTTTTTATTTTTGTGTCGGCCTCGTCCCACGGGGTGTTGTCTATGTAGGGGCCTTTGTCTTCCACTGCTAAACATTTATTTTGCCAGTCAACTTTTCTTTTGATGTTGCGCTGTTCTCGTTGCCTTTTCTCGGCTGTTGTTTCGTCTGATGTGGGCGGTTCATAACAGGGCTCGTGTGGGTAATCGAGTTCTGCGCTTTGTGGTCTGGGTCTAAGTAGTTTTTCTACTTGTATATTATCCTTGGCTGTTATGGCCAGTTTCACTGTTTCAAACCATTTTTCCCACACTATATTTGGTTGTGGTCCGTTGTCCCAATATAGTGTTACCCCTATTGGGGATTTAGCTATTGCTGACTGCGCCATGTCAAGATGAATAAAAGAGCAGTTCTAAAACTTTCGCAATTCAACTATTTTCTTTCACGATTCAGGCAAAAAGCGGTGAATAAGTTCACGGCGTAGAGAGATAAAGGCGAGACCAGAAAAAACCTGTCATCGCTGTGTACAGATGTTAGAATTTACATAGGTGTTAAGACAAGTGATTGAAAGTTTACTGCGTACAACTGAATTGAGTCATCAAGTGATTGAGACCGGATGAAATGAACTAAAGTTTGAACAGATTCCCGAATGGGTTGATAGTATAATAATATATAGGTGTTAGTAGTGTTTATAATAGTAGGTGAGTCTTTGTTTCAGTTCCTGACGGGTACTTCCGTACCACAGTAATAAAAAAATCCAACCTCCTCTACAGATTAAAAAATAGTAAATGCAGAATTCGAAAATTCAAAACATTAAATATTTTGCAAAATAATTGTCAAAGAATTTCTTAGAACCGAAATTATGAAACAGTTCTAACTGATTTTCGAAGACTTAACGCCAACAATAATTCAACTATCAGCAAAATTATATTGAAATCTCTGATTTGAAGTTGATTGATGTTAAAAAAATTTGTTTCAAGTTATTATTAAAACCAAAACAAACAAAAAAACTGAGAAAAATTGGACAAAAGCTGCAGAAATTTTATTAGTGTGTATAACTTTGAAAAACAAAATCACCTCACGTTATACAGAGGAATTGAACGCACAAATTATCAAAAAGAAGTTGTCACCTGCATTGATTGTTGAAAAAGTCCACTTAAAGATCCAAAAATGAAGAAATTAATGAAAAATCCAAATTTAACAAAGGAATAAAGAAATATGTGCCCATTTTGAACATGAAACGAATTATTGGGCTTTTAAAAACACTGTGGTATTATTTTCTGAGGGCTTAATTTCAAAAAAAAAAAACGTTTCACAAAAAAATGCTAGCAACAAAAATGATCCAATTGGACGAAAAACCGGCTAAAAGCGGATATCTATATGTGCCGTTGTCATAAACAATTTGCAAAGTCCTCATTAATTGAACGCAGCGCATTATCAACTTCTCCCGCTCAAAAAAATAGTGCTCACGACAATTTTACTCACTTTCGCTTTTAGATCAAAACGCCGACTGAACGAATAGTACTTCCGGTAAAAAAAACTCAAGAACACCAATGCTCCATTTCGAGTCGTAGAAAACCAAGAGAAGGCCAATAATAGCCTCAGCTACCGCTTTGCGGGTATTAAACCAAAAAATGTTCTGCCTAATTTTCGTAGAAAAAGTAGGTGTATGACCTGAAAATATCCGCTTTTCGGCTTTTATTTTTAAAAATAGAAATTTTTTCGGGTCAAGGATCAAATTGTTAATTGAACTAATCTTCCTCTGATGATAATTTTGTGCAGATCAGACCATCCCGAGACTGAAGTAACCTCTGCGAAGTAACCACAATTTGGTGGGCCCGAACCAATTTCCCTGCCCTTTAATTTTGTTATGGACACACCGTGTGCGTGCGACTTGGGTCTTATCAGATGTCACTTTCGTCTGGGACCTCAATCTGGGGATTAACAGTAGTTTCTCCGGTCACTGGGATAAAGTGAAATTAAAAACACTACAATTGATAAAAGCGGCAGTTGTGTCTCACTTTTACCACTCAATCTATTTTCCAGTTATTTTGAAAAATTAATTTTGGTGCTTCTAATGGCAATTGGAATTTTGATCTACATGCAAATATTGTTTTCAGATTCGAAAGGGTAATCGATATTGGCTTTCATTTTGATCTATTGGATTTAAATGTTGGAAGCTATTTTCCTTCCATTAACCGGAAGTCTTTCGTGATTGTGTCAATTTAACTAAAATTGATTTATTCAAAACCTACTTCCAATCAGTACCCCTTTATGCTTCTACCGTCTTTTTCAATTTACCTGAGCTGAAGTAAGCTGAGTGAATGAACCGAATAAGTTTCAGAGACGAGCTTTGGGGGCTTTATAGAGGTCTCTTTCGTAGTCTTTTCGCCGGATAACATTGGTAATTAATTCAGTCATATTTTATTTAGGCGAGAAACTAAATTTCCGTCCTGTTAAAACTTGAAAATTTGCTTATTTTCTTTTGTGTTAATTAGTAGTCACTGCGTAAAAGGATTTTTTTCAATATCAGGAAATTATATGCTCAATCAATCTATTTGTCTTTAGAGATATAGCTATGACAGGAATTCCAGGTGGACAATTTTCGCAATTGCGTTAATTTTGAAGACATTGACATGTTAATCTATCATCAATTGAAAACTTGTTTCTTGCAATTTTCTACATTGCATCTTTCGGTAACTTTTGGGTTGTTTATGTTTCGCTTTCATAAGTTCCTTCAAGTCACGTGTGATTTTGAAAAAAATTTAGGTTCTACATTTGCTTTTGAAAATGACATCAACATCAAATAGAGATGTTTTAAGCTCTCTCCAGACTGCCGCGAATAAGCGCTCAATCAAGCAATTTGAATAGTGGTAACGTTCACCTTCCAACGATTTAAAGCAACTCTTCAATTGGGAAATTTGGATCGTTTCCTTTTCGCAGGCAACAATTAGATGCAGGCAACTATCAACTCGGTTCCGCCTCAAAATTGATAACAGCTACGTGAATAATCACAGCCCTTTGAGAAATAATAAGGTCCGGAACTTTCTTGCTCAACCAAATCTCGCTATCCTTATGCATTGTCCTCCTCGTGAAAAACATGCCTCCTCAGTAAATTTCACTTGTAATTTACTCAGCGCGGTAACAGAATATTTCAAAGTTTTGATGCCAAAAACAATTAAACAACACCAAAATATAAATGCCAAAAGCAATTATTAAACAACCACACATAGAAACAAAGGAGTTACGAACAAGTACTGTACTCATTATCATTACTTAATTGACAACGACAAATAGTTCTCTTTCTCGTTTTCATCATCGATCGTAATACTACTGGAGGGGTTTTTCGTCGGAGTTTTAGCAGCTGTTTGCAGCTCATTAATGCCTGACAAATTGGGTGATAGAGATACGGGCTCTTCTTCATCTTCTGACGAGGTGTTGTCTGAATTGATATCAGGAGAGAGCAATTTGTCATTAAAAGATTGATCTGTTGTGTCCATTTGATTGTCATCTACCTCAACCTAAAATTGAACATTTTCAACTATGGAACCATAGATTTACACTGTACATTTACACTAGCAAATATCCATCCAACAGTTTTATACATGGATACCGTTATGGTATGACCAGGACTTCTGGTAGGTCTTCAGCCTTCTATAAACTTATGACGACCATTTAAAGAAGCCGCAGTTTTCTGGAAAAACCCAATGGATATTTCCCTATACAGCCCCTCTCCCAGTTTAGAGCTCATATAACGCAAATCCCACATTACCGTAAATATAACTATGTGGGGTTATAATGGGAAAGACCCGACCCGACCCAATTACCTCCCAAATCTTACATATTTGAGAGGTGACATTCAAAAACCCCCCTCATTACCCCCGCCCGAATGTTACTTCTTTTGGATTGCTTTTAAACGAATTCGGTCTGGGGTGGGGTGGCGTATGTACAGGACATGGGACGCGAAGTGAAGATAAGAATGTTTGGAAAATAGTAAAATTGTACCTCTTCGAATATGACTCCAAACTGTTTGGCCGATTCTGCATTTAAGTACTTCTTTGGTGGCATTAGATTGAAGTTGACAAGCTCACAGAACCCAATTGGAAAAATGTCCTCACTGTACATGTACTTCCACTGATCCATATCAGAGGGCCACGAGTCGAAGTTGAGACGAATCAAATGTCCCGCAACTGCAGTGACAGTCGCAGGCAGAATGGTTGAGGGGCTCATAATGTCAACGGTCTCCACCTGAGCAAAAAAATACAATCTAACATCGCTTGCTTTCTCTGCAGATTTTTTACACCGATCATGGACAAGGATCAGTTTTTGATAGTAATAGGTGTTCCAGCTTCACTTTATTTTGACTATTTGTGATGGTGATTTTGGGATCGGGCGTGATAGAACGAAGCTAAGCAACTTCCTTCACTGACGCCAGTGTTGGTGGTTTTTGCAAAAACCTGGTACAATAGTTGCTCTTGTGATGATATGTCTGGGCTCCTCTTTGACCACTGTTGTTATTCAGCAATAGTTATGGGTCTTTCCCATTATAGCCCCCGTTACGGTATAATTACCATGATTGGGAGGCTATACGTTATCTCACCACAGCTGGGGGGGGGGGGGGGGGGGGGGGGGCTATAATGGGAAATACCATAGTTATTTCACATGCCCAGGTAAAAGTGAAAAATTGATTTTCTCCGCCTCCGGCCCCAAGTCAGTGTAACATTGGAAGCGAAAATGATATATTATTGCGGCATCTGATACAAGTGGGCTGCTTCTAGCTTTTTCTCTGTTAGTGTAGGCTAGTCAATGTTTTTATCAAAAGGCTAGCGGCAGCCCACTTGTACTAGGAGATGCCACAATTATTAACATAGCTGGCAGATTGCCAGAAAATAGCCGCAATAGATTCGTAGATCGACAGTCTAAAAAAAACAGTAAAAAAGACAGACCGAAAAAATTTGTCTTTTCATTGAAGGCTGATATGTTATATTTTGATTAAAAATCTGTATAAGTTTTGCTACCTCTATTAGCTGATCTCACATAACCTTCATTTAGAGTGACACACACCCATTTGACCTTATCTCTGTGAATTAAAGTAAATAAAAGTCAATTTTAAAGTGAGGAAGTCATTTTTGAGAGTGAGGTAAGTCAAGTGTGACCAAAAATTTAATCACGCGCATGAACAAAAAAACTCGCTCCACTAAGAGCGAAAAAGGACGTCACACATGCAATTCAGTTGAAATTGCATGAACGAATGAACAAAAAGTGGCTGTGACGTCATATGGTCGTAACAAAAATCATGACGACGAAATAAAAAAACATAGCAGGACAAGTCCTGACGTACAATTCAAAGAATTTTCATTGACTAAATAGAAAACTAGACCTAGAACGGAATATGAATGGATTGGAAAAACCATTTAGAAAAAAATCTGATCCAAAAAATCGAAAAAACAGTAAAAATCAAAGTGAAATTGCCGCATGTGAACAAAAAACCACCACCGATAAAGCGAATTTTTGTTCAAACACCGTATTCTCACTCTACTTTAAAATTAGAGCGATAAAATTTCACGCCGCAAAACCACTCACTTTTTCGCTCCATTTCCTGTTTCGGCGTGACCAAAATCACTGCTCCAATTTGACTTCAAAAATCATGAAAATGTGTGAACAGATCTTAAAAAAAAAAGACAGCGCCCCAATACAATTCAAATTCTTTGAATTGTAAAAAACCAAGAGAAGGCCAATAATAGCCCCAGCTATCGCTGTGCGGCTATTAATAACAGAGTTGGAAGATGGCCGGAATAGTTGCGAAATAGATTTGCGTGCCGAACAATACAGACAAAAAAGGAGTAGAAAAAAGTTTTCGCCACCCCCTAAAAAGTTTACATATTTAAGGAACATCTCTTAAATCTCTCTAATCGAACAGTCAGATCGAACATCTCTCTAAAGGAACAGTCAGATCTCTTAACTACTGTGATACGACCATCGTAAACATCATTTCATATCACAAAAAAAAACAGAAATAAAGCTTGAAAAAGTCACTCAAAACGTCATGCGGAAGATTGTTCTAAATGTAAACATAACCGACTAACGTCGGCGAATTGCTCTCAAATGACCAGCGAGAGGTTGGCTACGTCAGCAGCTAGGCATGGTTTAGTGAGGCTACCTTTAGTTTGATTTGACACTATCTTTTAGTTTTCTATCCTAATAAATAAAAAAAAAACTAATATTTTAAAAAATTGCATATTGCACAATTTAAAAGAAAAGTTTCCAGATTTCGCAGTGAAAAGGTTCAAAACTGCTTTTGTCTCTGGAGTAATGTCAAGTAAACAACCTGCCAGACTTGAAAGGCTTCGTTGGCCAGTAAAAGTCGTTAAACTCAGAAAAGGACAAAATTATTCAAAAATTTTGAAAACAATCGCAAATTTTAACAAATCTTGCTAACATTTGAGATATTTAAATCTTCAAAACCATTTCCTTGTCTCAAAAGACTATCCAGTATCCCTATTTCACGCTTTAAATAAATTCACTGGGTCATAGAGATCCATAAACTTCCACAATGATAATAATTTACCGAAAATTAAAAAAAAATTACCAAAATTGCTAAAGCTGGAGTCATTAAAATATTGATAACCATTCCATTAACTCTACAAACTATGCGACAGCTTATCATCAAATCTTGGAGGAGGTCCATAGGACCCTGATGCCGGAAGAAATGATAATTTCAAAAAATTTAAAAACTAGAATTTTAAAAAACTTGAAAAAATTGCAAAATATATTTTTTTGAAAACTGCCGATATAAAAATTTTGAAAACATTCCATTACATCTAGAAGCTATGCAGTAACCCATAATCAAACCCTAGAGGACGTTAACTGGCTCTTGAGACTGAAGAATCCTAAAAAATGACCAAAAATTTCAAAAAACTTAAACTAAATTTTAATTTTCTTTGTATCACGATTTTAAAAAAAATGAAGAAAACTGTATTTCTGTTGGCGATATCTTTTAAAAAACGCCATGGTAAAAATTAAACTTATCAGGAGCAAAATGCAGAAAAATGCAAATTCAAACCCAAAATAAAAACAATTGCCAAGATCTAGACCGAAAAATTCCGCAGAATTTCTGCTATTTAAGTCAAAATTTTAAGAAAAATTACACAAATTCAAAAAAGTTCTCATAGCTGCAGGATGCGAAATGAAAACAACTGAAAAATTTATAAAATCTGAGGAAAAAGCTAAAATTTTATGTTTTATTTAACCAATAAAAAAAAGCAGAGCAAAGAGCATTGTAGGTTATGACAACTAAACATAGATAGTTGTGAGAAAAGGTACCAAATTCTATAATGTGGAGGTAACTGAGATTTTATTAAAAAAACAGTAAACTGAACACCAATCTAAAAAATTTAAGTGGAAAAAAGAAGAGCATTGCATTATTCATCATTCAAAGTTCAGTAAAATTATATAGCCATCCTCCTGACAATATAAAACAATGAAAACAAAATTCAAAAATGTGAAAAAACAGTTCAAATCTCATTATGAAAAAGATTGTATTCTCAAAAAATAACCACTGACGGTCAATAGAAAGCCTTATGCTATTAAATCAAACCAAAAGACAAACAAGAAACTTAGAAAAGATGAACAAAAACACCAAAATCGAAATAATATGTATACGGTTTCATAAAACATTCAATTTCATAAAAGAGAAACACCTCCAGTCTAAAACAGAGTCATTTGAGGTACGAATTAGTAGAAGGGCGTTACCATATGCACTAAGTGGCAAAAAAGTTATCGAAGAAAACAAAAAAATTGAGGAAAAAAGCCAAAAATTAAATAAGAAGTTGAAAAAATGAGCAAATTATGAACCCGAAACGCGTGACTGGGCTCTCAAAAACACTCTAATATCAATTACATAGGGTTACATTGATGCGGAATCGGTTAAAAAATATTTCTGCAAAGAACCAAAGTACAAGCAAAAAATGAACCAAATAGAAAGGAACGGCTAAAAACGACTATCTATAAGCGCCATTCTCTCAAAAAAATTTTCGAAGTCAAAAAAATCATTTATTGAGCGCAGTGCATGATCAAAAACTTCTCTCGCTCAGAAAAGAATTATTCACATGGCAATTTTACTTACTTTCGCTTTGAGGACGAAACGCCGTTTGAACAAATATACCTTGCGATAAAAAAAACCTGAAGAAAACCAATACTCCTCCTTGAGTCGTAAAAAAACCAAGAACACCGCAAAATAGCTACACTCAGGATTCAGCGTCGCAGCTATAATAAAGATTTGCTATCAAATTTATCAACGATTTTGAAGCCGAAGAATTGATGATTCATTATTCAAAAACACAATTTAAAATTTTCAATCACAAAACACTAGCGGATTAAATTAGGACAGGCGCGGGCGCAGCGTGGAAGAGGGTGAAATCATTGCGTTTTACTGCACCAATTGTATACGTATCTAAAAAGAGTGATCTGTTCTACCTGAAAACGACTTTCTGATAGATCAATAGAAGAATTAATTTGTCAGTGAGAAAAATATTGAAGTATTTCAGAGAAGTGTACTGTGAAATGCATAACATGATAAATTAACACAAAAAATGAAAATTTACTCATGAATCCAAGATTTGTTCTAAGAAAGTTCCATCAGCTTAATTTTAGAGCTTAGATAATTTCTATCATCATAAAACACAGTATTCTTTTTGCGGTCTTAAATTATGGTACACAGGCTGTTCAATAACGAGTTTTGCTGAAACAATTTAACTTTCTGTTTGAAGGAAAATTTATGAATTCACAACTTCACAGTTCTGCTGAAAGCCTTCCACGCTCGTACGGAAAGGGAATACGAACTAATGAGTACCTTATTTCCGACCATTAGTCGGGCCTTCCCTTCATCCAGGGCCTCAAAGTTAACGAAGCAACTGTCAGGTGCTTCAATAGCACCACAAGAATGCAGATAGTCGGGCCAGAGAAAAGGACCTCTGTAGCTTGGGGGTGGCTTCAATTGAGTTCCATATCTGACACAGAAGCCAAGAGGTAAAAGGAGAGGCGAGTTCACAGGAACACAAAAATGCTCATGCGAAGGAGGTATCTGTCCACCTATTCAAACAAAACATTATTTGCTTAAAGAAAATCATTGCTCATATCTGAAATTCTCAAACTGGTTTTAACCCGATATTTACAACAGAATTCACCTAAACTATAATTTCATCAAATGGATATGAAATATTCTACTATAATAATATCAGTCAAAGCAGGATGACATTTGGGCAACCATTCAATGATTCTTTGAAAAATGACCAACTTAGCCTAATTGTTTAGCATAACTCATTAAATAGCAACTAGTTCATTTCAGTTATACACTTTGGGCCACCATTGGGATTTCACAGATCCGATTAGTGTAACTTTTCCCAAGGTCCTCATTATCGGTGAAAGCTGCGTTAACAGAGCAATATCACGAAGTCCAGACGTTATTCTGTGTTCAATGTTCTTGGCCAAACACATTGGATGCCAGGACTGAGCCCCAATCATCATAGCGACGCCCGCTTACTTCTGCAACGGCATCTTGATAAATCACCCTTGAAATATCTAAGCGATTTAGTTATTTGGCACAATATTCTCAACAACTCGGCGACAGCTCACAAAAGCAATAGAAATAAGCCTTTATCGGTCCAGGAATGAAAATTTATTCTGACAAAATACACTGATCTTATAAAAGCTACCGTTTGTCGCAGGGCAGTCTCCCCAGGGCACCGGATCTATCTTAAACTCTCTTTCGCCTGAAAAAAGCTCCTGCTATTAGGCGGTGTTAGGCGGCATCTAAATTCTCCAAAGGAAGGGATGTGTCAATATCACCGAAATCAAGTTATTACAGATTAATCTGCGTCTCAGATTGAAGTGAATCTGATGATAACCGTTATACACCACTAATTACACAAGCTGATTTTGAAGGAGCGGCTGAAAACAAGGATGTGGAAAAAAAGAGCACAGCCAAAAAAGGAAACAAATCATGAAGTGTCTGTACTTTTTGTGACAGAATTATTAGGTTTGATGTTCTCAAATTTTTTTAAATATAATTGTGCAAAATAGTGTTTGCTTCTTTCTGCTGTGATCTCGTGGACAACTTTTGTGATTTCCGTATCTTGGAGATGCCGCTTGAGTTCACTGCTGGAAGCTTTTCTGTCTATTTATAAAGTTTTCCCACCAAAGTGCTGTACTTCACCACTGTTACTTTCATTAGCCTAGAGTTCAACCCTTCACTAGTCTACTTCAAGTTGTTAAGCAACCTTTGAGAACTTTACTAACTGCAGAGGCGAGAGATTAAAAGTGATATTTATTAAACATATAGACTTATATCCTACATCTTTAGTTCTTCTCATAATTTTGAATTTTGTTGCTCCTATTAATTGTCATTTGAAGATAAACTTAGTTGATTAATTTCACTGAGCAAAAAATCTTGTGATCCAAGATGGGAAAGTGAAAGCGTTGTTTGCAATTTCTCTGACCGTAGAGTCTTTGAAAATGAACAAGTCGAAAACAAAACAAAGGCAATGCCCGCCTTCAAATATTACGCGATACTTTAAAGGTAAAGCTTGTACAGGTATTAAGGGAAGGATGATTCTCAAAAAGCTATCGCTTAAGGTAATAAAAGTAATTGCACTGTCCTCATTCCATTAATTGAGGCAAACTTGTGAAATAAATTTAGAAGAGGCGACTGATTCAGGTATTCAAAAATCAATACACGACTTAGTTCATAACTAACTGATTGGAAATTAATTGCCTTCATCTATCATTGAAATTGTTGATTAAACAAATGGCCTTAGAGGCGCACTGATTATCAAAGCCGGTCTAAAAACATTTCCATCGAAGGTTAAAAAACTTTTGGAGACGGAACTTTTGGAAAAATCAACAGGAGAGACAACGTCAAGCTGATAGGGTTATCTATATGCAAAAAAGGCAACCAAACAGCACAACTAATTGATAAAATTGCGGCAGATACGGCCTTGGGTATTGACGAGAAGGGCATCTCAATCGCTCGTCGGTTACTATTGAAGTCTGAAAACACCAATAACTATAAAACCTAGTTGCGGGGTAACAAAAATTGACTTTTTGAGAAAGAATCTAGCACAATTAGGTACTCATGAGAAGGTCAAAGTATTTGTAGATATCACTAAAGCGGGTGTGAATTCTTTTTATTTTTAAAGATGATATACGAATCAACTCTGCGTGGTCTCTAGAAGGCTCATTATTCTACCAATTGGAAAAACGATGGCTTTCCCTATAAACTTCATGGTATGTTTGAAGGTGCAAATTATCTAAACTACAGTATGGAAAAATTACTAAATTGTTTTAACTCCTGTATCCCTCAACTTTAGTTCTAGTCAACGACATTATCGCCATAAATCAATAAGTTCAAACTTCACACTCAGATCGCAACACCGATTGACAATGCCCTCAAAAAGAATCCTTCCATTACAGTCATCAAAGCCATTTCTAAACCAGAGTCTCCATCCAAGAACTTTTTCCCCTCCCCGATTTAGAACCTTCAAGCCCGACAGCAAAACTCAAAAATTGACTATTCTAAACGTTAACCTTAGATCTATAAAAGTCATATAGATGATCTGGAAGCGGTTGTGTAAAGCCTAAGTGACTCATCTGGTACCGTCTGTTGAAGTGAAACCTAGCTCAGAAAAAGTTGAAGTTTCCAATTTTTGCGTTTAAATTCTTTTTCAATTTTAAATTCCTATTCTGCTTAGATCATTCCATTTATTGCAACTTGACCAGAAAAAAATCGGTTGAGGTTTTATAGCATTCAACTTTACGGACTTTAACACCATAATACTGACCGTTCAAAAAACAAAGTAAAAACATAGCTGGCAGATTGCCAGCAAAAATAGCCGCAACAGCTTTGTAGATCTGCAGTCTCAAAAAAACAGTAAAAAAGACAGACCGAAAAAATTTGTCTTTTCATTGAAGGCTGATATGTTATATTTTGATTTAAAATCTGTATAAGTTTTGCTGCCTCTATTAGCTGCTCTCAAATAACCTTCATTTAGAGTGACACACACTCATTTTACCTTATCTCTTTGAATTGAAGTAAATAAAAGTCAATTTAAAGAGAGGAAGTCATTTTTGAGAGTGAGGTAAGTCACATGTGACCAAAAATTTAATCACGCGAATGAACAAAAGAATTCGCTCCACTAAGAGTGAAAAATGACGTCACGCACGTATTTCAGTTGGAATTGCATGAACGAAAGAACAAAAAGAAGATTTGAAGTGGTTGTGACGTCATATGGTCGTAACAAAAATCGCGAAAAAAACATAGCAGGACAAGTCCTGAAACACAATTCAAAGAATTGAATCAAAAACTTAGAAATACTCTGCCTGACCAGCAGATCAATTGAACATTGCCAGCCAAAACACAAACGAAATCATCTATAAAATTGAGAAACTAAAATAATCAAACAAACTAAACAAAAATATACTCATTGCTAAGACCCTTGAGGCTTTTACCACTAAGGCAAAATTTGATCCTTTTTACCTATTTCAAAATGTTTCAAAAAATCAATTTTTGTTTCTGAAATCAGTCCAGTATCATCTCTGCAAGACCTGAAAATTCATTGGCCCTTGAAGAAGATCAATTAATTCGAAAATGACAGAAAAAAATTTTTTAAAAAATTTATAGAAGAATTTAATGAAATGTTGCTCAAAATTGCAATATTAATATCTTCAGAATCACTTCTGTGTCTCTAGAGGCTATCCAGTAACCCAAGTCTAAGCCTTAAGAAATTAATTGGCTCAAAGATCGATAGGCAATAAATTATAGAAAAAATTTCAGATTTCAAAAAATAGAAATTCGTGGTATTAAAATGTTGAAACTATTCACTTGCCCCAAGCAACTATTTAATATCATACTACCAAACTTTGCATGAGGTTATCTGGCTAGTGGGGCAAGAAAAACTGATTGAAGACAAATGCTTTGAAAAAACTTGAAAAAAATTGCACATTTTATCAAAAAAATGCTTAAATTCGAGACATTGAAATGTTGAAAACCAATTCATTGCTACTAGAAACTATGTAGTGCACTACTATTAAACCTTAAAGGAGATTATCTGGTCCCTGAAGCTGGAAAAAAATCAAAAAATGACAAAAATTGTCAAAAAACTTGAAAAAAATTGCAAAAATTAGAATCATTTTGCGAGTTGTGTTTGTAGTACCAAAACATATAGCTCATTAAATGGTCATAACAAGTAATTTTGTCTCGCAAAATGCCTTCATCAACTTTTAAAAACTTAAACCTACGACTAATCAAACAAACTGAAAGAAATCACAAAAAATTGCACCATTTTGAACCCAAAAACTCCTAAAAATGTCCTTTTAACCTTAAACTAAGGCCATCCGAGCAGCTGCACCACTCTAAGCATTTGAAGGACTAGTGAAGGCCACTTTGGGTCTCTAATGAAGCCCGTTGAGCTTTACCTGTTTATCCCGTTTTGAAAGATCAAAGTCATTGAAAAATGTGGGAACACATCTTAAAAAAACACAGCGCCCCAATAGAATTAAAATTCTTTGAATTGTAAAAACCAAGAGAAGGCCAATAATAGCTCCAGCTATTGCTGTGCGGCTATTAAAGACAACATCAAAATTTGGTGCACTAGCCATATAAGAGTTGAAAATCTAGTAAACCGCTACAAAATACCTTAAAACTCATCTAGAAAACAAAACTGATCTCATTAACAAAAGTTACAATGCTTGTTCAGCTTCCTCATTTAGCAAAACAATTTTTCTTGAAGTAACAGCAGAAATTGCACAGCACTTGTTTAACGGTTTGCAACTTAAATTTCGTAATCAGGAAAATTATGTTCTCGATAATTTTCCTGATTACGAAATCAGGAAAATACGAAATATCATGCAAAAGAATTGGAAAGAAGTGTTGGCAGTTTTGACAAGACATTATTTGATTTTGATGACATTTGTACTAAACTGACCTCAGAAATCCCTGTTCCGTATATAGTTCTCCTGAAAATCCTTTCCTTTTTAAAGGTGCTTTCACAGAAGAGTTAACTAAAGCAGAAGTTTTGCTGCTACATAAGGAGGGCTCTAAATCCGTTGAAAAAACTATATGCCGATATCGCTTCAGTTGTTTACAGCAAAATTTTTGAGAGAGTTATGTTTAACAGATTGCATTCTGACTTCGAAAGTATTCTATAAAGCAATTCACATTCAAGCACAAGCATATTAAAATCGATGTTCTTGGTGAACTAACGGAAACAGTCCGAATCGGACAAAGAGCGAAGTCATGCTTTTGCCGATGATGAACGTAGAAGCCGCCGTTGGATGCTCAAATTAAAACAAACTTACATAACCGACTAGACGTCGGAAGAATTGCTCTCGAACGACTAGTGGGAGCTCTAATCAGTTACAGCCTGCGCTTCAGTCGGGGGGGGGGGGGGGGGGGGGGAGGAGGAGGAGGAGGAGGAGGAGGAGGAGGAGGAGGAGGAGGAAGCGAGGGGGAGCTTAAATGTGACTAAGAAGTTCGATAGTGGACTTCAAATAACTTATTAGAGGTTAACATATGCCACTATTAAGATTTAAAGTAAAAAATGGCACCAGTTTCGGCGCACTTTTCATTTGACTTTTAGTATTAAATTGCCGCCAATTGAGTTCAGCTGCTTGAAATTGTGATTAAGAGCGAACTTTAGATCACGCGAAACTCAAAAAGTCAAGGGCGTAAAAGTCACTCGAAAGTCAAAATTGTCAAGCAAAAATTTTGCATAAAAAAGACACACACGTTTACAATGATTGCTATGAACTTCGTTCAAGAACAATTAAACATAAACTTACTTGACAGCTCGAGAAAACCAGCTGTCGCTCAATCTCAACAAAACTGTGCAGTTTAATCGGTTAAGAAGTAACGTAAGCAATGTGGCATCCTTTCCAAATTAGGATATCATGTCCCAGGACTCAGTTAATCAGTTACTCCAACACCAACATAACGCCAATTATTCAATACGGTGCTTTACTTTTTAAACACATCTTTTTAGACATTCCTTATCAACCGATTACGAGTTGCACCTTTAGTAATTAATCAAACTGTTTGTCAAGCCTTTAAATGGTCTTCAAAAGAGTGATTGTAGCAAAAAAGTCTTTCAAACTCAATTAAAAGTTGGAATCGCCTTAAGAAGTCACACCTTACATTGGTTAATTGAACCACTCTGCAGGAAAAAAATGGAACGGAATTCAGTACGTTATAGATATGCTAAATTTAAATATGAGTTGAAAAGTATTAAGTTGAAATCTTTCCCGTCTTGACTGCGATAAAGCTTATATAAATTTGCCCCCTAAAATAAAAAATTCTTATCTCCTTGCCAACAATGAACTAACGCACTTAATGTCTTCCTCAGTTAACGCTAAAAGATAATCCTCAGTTGACGCTAACAATGCTTCTCAGCCTCAAGAAAAATGTCGATCGAAGATACGTAGTTCCTGTAATTATAAACCTGAATGAAATAAATTTCTGGTTTTATTTTTGGGCACAATGTAATAGATCTCCATCATCTCGTTATTTGTTCACGTTGTTTGTATGCAAACCTTTGTACAGCAAAGATTTTAAATCTTTCTTCTTTCTGGGGAAATGATGCAAAAGGGGTGTTACAAATTAGAGAAGACAGACCCTCAGTTCCAACAAAAAGTATTGATCTCACCTTTTCCATCAACTGCGATCATCAGGTTTCCAAACTTGAGGACCTTGACAATAGTGCCCACTCGTATATTGTTCAAGGTTAAGGGATCGACCATTTCCAATTTCATGCCCTTCTTAAATTTAGAGGTTTTGTCTTGGGGTTTTTCGAATGGCGGTATGTTGAATGAAGCTCCCAGTTCCTGTTTGTGTGTCGGTATACACTGGCAAGCGCTGAAAGAACGTTTCTCTGCCTTAATGATTCGCTCAATTTGCATGCGATACTTCCTACAACCAATCGGGGGTTACCTATTAAAAAAGATGAGAGCGGAAATGAAATAAACACAGGTCTAGGAAAAAACCCACAGAAAATAAATCCCACTCTTATTCTAAAAGGAAATGAGCCCCAACGACAATATACACCATGTATTGAAATTCGGTCGTGATAGTTTAAAAGTCTCACGGGCCGCTAAGGCATGGTCACAGACCGCGATGCATGGCCATAGGCGCTAAATACGTAGCTCTTTAAGAGTCAAGTGGGTGCTCATATTTGTTGGGTATTTATACATGGATTTTTTCCTACCTAAATTTGGGTTAGTATTCCCTCGAAGTGGCGTTAAGACACGCTCTTAATTGGACCGCTCAATAGCAACATTTAAGAGATATACAATCCATAAGCAATTATGGATTTTCACTTTTTACTATCGGAAAGATTCTGAGCTCTTAATTGTATTGACAAATGTTTGCAGTATTTTTGACAGCTGTTTCATCACCTTAGTAGAATATTACAATCTATAGTAATCGTTATGATAAAAACACTAACGTCGGAAGAATTGCTCTCGAACGACTAGTGGGAGCTCCAATCAATTGCAGCCTGCTTCAGTCGAGGAAAAGGGAGACTGAATGGGACTCAGAAATTTACTAGGGGCTTCAGAAACGTCATTAGAGGTACCCCTATTAAACACCACTATAAGGATTCGAAGTGAAAAAATGGCACCAGTTTCGGCGCACCCATCACTTAGACTTTTAGTATTAATTTGCCACCAATTGAGGTCAACTGCTTGAAAATGTGAACGAGAGAACGGATCTACTCTGTTTTGGCACCCCCAGCTTAGTGGGCTTATATTTTTACGCCCCCCCCCCCCAAGCGCACGCGCTATACAACAACAAAGTTTTGTAGCTGGGGGGCATAAAAAAACACTGTGGGGGGGAACAGAACAGATCCGAGAGAACTTTAGATCACGCAAAATGCAAATAGTCAAGGGCGTAAAAGTTACTCGAAAAGTCAAATGTCAAGCGAAAATGGGTCGTGCAATATAAATACTAACCTAACCTTACCTAAAATAATAAATATCAAAAAGAAAACGAAGAAATTAATAGCCTAAAGAAACGGTACACATGATTTTATAAAACGAGGACACATCTTTTAGTTTAGCGGTCTGGGTAGGCCCGGGGGGGGGGGGTGGTAGTTTTTGTGGGACGGAAGGGGTGGGTTGGGGGTAGGTGGTGAATTAGGTGGTTGGGTACTTGTGGGTGGGGTCGGCAGGTAGATAGGGTAGGTGGGGGCAAGTTGTGCGGGGTCGTGGGGGGGGGTGCTAGTTGGGGACCGGTTAGTAGGGGTGGGGGTAGGTGGGGTGGTATCTCTACTTTGAATAGGGAGAAGAGACTGTTATGGGAAGAAAACTTCTCATAATGACCTTTTCACCTTGAGTATTTCCAATAGTTCTCAATTTCTATCCGTGCAGTATAATTACTGATCCATAAACTTGGAACATAATAAATTTCCAAAAATTTGAAAAAAAAAATTAAATTTTATCAAAAAATTGCTAAAGCTGGAGTCATCAAAATACTGATAACCAATCCATTAATTCTAGAAACTATGCTAGAGCTTATCAAATCTTGGAGGAGGTCCCTAGGAACCTGGTTCCGGAAAAAATGATAAAAATTAAAAACTTGAAAAAATTGCAAATATTTTTAAAAAATAGCTGCTATTAAAATCTTGAAAAAATACCATTAATTTAGAAGCTATGCAGTAACCTATAATCAAACCCTATAGGAGGTTACGTGGCTCTTTAACATTAGCATAAAATTGCTTGTTTTTAGCGATCTGTTTTTCGAACGTAGCCACGGGGGGGTGCACCAGTGACTGATGGGGAGGGAGTGCACCAGTGACAGTGAAGTGGGGGTAACAACGCGGTGTGTGGGGGGGGGGGGGGGTAGGATAATAGCGGGGGGGGGGGGGTCAACAGTGGGGGGTGTCTTCAACCACTAAGAACCGACCTTCACACCAAAAGTATAAGTCTTCAAAACAGTTTGAGCTGAAACAGAGCTGAAAGGCTCTAAGAGCACTTAATGCGTGCTGGGCACTACCTGTTTATCCCGTTTTTGAGGACAAAAAGTCAAAAGCGTCAGACAAAAAACTGGTCAAGCGAAAAATCGCATTAAAAAAGACCAACAGGGCTAATATAATTGCTCTAGAAACTTCGTTTGAGATCAATTAAATACAAAAGAAAACATAGCTGGCAAATTGCCAGAAAAAAGCCGCAATATCTTCATAGATCTATAGTCTCAAAATGAAGGTAAAAAAGACAGACCAAAAAAACTTCTTTTCATTAAGGGTAGAGATGTTAAACTTTGATTAAGAATCTGTATAACTTATTGCTGTTTCTATTTGCTGCTCTTAAACAAATTTCAATTAGAGTGACAAGCACTCATTTGACCTTATCTCTTTGAATGAAGGCAAAGTCAATTTCGGAGTGAGGAAGTCTTTTTTAAGAATGAGGTAAGTCACGTATGACTAAAAATTTAATCACGCGAATGAACAAAAAAACTAGGTCCACTAAGAGTGAAAATGACGTCACGCACGCAATTCAGTTGAAATAGCATGAACGAATGAACAAAAAGCAGATGTGAAGTGGTTGTGACGTCATATGGTCGTAACAAAAATCATGACGACGAAATGAATAAAAAAACCAAGAGAAGGCCAATAATAGCCTCAGCTATCGCTTCGAGGTTATTAATAACGAAGAATTTAATAGCCTGATGAAACTGTAGATATGGTTTTTGAAAATGAGGATACAACTTACAGTTTATCGCTCTGGGTACGCCGCTGGGGAGTGGGGTAGGATTAGGAGGCAGTTTTCTGGGGGTTCGGGACGGCAGGGTTAGTTGGGGGGGGGGAGGAGGGGAGGGTAGGTGGGGGAATAGGTGGGGGGGGGGGGTAGTTGGGAGGGGGTGGTGTCTAGTTTGAAAAGGAAGAAGAGACTGTTTTGGGAAGGAAACTTCTCATAATTACCTTTTCACCTTGAGGGGGTGGTGTCTAGTTTGAAAAGGAAGAAGAGACTGTTTTGGGAAGGAAACTTCTCATAATTACCTTTTCACCTTGAGTCAGCTTTTTAGAACGGAAGCCAATGTTCAAAAACAAATGTTTAGAACGGAAGCCAATGTTCAAAAACAAAAGCCAATGTTCAAAAACAATGTTCAAAAACTTAGAAGTTCAAATCATGAACAAACTTGCGTCTGCTAAACAAAACCTGTAGAATCTCAGTACTCCTCTTCGAGTCGTAATCCTCTTCGAGTCGTAAAAAGACACACACGTTTACAATAATTGCTTCTCTTCTCGGCAGCAAATAAAAACCATCAAGTCGAAAGTTGCTAAAACTCATAAAATGGCAGCGAGAACAGTTCTGAAATGGGAGCGGAAACAATTCATTACTACATCTGTTTCACTCACTATGGAGTGTCATTCGTGTGGTTGACCTCTTTGGCCCATCCAACGGGGTGGATTAAGGTGGAAGACGGAGTCACCCAGAAATGATTATCCACAGAGTCATCATCTTCCATCATCTCTTCACAAGTTTTTCCAGGAATCATTTGTTTCTTCTTCAGAGGCCGATAGTACAACTCAACGATGTGACCATTTGCAGTGATGTTCTTTATGAATGCTTGTCTTACTGACCCAAAGTAGGTTTTGTCAAGAGCTTCTACAGTTTTGCCAACTGACAGTTTGCAAATCGATTCTCTATGCTTGCGTAGAAGATAATGTAACTCCGCGACAAATTTATCCCCAATTTCTTGAGCTCCTAAACATCAATGGAGGACAAAAAATTGCCACTTTTTACCACCATTTTTCTATTCAGTAGGTTTTTCAGAATATCAGAGCCACGCTATGAAATACTGTGTCAGAAGCTATACTCGGCGGTGAACAACTTTTATACCACTCCATATAAAAAGTTTTTGAAGCAAAAAATTCTGACTAGGGAGAGGCTAGTTCTAGAAAGACTGCTTTAGAAAAAAACGGTCAAGCAAAAAAGACACACGATTAAAATAATTGCTTCGAACTTCATTCGATAGCAATTAATAATTTCGATAGAAACAATAAAGGAGTTTCATAAAAATTTAGGAGCAGAAGTAACTTTTCTGAGCGTATGCTTACCATGCATCTGTTTCAGCAATTTCATTCTCATCTTCTCATTACTGTCAAATGGAGTATTCATTATGTTACTGGCTAGCATCTTTTTGTCCAAATGCGAGAACCCTCTGTAATGCGGACATGCCAAACTAATCCAGACCTGTTCGCTCTCATTGCCCAGGGTCTCCAGAAGAATATAGTATCCTTTAGTATCTACAACTTTGTAGTACCAGAACCTTTGGTTGCTCCTCACGGAGAATTCTATGTACAGACCGATTAATTTTCTGGTCCAGCAAATTGGAAGTGGAATTCGATCGCTAAAGGCTTCTAAGGGTGGGCAGGTGGCAGTCCCTGCTGATTTCTGGAGATATCGTTTCCATGAGAAAATGTCTGGTGGTATACCTACAAAAATAGAGCATGTCTCAAAAACATTTGATAGCTTGCCAAAAAAGTAGCTACGGGTTTCATCAAAAAAGTAGCAAGATACGGGTTTCATTGAATTTTTTAAAAACATAACTTCAGCTCAACACTCGACTAAATTTTATCACTACACTTGCTGTAAACAAGAAGCAATAAAAAAGTATCTTGGAGAGAAATAAAACAGGAAAAAATACATTACAAACGAGTTCCAATAGACAAAATATTCGTAGGCTTCAGATATTTTAAAATCCAAATTTTAAAAAAATGAGAAACTAAATGATGTCAACACGTAACGTTTAATCACGCGCGTACTTTAACTTAGATGTCTGAAATTTAAAAAAAAATAGAATTCCAATAACGATCTTTGACAGAAATCCTCGCGGAAGCAGTAAAAAACATCAACAATTTTAATCGTATCCATTTATCATTTGATTTAATTCATAAGCAAGTAAAATTTTGCGATTATACTACTCATTCACCTTTTGAAAGAAATAGACGCTTTATTAGAAAAAACAACAATGAGTCAAAGAAATATCATCGGGTGTTGAATGCCTCAAAACAGTGGTCAAACACTTGATTGAGCTGCACTTGTACCGATGTTTTAAACAAAATTAGAAAAACAGCTGATTCGAGTGAGACTCACTTTGATCAATTACAATACTGACTATCAATGATGACACGGAAGGATTACGTTAACACTTGCTGCGCTTTTTTACAATTCAAAGAATTTGAATTGTATTAGGGCGCTGTCTTTTTTTTTAAGATCTGTTCACACATTTTCATGATTTTTGAAGTCAAATTGGAGTAGTGGTTTTGGTCACGCCGAAACAGGAAGTGGAGCGAAAAAGCGAGTGGTTTTGCGGCGTGAATGTTTTTCGCTCTAATTTTAAAGTAGAGTGAGAAAACGGTGTTTGAACAAAAATTCGGTTTCTCGGTAGTGGTTTTTTGTTCACATGCGGCAATTTCACTCTGATTTTTACTGTTTTTTCGATTTTTTGGATCGGATTTTTTTCTAAATGGTTTTCCCAATCCATTCACAGCTCATTCTAGGCCTAGTTTTTTGTTTGAATTAAAATTTCATTTCTCGCTAGGGTTTTTTTTGCTCACATGCGGCATTTTGATATTGATTTTCTGTTTTTTTCTTATTTTTTTGTTCTGATTTTTTAAAAATGGTTTTCTGAATTCACTCATAGCCCATTCTAGGTCTAGATTTTCTGTTTAGTCAATGAAAATTCTTTGAATTGTACGTCAGGACTTGTCCTGCTATGTTTTGTTCTTCATTTGCTTCGCGTGAAAATTTTTTTCCAAAACAGCATCAGCTTAAAAAAATCTTAACACCTTATAACTGTTTTTCTGGTTATTTCCTTTTCCAGATCATATCTGAGAATCAAATCAATAGTTTCCCCTACATCATTAGTCATCTAATTATATAAACCTTGAAGCATTACAGATTAAAAAAATTAATCTTGTTATAAAAACCTTGCGATTTTTCTTTTTCTGGAAATTCATTTGTTATAGTTACTATTACTTTTATTTAACGAGTTAGTGGATCAACTGACTAACTGGAAGGATAATTTAGTGATTCGTGAGTAGCCGCAGCATAAAAGCTAAGTAAAATTGAAAGCCTATAAGAAGATCAAATACATGGATAAAAAACAGAAAGATGAACAGAAAAAAGCCATAGCAAATACAATTCTTCAAAAGTTGCTTTGCAAAATCAAATTAACGATTTACAAGAACAATGGGACGAGCAAAAAGACAAAAATACATGTCAAAATATGGGAATTGAAAAATTAGAAAGGAGGCAAAAGAACTTGCAAGAACGGATACGCGTGTAAGAGCAGTATAAATCAAAAGATACTCGCGTTGTAGTCCACCATTTACCGCTGAGAAAAGTACGTGTGCTCCCCGACACTTTGGTTTTTCGATGTTTACTTAGAAAAACTGTTACAAGAATCAGGAATTGAAGCCTGATATATCCTCTTTGGTACGGGTCATGATTTCTTGTTACCATTGCTAATTGTTAAGTCCATCAACTTCGATGACAAAAAAGAAGTTTATAAGGCGAGAAAAATTCATACAAAAAACAAAACGAGATCAACAACCGCAACATATACATAAACGAGAACTTACACAAAGTCGATGAAATCTTGAAGAGCGAGGCAATAAAAACAGGATTTATTGCACAGCTAAAACTGCAAAAAAGGTTGGCTACCATCGGATAAACTCGTGAGCGATTTGAATGATATTCTTAATGCAATTAAGAGGAACGAGTCAAGAAACAAACGGAAACATGAAGAAAGACGTAGCTGTTCAAAGTACCGGCTCACCTGATATGAAAAAAGATTAACCAATCAATGATTGGAAATTGTTTCTGACGTGAACACTAAAAAGGTAAAAAAAGAGTTTTAAAAAACAAATATTTGATTAATTAATTTCTGTAAAGCATAAAACTCTTTACCTTTCGTGTATAGGGCGACGGTATGCGGCGTAGTCAGCTTAGTAAATACTTTTCATGTGATTGTCAAAAAACCTACTGTTTCATATATTTTCCCCAGAATGATACTCAGTGAAATTCACTGTGTGGTTGCAATCAAAAAGAAGAAAAACGGAAAGAGCAGAGAGAGAGAGAGAGAGTAAAAACAAAGTAGGAATCTCTCCTCAAAAATGATTAAGTGACGTTTGCTATTTCATCTTAAGAAAATGAGAAAATTAAACCGAATCTTCTACTGTGGCAAACACAGTTGTTTTCGAGGGGCTTCTTCCATTCAAAAAAACCATTTTTTCCAGAAGTAGGCTGGAGTGAAACCCGCTCTGGTCTAGTGTGGAAAATCCATAAAAATCTGCGCACATTACAGGATACTGAACAAGGAATAACTGAAAAAAACCGACAAATGTCGGAAGAATTGCTCTTGAACGACATGCGAGGCACTTTAATTCAGGGGCTGTAGCCTAAGATCAATTTTTCTTTATGGGTACAAGAAGCTTTCCAACGTCCGGATTCGAACCGCTGACCACCCTCTCCACAGCCACCCGCACTAACCACAGTGCTACGAATCACTTACCTCTGCTATGCTGCAACCGATTTTATATCAGCAACAAGCTTTACTTCGGAGCAATAGAGATCACTCAAAAATGAAGAACGAAAGCGTGAAATAGTCACTTGAGAAGTCAAAGAATGTTCTAAAAGAAAAGCGCAAAATTGTCAAGCGAAAAATTTGCATAGAAAAAAAGACACACACATTTACAATAATTGCTATGAACTTCGTTCAAGGGCAATTAATAACTATTTACGTAGTGCCAAATTTAAAAGTATGTTGAAATTGTAAATATTTATCAAAATAATATCATTAATCATAGGAAAACAAACACTAAAAACCTTAAAAAAAGATCTTTAAGAAGATCTTTAGGTCTTTAAGAAAAACACTCTGATGAATTAGATCTCTTAAGGAACTTGAATTTTGAGCAACCTATTTTATGCTTGACTGAAACCTGGCTGTCTGATCAGCAAAAGTTAAATCTATTCAAAAATGGTGGCTATAAAAGGCTCCTGCAATCGTACACAAAAAAGAGGCGTAGTCGTTGCTTTTGACCGAACGGTTTCAAGATGCGAGGTGGAAAAAGACAATGAAATACAACTTTTAACACTTTAAACTTACGGCAAAGATTCAATTTTTGTAAGAGTAATTTACATTCAACCCAACAATTCTTCGAGCAAAGCCTTGATACTAATTGAAAACCATCTTCGTGAATTCTATTTCAATCTTCACGATACTAACTATTTTGTGGAGATTGTAATATTGACCAAATGAAGAACAAAAAGAATAAACTAAGTTTTCAGAACTGTTTAAACGGCTTTGGGTTGAATTGCTTAACAACCGGCTACCAAAAATGGTCAAAAACAACAGCAGTTATTTAATAGATGAAATTTACAGTATCTACAACTACCATTTGGAAGTAAAAACACCAATCACCAATCATTATTCAATTTACCAATGATAGAGCAATTACCAAGAAAAAGAATTTCAAAATTCGAAAATTTTAACAAATCAGCTAGCTTCAGCTAAGCAACACCTTAGTTTCAGAAGATCAGCCGCATTTAGATGGCTTTCAGGGCAATAAGAGCCTTTCAGGGCCACTTGGCTAAACGCCGATTGAACTGCGCCATACGAGGGAATGGCCACTGAAAGCACATAGTCACTAGTGGTGCCTGATTTTCTACCCACCATTACCAATGGAAGTTCATGGAAGATTTGCTGAGTTGTCGTATCTATTTCGTTTGCGCCCCCTGGCCAATAACATATGCGGCCCAGAGTTATATTGCACGCGCTAATACGTACTTAATGATTGTTTTAATATGACATGGCACTTGTGTCCGGGGGGGGGGGGGGGGGGGCAAATAATACGCACCCACTAAGCTGAAGGGAGAGGGTGCAAACGGGAAAAGATCTAATTTGTATTTCATACATTCAAAAATGAGTTAATTTGTCATTTTAATCGTAACTGTAGCGTTACAATGACGGGTTGCTGCAAAAGCTCGACAATATTTCCCGTTGTGGAAGATGCCTAAATGGTCTCTGTTTGCAGCTTGTGGCGGTATCCAACTGCAACCCCCAAAGAAGTGCAGAAAAGGCAGTGAAGGCAGGCTTGGATGTACTTGGCTTGTCTTTAATTGCGGACGAAGCAAACATCGGTCGACCACCTCAAGTCTTCGCTGGTTGTATTCAAACACTTTTTCAACGACTACGGATGAACGAGCCGAGTGTGTCTTTGGCAGCCGATTCATCACCTCTTTCATCTGATGATAAAACACATGCGGACGAAGTTATGATAATGGATGACCCCGACTTGAACGTTGCTACTAACTATTATATTGTGGGCCAATCTTCAAATAACGGGAACCTGGAAACATTGATGGAGAATAGGAGGCCTCAGAGCTTAGATCAGAAGCAGCTCTTCTGTTTCCGTTTAGTTCACGGTATGAAAAAATATTTTAGCTCTATCATGGTTTTAATCTGGTTTTAGGTGCATCGTGGTTTTAATCTAATTGAAGATTCAAAATTGAAACAGATTGTAGAGTATTTGCTTGATCTCAAAAGAATTTTGTAGCGATTATGTTAGTCCTGCTGGTTTTCTTTTAATACAATTTTCTGTACTATCGATATTTCATGATTTTTTGTCTGACCAATTTCCGTCCCCAAAAATGGGATAAACAGGCGAAGTCTGAAGCTTGACCCTCGTCCTCAGTCACCAATTCCCCCACCCACTCATCCCCGTGCGCGCTCTACGACCTGGAGATTTGAGGCAACTTCCGACCATAAAGAGACCTTAAGAAAATTTGAACTGGTGGTAAATTTGATACAGGAGATTAATCTCCCTTGGGTGCAATCCAAGAATGTTAATGGCTCTCAAATGAAGTTTATAGAAATTACATTGCTCCTATGGTCTGTATACGTTCCCAATTTTTTTGGTCTTGAACAAGACATTTTTTTGGTCTCGAACTCAAAACGTTTCCAAAATTTTTTGGTCTTAAACAAGGCATTTCCATTTTTTTATGTTTTCTATTGTCAAACTCTAGACGCATCCATTTTTTAATCTTTTTAAACAATGGAATGCCCAATTTTTCGTAAGTGGACCAGCTCAAAAGCGACATACTAATTCCGCTGTCTATTAGTCCAATGCATCTGTAACCATGGAACCAAAATTCTGCGTTTTAACATTTAAGTTTATCTGTAGAACAACCTGTAATGACAGTTGTTCTCAGCGGGTTTCTTTCCTGAAAGGGCAAATAAACGAGCTGCCGTTGAAGTGTTGGGAACTTCCGCAAAGGAAACAACTTTGACGACTTCTTGATACGCGTCCTGCTTCTCCACAGGCTCGGCATTTGAAAACCTGCCCGTCATTCCCTTGACGGTTCATCTCATCCGAAAGATCTGTCTCTGTGGCTAGGCATTGGCGTCGGAAGACGCCGCCAATCACTGAAACCGCGATTGGCAGTGTTCAACCCTTTGACGTTTTAAAACTAGTTACTGTAGAGGATGACTGCTTCTATGTCGTTTAAGAGCGAGTCGCTCCGAATTAGTCAGGTAATTTATTCTTTGATTCAATCAAACCCTTCATGCTTCTAGTGCATTCAATTTTCTACGTAAATTTCCCTATAATTTGCAATTGATACTATTTCCATGTTGACTGTAGTCAGAGTTTATAATGATATATAGGATTTGACTTGCCGCCTCCGAGTCGACCGACTGCCCCATAAGGGGAGGGGCAATCTTTTAAGTAACTTTTTTCATCCTACATAACATCTCAAAAGTCACAATTTGAGTTAAGGAGGAAGATATATGTAGTAAGTGAAATTCTTCCAGAAGATGGTTCAAGAATCAAATACTCTTAGTGCTGTTGATGCTAATAGTGGCTCTTCAACTGAGTATACAAAAGACTTGGGAAATAAATCTGCTTTAAAATAGGTTTCAGCATTAATTTGTCACCACTCGCCTATTGATTTAGTAGAAAAAGATTTCTACATTTCGACCACTACGATTACCAGTAGTTTAAATTTCCAAATATTCGCTTGTATTGAAGCTTTGGTATTTGGCTCAACGATGAAATGAGGCTTTAATTTGTTGTGATGGGCAACATAGCTCTAATAGGATTCGGCGATATGTTGAAAGACACGATGAAACTCCGATTAAGGAATGGTAAGTTCAGAAATTGGTTGACATTAGTTTCCTGTTAAAGTACGGGGACTAAATATTTCATCAACAATTCAAAACGGTAATTGTGAAAATTTCAAAATTCTAAGCATAGACGGTACAGCGACTGAAGGAATAGAATCCATCGCAAATCTCAAACAGCAAGTTGGTTGTTAAAACTTATCGTGTTTGGTCGAGCGCTTGCAACCGACCCATTGACGGCGAAACCTGAGGATGTTACTTGTTGAAGACTACAAATCACTAAGCACATTTGAGTCAATAAGTTAACCATGGACGTCAAGAGTGTGAATTATTGGAGTATTGTCAGTCGTTTACTTTCAAAAAATCAACTGCAAGTAGATGATAAAGATCTTCTCGGGGCGATTCGCTTTAAACCCTAATTAGCCGGGACATTTGATTAAAGTGACTAAGCTGCTTGACTGTCTACCTGACTTAAAACGTAGCGTATTGTTTCAGCTGGTAAAAAAAGTTCAGCACGAACATCCAAAAAAACGTTGATTTCCCCGACTGATTGATTTGCCCGGTTAATTCGATCGTACAAGTCTTCTGCGTTTCAACTGAAGATAAAAAGACTTGGCTCAAGAATAACGCCCTTTTTCATTATTTTCATTATGCCCTCTCGGCAGCGTTCAGCGTTTTAATTGACGATTTTTTAAACCTAGTTACTGTACAGAACAACTGCTCGTATGTCCTCTGAGAGCAAGTAGCTCGGGATTAATCAGTTATATTACTCGCTGATTCAATCAACCGCTTGATATATCTCTAGTGTTCTATATAATTTGCATTTGATGCTAATTCTATATTGATGTTGTCAGAAGAGATGTTTCAGAATCAAATAATCGTAGTGATGTTGATACTAGTAGCAGCTCTCCAACAGAGTATAAAGAGTTTTGGAAAATAAATCTGCTAGAAGGTTCCATTAGAAGGTTCTATTAGTCCATATTTTAGTCTATTTTCGCCTATTGACTTAATAGAGCAAGCACTCCGGATATAGACCCCTACATTTAACAGTAATTAAAATTCCCAAACCTCTGCTTGTATTGCAGCTCAGGGACTTGACTCAACTGTAAATAGAGTTAGAACATCTTAAATCTTACAGTTAGCAGAATTACTTCCCATTTTCAAATACTGGGATAGCGCTTGATGTATTATTAAAGTAAGAACATCAATCTTAGCCCCCGCGTGACTTGCACCCAGCACTCAGACATCAGCTCCCTTGTGTCAGGGACTGCAACGATTTATGCTATAAAATATATTTAGTGCCCTCGCTCTCGAATCTAACTGCTTTATGAGATTGCGCTTATTTGGTTGATCCAATTTTAGCCCTCAGTTCTCAAAGAAATAGATATCATTGTCAATAAGTCAACAAAAAATTGACTCCTGAAAATATTAGAAACCCTGTTTTTCCACTATAAAGTATACAATTTTTCCATAATTGTCTACCAAATGAGCAAGAGATAAAAAAATTAACATATAAACATATCGTTTAACAATCTACTACAAGAAAAAAGAGGGTCTAGAGACGTCTAGAGGGCTATGAGACCTGTGCCTACCATAATATGACTACCAGAAAAGACGGCAATAAAAATCAAACAGTTACAAATATTAATTAAGACCAAAACTCCTTGTCCATTTTTTGAAAACCACTAACAACCAAACCAAAATGATATCAGATAAAAAATATACTATGAAGATTAACTGGTACTTTTTGGAACAAAATATAGAACTTTTCCTCAATGCGACTTGGCAACAAATCGGCTAGAAATAAGCAAAAGCGGCAAAAGTTTATTAAAATATTGCTTTTTTTTAAAAGAATTGAATTCGAACTGATTAGAAACATTACGCATCAAATGAAATCATTGAGAGAGTCTTTTATACCTCAATATAGAGCGACTGAGGCCTTTCATCATCCAGGATATGTCATACGACTACAAAAAGAATAACAAAAACAGGCAAAAACGAAAAAATTGCACAAAAAATTATACACGAAAACGATGTCCCCCCAATCAATTAAATATTAAGCTGATCATTAAAAACAATAAAAATCTTCGTTTGCAATTTTTGCAGGTGACAACATTTGCAAGTCAAATGAAGCCCATTAGTGTGATACTGAAAAGAAAACAAAAACCTACGAAAAAGGGGGTAAACTTGCAAAAATCACGAAAGTTGGTTTTGAAAACTGGTTCCAAGAAGAAAAATCATTTGAGGAAAATAAAACCGTTATGAAGAGCAAATTGTACATCAAAAGATAATTGACGTGAAAATTCATAGCCATTAAAAGCTTTCGACAAAAAGAGTAGACAGTTTGTCTTGCAACTGCTTCGAGAACTAACTGCGACTGTTATTAATGAGACCATATCATAAGAATATAAAATAATATTAAATACAAGCTGAGCTAATAAGTTTCACAAACAACTTCACGATACCACAGTTTTGAAGGCATTAAATTTAACCGCGATTAACAATAAGATATTAACCGCCAGAAAAAAAAACATCTTCATTTGCGCCTCCTTTGACCATCATAACGTCTTTTTGTAAAACGACTATCACAAAATGACAACAAAAAGAACCACAAAAAATGAAAAGTATCTAAACTTCACAAAATTCTTCTGAAACAAATTGTCTAAGCCCTGAAGACATCATTTAAAACGTCTAAACAACAGAAAAATTATTGTTTGATTCAACAAAACATTAAAAAGAGCTCTAAATAAAAAGGCTTATTTACGAAAATGATAAGTCATTGTGAACTACGGAAAAAAAACACAAACCAGAACAAAAAGGGATAAGTTGAGGAATACTATTACTCTTTTTTTTGAAATTCAATTCGAAGGCCAAACCAGCCATTAGTTATTTACCGATATCAGTTCTTTTAGTTGACTTGTTCATCTAGAGTCGGTCACTGAGACCTTTAATTAAACAACATTTGGCATCAGACATCAAAAATTAACAACAAATAAAGGGCAAAAATAAAAAAACTACCAATTTCTGCAAGAGAACGGTGTCGCAGCCCTTCAAACTATATGTCAAGAAAACAAAAATTATATTCAGTTTCAAATGTAAAGCTTTTTTCAATTAGATTGTTAAATAATGCGACAATTTACAAAAGAAATAAAAACAACAGCAAAAATGGGCAATTATGCACAAAAATCAGAAAATTTTTTTATAAAAACTTGTAGTAATAAAAGCAAGAAAACCTTCTGTTAAAACAATCGGCCACAAAATGAGTTTTTACTCTATAAGAAGGAACGGTTGACCTGTGCTTACAGATAATATGCAAAATGTTGACTAAAATAAAATAAAATTGACAAGTTCAAAAAATCACAGAAATTTCCTTAAAACAAATAAATTCAATAACATAAGAGACATTAGGTAACAACCGAATGAATAGAAAAGGTTCACTTGCACCTCTTGAGGAGGAAATTTAGATCTTTGAGTGGTTAGACTTAAAAATCAGACTGCCAAAAGAATAACAATTGAAGGCAAAAGACGAGAATTCAGTTAAATTTTACTAAAACTCTTCCTCAAAGCCATAAAAACCCTTTGGTTCTCTAAAATCAAACTTTATCTACATTTGGCCTCACATTTACGTAAATCGGAGCTGTCATTAACGGAGCCGTGAATAAAAATATTGTCAGTGATTAACATAAAAAAAACAAAAGCAAAATATTTTGAAAAAGGCAGCATCAAAACAAAACCCAAAAAGTCTGATTCTAAGAGTCCATGAAATTATCAAACCTCTCCCTGTTTTGGTCGCGCGCCCAGCAAACCGACCAGGTGTTCCAATTATTTGCGAATAAGACCAATTGTTGAGTGCAATTCTTCAAATATGGAAAAATGCATTTTGTATAATTATCGAGTTAAATCTGCAAAAAACGGCGAAGTTTTAATTCCAGAAGACTTTCATGCCGCGCCTAAATGCACATAGCGCACTTTTTCGGGTTAGGGAGTCTGTGTTAAGGTTTCTAGGTCACTAAGTCAGACAAACTTTAACAAAGAGGACCAAAAAGCATATTTTGTGTCATTTTTGATGAAAAAAGTTTTGAATTTTGAAAATTTTATCAAAATTTTAGCCGAAAAACTTCAATCAAACAATTCAGCAACGCTCTTCTATCTCTAACGGTAACAACAACACTCTGCCGTTAAAATTTTAACTTATTTTGAATTATATTAGCGAAATTTTGCCAAATTTTAGCAAAAATTACTGAAAATGTGAACAAAAACAGTCGAATGTTCAAATTTTAAACCGCGTTAATTCCCTGTAAAACACGAAAATCGAACAAATCGTTTGAATTCCGTATTCTTCACTGAAAGGGCTTTTTAATGATACTACAAACAATTCTCTACGATGAATATATCGGTCGGCCAAAATTGACTGAACCAAAAAAAAAATACTCCCTCCCCACTAAAGTGAAGGTCGAAACGAAAAATAGCGAAATTATTTCTTAACTTGGAAGTTACCTTGCTTGGTGAAGTGAGAGAAATTAAAACTGTGAGGACTGTCAGCCATCTAACTAGGTCAGTCAACAATAACCAAATTACTAAATTTCTCAAATCACAACATCTGTTCACTATCCCAAGAATTCATTATAATCTGAAAAAGCAGTGAATGCAGAAATAACAAAGACCCGGGATTGCTACTGTTCCAAAATTTAACGCACTGTTGCTTAGCAATTGAACTTCAGGACGCGTTTCAACAGTCGGGTCAAATGGACAAAAAATCCATTGGACAAAATGCACAACGATTGGTTCTGCGCTACAATTGAGAAAGACATTTTGCTTTTCGGTATTTTTATATGAATATATTCAAAATATAAACTTTATTTCAAATTCCTGCTTAAAAATTAAACACGACAGAAAAGTGCAAAAAGCAAAAATTAGTAATGCAAGACCAGGGCTTCTTCAAAACTCCGAGTTTTACTGATAGGAATATCTTCTCTACATAAAACGTTTTATGAGAAAATCTAGCTTCCAATTCCACGTTTCTGATTTATTTACGCAGAGGTGGATGTCAAATTTTCATTTCAGTGAAATTAGTTCGATTTATTGGAAAGTACACAGACCATTAACAAATATTGCATCTTCAGCTTTCAAGACTGTTATAAAAAGAGTTAATTAAATTATTCATCATTTTATCGAATGCTAGGATTCCCGATCAATCAAAAATTGGAGCTGGCGTAAAAAAGTCTGTTCACCCACATAATTACAAATCTGTTACAATGTCGCTTATCTCTAATTGTTCCGTATTTCTTTTCGCAGATTTATGACCTATTTCTTGCGATGAAGCATTAAAAGATGAAAACTTATAAAAATTTCTGACGCAACGCTAAAGAACTTTCAAATTCTGATCAATAAATGCAGAAGAAATTCTTTTCTGATGTATTCTTGATACTTGGGATTAAAAGCACACTTTCCAGGAAATTTGCATGATTCTTCACATTAAACAAGTTGCAGACTGACCGAGTTCTACAAGCTCACTCAACTTATAGTCCAATACATGAGAACCTGAATTTGACCTTAACTACACCAACTGAACTACGGAAAAATCTTTCAGGTAGTGAAGACGTGTAAGACCAACAAAGTTTTCACACTGACGGTCAAAAAGTTTCAACAAAAAACTAGTTGGCTACCTTTTCCTCTTAATCTAACTCGAGTACTGAAGAAATATGTGAATAAAAGGATGATATGAAGTAAGCATAACCTCTCAGATTGTTACCAATGTGAAGTTTTGGTCAGTCGCTTACTTTCAGCAAATCGGCTGCAAGTAGATGATAAAGATATTCTCAGGGCTATCCGCTTTAACCACGAATTAGCCGGGAAATTTGACAAAAGGTCTTAAATCGTAGAATATTGTTTCAGCTGGTAAAAAAAAGTTCAGCACGAACATCCAACAAAACGATGATTTCACCGACTGATTACTTTGCCCGGTTAATTCAATCGTACAGTCTTCTGCATTTCAACTGAAGATAAGAGACTTGGCTCAAGAATAACGCCCTTTTTCATGCTGCCCTCTCGGCAGCGTTCAGCGTTTTAATTGACGATTTTTTAAACCTAGTTACTGCAGAGAACATTTGCTCGTATGTCCTCTGAGAGCAAGTCGCTCGGTATTAATCAGTTATATTACTCTTTGATTCAATCAACCGCTTTATATATCTCTAGTGTTCTATATAATTTGCATTTGATGCTAATTCTATATTGACTGCTGTCGGAATTTACAAATGTATATAAGAGTTCACTTGCCGCCCCCGATATGACCGACTGCCCTATAAGGGGAGGGACATTCAGGGCATTCTTTTAAGACATTTTATACTACCTAACGTAACATAAAAAGTCCGTTTTGTTATGAAACTATGTAGTTTTAACACAATTTGAAAGGAGGAAGACATACTTGGAATGTGAGCTTTTCCCAGAAGAGATGTTTCAGAATCAAATAATCGTAGTGATGCTGATGCTAGTAGCAGCTCTCCAACAGAGTTTAAAGAGATTTGGGAAGAATCGGCTTTAGAATAGAAGGTTCCATTAGTCCATTTTTTAGTCTATTTTCGCCTATTGACTTAATAGAGCAAGCCTTCCGGATTTAGACCACTACATTTAAAAGTAATTAAAATTTCCAAACCTCTGTATTGCAGCTTAGTGGCTTGACTCAACCGTAAATAGAGTTAGAACATCTTACATCTTAAAGTTAGCAGAATTACTTCCCATTTTCAAATACTGGGATAGCGCTTGATGTATTATTAAAGTAAGAACATCAATCTTAGCCCCCGCGTGAGGTGAGATGGCGGTTATTTGACTGACCCAATTTTATCCCTCAGTTCTCAAAGAAATAGATATCATTGTCAAGAAGTCAACAAAAAAATTGACTCCTGAAAATATTAGAAACCCTGCTTTTCCCCTATAAAGTACACAATTTTTCCACTTCAGCTATTCTTCGGTAGCTCAAACACAACTAAGTTAATAACGGAAAATTCTCTCAAAGATATGAATTGAAATTACATTTGAAATAAGGAGCCCACACCTTTAAATGGAAAAAAACATTTAATCCATAATATCCATAAGAACACTAAATATGTACCCTTGTAGATTCAGCTAAATGGTTTCGATTAATTGTAGTACCCGTTTAACAACAAACTGCTCAAGGACATAAATCATCACCAACTATCGGAAACTGATCGTAACCGTTTGAATAAAAAAATAGTGAAAGTATTTCTAAACTTGGAAGTTACCTTGCTTGGTGAAGTGAGAGAAATTGCAACTGGGAGGACTGTCAGCCATCTAACTAGGTCAGTCAACAATAACCAAATTACTAAATTTCTCAAATCACAACATCTGTTCACTATCCCAAGAATTCATTATAATCTGAAAAAGCAGTGAATGCAGAAATAACAAACACCCGGGATTGCTACTGTTCCAATAATTAACGCACTGTTGCTTAGCAACTGAACTTCAGGACGCGTTTCAGCAGTCGAGTCAAATGGACAAAAATGCCATTGGACAAAATGCACAACGATTGGTTCTGCGCTACAATTGAGAAAGACATTTTCCTTTTTGGTATTTTTATGTGAATATATTCACAATATAAACTTTATTTCAAATTCCTGCTTTAAACTTAAACGCGACAGAAAAGTGCAAAAAGCAAAAATTAGTAATGCAAGAACAGGGCTTCTTCAAAACTCCGAGTTTTATTGATACGAATATCTTCTCTACATGAAACGTTTTATGAGAAAATATAGCTTCCAATTCCAAGTTTCTGATTTATTTACGCACAGGTGGATTTCAGATTTTCATTTCAGTGAAACTAGTTTGATTTATTGGAAAGTACACAGACCATTCACAAACATTGCATTTTCAGCTTTTAAGACTGTTATAAAATGATTTAATTTAATTATTCATCACCTTATCGAATGCTAGGATTCCCGATCAATCAAAAATTGAAGCTGGTGTTAAAAAAGTCTGTTCACCCGAATAATTACAATTCTGTTACAATATAGCTTACTTACAATTGTTCCGTATTTCTTTTCGCAGATTTATGACCTATTTCTTAAGATGAAGCATTAAAAGATGAAAAATTATAAAATTTCTGACGCAACGCTAAAGAACTTTCAAAAATTCTGATCAATAAATGCAGAAGAAACTCTTTTCTGATTTATTCTTGATACTTGGGATTAAAAGCCCAGTTAGTTAGTTTTTAGATCTTGATACTTGGGATTCAAAATAAAGGGGGAGGTAGTAGCCATACCATTAGTCATTAAATCTCTCATAAGATCAGTACTGAGATTTACAAGGGAAAAGTTCTGCAAATTAAGTTATCAGCCTATAATCTGAAGACCGAAAAAAGTCAAGCGAAGAAAAGTCACTCAAAGCCAGAGAGAAGATTTCAGTCTCGAAAATTTTCTATGGGTACAAGAACTCCGACCAAGGAGGAGTTTGTACCCGCGATCGTGAGTTAGAGACAGAAGCATTAACCACTCGTCTATCAAGCTCTGGTGGTTTCTGTTCTTACTAAGTTTTCGTTTTAGGAACAGACACAATTTCTGGATAAGACAACTTACGGTCACGAAAAATTCAGAAGTCACGCTAGTAGTATGCTCATCTGCTATATGACTGGAGGGGGGGGGGGGGGGGGGGTCCGGACCCCCCCCCCCCCCCTGCAAAGAAATTTACCACCGAAAAACTGATTTCTTGTTCCGAAAAGATATTTTACAGGAAATATAGCAAGTTTCGATACCTATTATAGACTTTAGGATTTTGTAAGTTCATGTTATTTGGAATATGGGAATACAATTTTGGGAAACTGGATTTATTCTTGTCGCGGGCATATTTTGGGATAAATTGAACTTTTATTAGATTTTGAAAGTGGGGAATTGTTTAAACTTGTCAAGTTTTGTTTACGGCGGGGAATTTCACGAGGAATTAAATCAAAGAGTGGTTGCCTTTTCGAAACTGTATTTCAAAACAAAAATAATTGGGCATGCGGTGTTTTTATGGATTTTGAAATTAATTTGCATTGGTTTGGAAAAGCGGTCCAATTAAGATAAAAGTAAATGTATGCCGGCAAATGCTGTCTGGAGCTCTAAATTTGGTTATGAAAATGAATCAGGACCCTCTGTGTAGGAATTCAGTGGTTTGTTGATAAATGTTTGGAATACAGCCCTTTCTGTCTGGGACTGCTAGTTAAGCGTGAAAACTCAAATTTGGGGCCCAATAAAAACACAATTCTCCTTCTACACTGAACCAACTGTTGGCTGCAATGTAATTTTACCAAACCCTAAAGTTTCTGATTGAAATGAACAAGTATAAATGTAAAAGTTGTGATCTCAATTTCGGAACCGACGAAGAAAAGTATAACTTTGTAAAACATCATATTAATCGCTATATAAAATACTGTCATAGATGTCAAAAACCCCTTTTTTCGTTTCCCAGTTCTCAAAGCATACCTATCACAAAAAACACGTCAACCCTTTATATAGTTATCCGACCCTAGTTTCTGGTAAAATATTTGATCAAATTTGTCCATTTTGCAAACAAGCTTTTTTTACAAGAAAGAGTTCGAAGATCATTTGAAATACAATTGTGCTTGTAAGGCCAGAGGGATATTCCATCGGAAGACTGGGCAACTTTTCTAAAGTAAGTTTTCTTTCAGCGTTTTGAACAAAAGACTATTGGTAATATTTTTCTTTGCGTATCTTTTCACTTTCCGTTCTATAAAAGAAGTACTTATTAATAAAACAAAGGAAGTATATTACAATTAATCAGTGTCAGAATCATCAATATAGGCACGGGTGCGTTTAACTGAAATAACTGGAGATTCTTCGGTCTCAGACAGAGTTTCTAGTACCTGTTCAGAGTTTCTACAAACGAGACTTTCGCTTTCATTGAATAGGTTTCTGTTTACATTAGCTGTTTTCTTTCTTCGTTTGCTTATATTTGCTAAAGTAGCACTGTCACTGCTGCTGGTAGATTTATCGGGGCTTTCCTCAGCTTCGTTGAGAATGAAGGGGTTACTGATTTCATGATTAGAGTCATCGCTTCGATCAGATAGGTTCGAAAGGTCGGCAACATCATTTAACTCCTCATACGAATACGACAGTTGATGAAAGCCGGGATCAGGTGTTTCCCAGCCCGATGCTTCACCCCCTTCAGGAAGTTCGAACACATTATAGGGTTCATTCAATTCCGTATCCCAGTCAGTTTCGACGCACATTTTTTTCGTAATGTACTCGTCCCTCAACGAAAAGTGTCCAAATGGTAGTGTAGTTTTTCGGTCCGAGCTGATATATCTCTTGTCATCATATGCGCTTAGCGCAATTTTGTTGACACAAACAGTTTGTAATTGATGTTTTTCGGTGTTGAATTTAATGTTTTCCACTCTCACTAGATCACCGGTTTCTAATGTTTTTTTGAACATCTCATGGTTCAATTCGGCTTGAGCGAATTTTTTGGTTCCTTTCGCAGACATTTTTGTTTGCCCGTTAGCGACGAGAATAGAATACAGTTTTGGTTTAAGAGCTCAAAACTCCTGTATTGGCGTTCCCGCAAGTTCATCTTTGAACTTTAAAACAACTTTTTCATTCGATCTATCATAGAGTGTGTGATCTGTTGGAAAATTTGAGAGGTCAAAATGGTTTTTGAGCGCCAACTTTTTTTCCAGGTCTTTATAGAAATTGGGGGTTTTCACCTTGTAAATGCAGGAGTCTGTATCTGAATACAGCAGCACACACTCGGTTTGTTTTTTCATTACATTGTAGTGGAACTCCAGCATGAAGAGCTTCGAAAGGTCCAAAATGCTAGCACCCACAATTGTTGGCTTGTTCCAGAGGATAGACTGCTTTTTCTTAGTTATCAGAGTCAAGTTTTCGTCTATGATTTTAATTAATGAAATATTACCTTCGGACGTTGCTTTCAGAAGTTCCTCTTCCGTTCTGATGAATGAAACTGACACTCGATTTCGCAAACTTTCACAAAATTTTCCAAAGGTCGAATTCGAGACTAGCTTATAGAAATCCTGATCAAACTTGGTGGATGCTTCCTGTCGTTTTTGCGTGTTGAGTGCAATGTAACTTGAAAGCCACTTCGATTGTCGGAATTTTACAGCTTGATGGACCTTGGTAATTTTGATGCCGTTGTTAACGTAGAATTTCAGGTTACGATAGTGAACCACATAGTTTCTCTTGGGGTGGAAGGTCTGTCTCAGCTTATTGGTTTTTGATGCAGTCAATTTAAGGGCGTTTTTTAAAGAAGTTTGAAAGTCACTCAATTCTAGGGGATCGATTGGTTCCTTGTCTGGTACAAGTGGATAGTCTGCATGTTTATCATGTAGTTCGTCGGGGTACTCCAAATCCACTTCAACCAGGAAACCAATATCCCCCTCATCTTCTGTTTGTAATATTTCGTCCAATGAAATGTCGTCGACGAGCTCAAAGTCCTTGAGTGGCAATGGGTAGTGGAGCATGATGCCACCGTAAAGGTTGTTTGCATCAATGTAGATTATTGATGAAACATCTTTCGACTCGTCAAATTCTGGCAACATGGTGTTATTGGCAACTTCCTGTCGTGAGCTAATTACAGAGGACAACCCTCCACGCATCATCCTCTCTGTCATGTCAAGTATCCGTCGATCAGTCAGTAGCTAAGTTCTGGTTCACAAACTTTTAGGCAGGCACTTCCTGAAAGGTTTGAGGCTGTATAGAATTGGGAACAGTCCAATCCGTATGTGTTATAACATACGGATCGTAGCTCCTCAAACCAGCATGCTAACTGTAGAACATCTCCTGTAAGGTAAAGTTCAAGGAACTGTTTGAGGCTTTCACAGTTGAAAACTTTGAACACATTATTCAACTGAATGAGTTCTTCATTGGTAACGTCGATTTGGTTGTCTTTTAGACTGTTCTTCCAGTTCTTTAGACTTGGAAGAGACAGATCACTTAGCTTTGTGACTGAGTCCACATATGAGTATGGAAAGTTTCCTTTTTTCTTCAACAGTTTTCGCTGCTCGTCTGTATAGCCCCGATAGAAGTGGTCTAGGAGAGAAAACTTTGTGTCGGGTAAACTTTGTACCAGTTTATCTAAGCTACAAGGCATGAACTTGAAGCAATCGATAAAACGAAGGTACTCGTACACTGCAACTTCGTCACGCTTCCGTTTTCGCGTTTCGATGAAAACGCCAAAATTGAGTGCAATAAACTTCTCATCATTGGTTGGTATGACTTCAATTTTTGTCGACTGTGAAGCTGAGTGTAAGGACTTCACAATATGATGTAAATCATAATTCATCAAATTGTGAGCAATCACTGGTGTGTAATTTAACGTTCTTCGCTTTAGGTTACACTCACTATGCGCATACCCGATGAGTTGTCCGTTGAAGTGGCAGTGGTCTAATACCTTTTCGGCATTATCGTTGAAATCAACATTACAAATCCAACACTTTGACCACGTGTCTCTTGGAGGTGCTGTCCCAAGAAAACATGGGAATTTCCGCTTTTGACGATAGAAATGTTTTGCAAGTTTCTCTATTTTTGTAACAAAGCGTTCCATACAATCGGGAGCAGTGTATATATCAAAATGCAGGGGCTCAGGGTTATTGCGCTCAACAACAATCATGCAGTAACTGCAAGGGAGATGTTGTTCTAATGCAGAAGTGCTTGAAATAGTTGGGTTGTTTCTTACCGTTGCAACTGGCACAACCAAAGATTCCAGATCCAGGTACACTACAAAAGGTGAAAACCACCTTGCCGCATAGTTCTCAAACTTGACATTTTTATCGCCTGTGGGCATGGTTATTTGTACTGAGTTGTTTTCCAGACAAAATTTTTGATGAGAAGTGAGTAGCTCTGCTGATGAACATACATGAAAACAATTCCGACACAGCTCGTTTCTGTCACGATACTCCCTTCCTTTGATTTTCGCGACAAGTTTCATCAAGTTGATAATGAGTACGTAGTGGTAGGTCTGTTCATTTTGAAGGAGCAACAAGTCCAGAACAAACGGAAATGGTTTTCCTTTTGACAACCTCAGGGGTAGTAGATGGTTCTTGTCGTACCTTAAGCAGAGGTTTTTTTACTTTTTTTAAACTTTTTACAGGGAAGAGGATTATCAAAAAAATTTTTTTTTTTGTTATTAGATAACTGAAATTCATAATTTTTTTTTCTTTGAAAGGTTATTTTATTATTATGCAAAATTGATGTAATTTAAAAATCTTATTACCTGAACACATTAACTTGCACTTCATTGAGATCCTCGAACTTTGATATGTCATGGAGACTCATTGGCATTTCAAAGTTCCCTTTCGGCATCTTAGCTGACGGGTTCTCTCTGCTGTATGTAAGAACATTTGTCCTGGGCCTGAAGCACGGTGCTGGCGGCTCCAGTTTTTCTTTTTTATAAACAATGTGGTATCCAGCTGTGTAGCAATATAGAAAGCAGTTGTCATCGCTTCCATTGTGTATGTTCAGCAAATTCGAATCCCTTCTCAACGGATGGCCTTCATGAAACGGTATGTAACTGCTACCCCGCTCTGCAACGCATTTAACCAGTTTCAGGGTTACCTTGTCTATAGAGAGCAGCTGCCATCCATTTCCGTAGCTTGAGAAGATTACGAGCTTGGACACAATGTTGTCAATGAGAGATTCGTAGCTTTCATCTGAAATCCCTGAATGATACACCGTTACTGTTTCTGTGTTGAAGTACACGCTCACTTTTTCAACTTCTTCATCTAAGGGCTTCTGAAGCGTCATTTCAACGTTAATTTGAAGTTTTTGGGGAAATTTGTGTGTGTGTGTTTTTGGATAATTCTTGTCACTTCATCACGCTTTCTGAACATGTATTCCATTATGTCCAAATCTTTCTCCCCCGGTTGAAACTCGTAGTAGTTTACACCACCGCTGATTGAACTGACAGTGGGCATTGACGAGTCAACGTCATCTTCTTCCATGTCCAATATTGGCATGCCATGTTCCTTGTTAACGTGTTCCACATAGTCCAGTTTTGTTTGAAAACCTACACGACAAGTGTAACACACTTTCAAAATAGGCTGCTGGTGAGAAATATGGGAATGCTTGCGCAGCGTAGGCAAGCTTCGTACTTTCTCAGAGCAATGAAAACAGCTAAACGTTGGTACATCCGGAAATATGTTATGAATGTTCTTCAGGTGTTTATTAAGAGAACGTCGATCGCAGAGTTGTGTTGAACAGTGGGGGCATTTTATCGCCATGTTGACGCAATTTTATCTTGAAAGCGTTTTTAAGCTTGCAAAAGTTTCAACAAATTAATTTAAGGAAAATTTAAAAAATTGGTAAAGCTTGGAAAAGATTCAAGGAAGGAATGGTTGAAAGAAATCCGAAAATGTTTGCAGTGTCTACTAGTCAAAAATTTTTCAAATAAATATCAGAGGAGGTTTGAGAAAAAGCAATGTAATTGTTTTGCGTGTTGAAGCTTGAAAGAATGAAACTAAGTGAGAAAATAAAATAAATGAGCGCAGGGTTTGACAAACTTTCTATGGAATTTCATAAACGCCTACCTCAAAAATTCAGGATAAGGTAATTGAAGTTCAGAATATAGAGAATTAACATTTGCCTCGTGCAAATTTTATCGTGTACAACTTTGAACCTGTACTTGCTGCATTTTAAATATACACTTACCAAAGTTCACAGGTGAAATTCTTATCAGTCTTACTTTGTATAGATATTTAGGTATTCAACAAATCCACATTTACCCAGTTTTGTGAATTTCTTATCAAACTCTGATTTTATGGCTGAAACATTTGTAAAGTAAAATTCTTTTCTAGATAGTATTACTTGCATTTGGCGCTATAATTCAAAGATAGGTCGGGGAAAGTCTAAAGGAATTCATTCAAGATCTAACCTTGCACGCCCAAGTTAACAATGTTTGTTTAATTTCAATGTATTCAGGGGCCCATATTTAGACCTGAGTGTTAACCTACCTCAAAACTTGTTAAAACAGAACAAGTTACTGATATGTGTCTACAGACTAGGGGCGTGAATTGAATGAACTTTTGTTTCCCCAGACCAATCTCAGCTGAGTAAAAGAAGAAACATGGAAGAAACTCTTTATAAAAACTGTCGTGATACGGTTCTAAATCTGAGAACAAAAAGAATATTGGTTCAAGATTAGATCTCTTTGTTCGTTATGGAAAAATTTTTGCTTTGCTTTTCAAAAACTGTCCAATGATCCTCTATGAACAGTTACCTGTTAGCTCAGAATGAAAAATCCAAAATCGTATATCCAGGTTTCGAGATATGTTGAAAAAAAGTCTAAAATTATAGAATTCTTATAAAATTTTGTTAAAAATTTGAAGATAACTTTGAAAAAAACTAAAGAGTGTAATAAATTTTTTCAGAAACTAGCAGCCTGGATAATTACAACCCTAATATGCACAAGAAAAATCAGAGTAACTATGAGAAAAAAATTGAAAAAAAAACAAATTTGGTAAGTTATTAGTTATTCAGTTTTCAGCTTTGATCTCTTAGTACATTATGAACAAAATTTTGCTTTGGTTCTCAAAAACTGGTCAAGCATCATCCATAAAGAGTTACCTGACAGCCGTGAATGAAAAATCCAAAATCGTATATCCAGATTTTGAGATAAGTTGGAAAAAAATCAAAAATTTTGCAATTTTTGAAAAATTTTGTGTTGAAATGTGAAGATAACTTATAATATGATGATTACAATTCTTTTTCGTCAGAAACTAACAGCATGGTCAATTTTGTGCATTCTCTGTCAACAATTTTATCACTTCTGGTTGAAAAATTTGAAAGAAAAATCAAATTTTCAAGGTTTTGCACCATATACCGTTATCAGACTAAAATAACTTTCTTCGGAAATTTACATTTTTTTTGTTCAAAAGCTGACTTGGCAAACTAGCCACCTCACTGCCAGAAAAGTAACCGTAAGGAACTGAGAAATTCTGAAGCTGCATTTAATTTAATTTGCAACATTTTGAAAATTAAATTGGGAGGGTAAACAGAAAATTTTATACAAATTTTTGATTTTCTTTGCGGTTGAATTAAGATCATTTTTTCCTGATCTGTTCTGGAACTCTTATATATTCCGGTTCTCAGCTGCATAAAATTAACTCGACGTTTTTTCTCTAATGAAGAAAATGTTTTAAAAAACTGGTTTTTTAAAGAATGGAAGCTCAATCAATTTAGTTTCACAACAGAAAAAAAAAACGGCTTGAAAAGATTGAACGAGAATTTGTTTACAAGCTTTTTAATTATTGTTGTATTATTCGATTGGAGCAATATTAAAGTTAATCAGAGTTTATGAAAAGCTCTCTCGCACTGGTTAAGTGTCTTCTCTTTCTTGGAGCTTTCAGTACACGTTGTGTTTCTCTGTTTAGTGGAGTTGTAGTGGAGTCAGGTTCTGGTGTTGATTCTCCCCCTTCTGATTGCTTGTTTTCCACTGGTGTCTCAAAGTTTGTCCCGGAGAGGTTGTCCAGAAGAGCACTTGCACTTCGCTGATTTGTTTTTCCCACAATTTCGAGAAAAGTGACGGACTGCTCTCAAATGACGATACACTGGGACTAGGATCTATCACCGGCTTTGTACATGGTGTTGGCTGAGAAGGTGATTCGGGTGATCGTGCTAGTCCCCAGAGATCAGCCAAACTGTCACAAGCTTCTACTACACCGAGTTGATTTTCGAAGAATGGTACCATATCGCAATCATATTTATAGAATACTTTTTTCAGGTTCTCCGGTAGATCAACAATATTATATGAGGAGAGATTGTCTGGGACTTTAGATGGAATAATGCCTCCAGAAGTGAAAATTGCGCCGCCATGTGTCTGTTGGTTGTTTGTCAGGTAACTTGGCCATGAAGTTGACGAATATTTTCGGGAGCAGGCAATGGTTGAGGGTGTTCCATTCATCTTTCTCGTTGTATCGCTTCTGCTGGACAACCACTAAGAAGTTCTCGTGGTGTGTTTGATACACCAAAGTTCGTTCCCAAGAATTTTCTTCTTTTGTGAGGATATAATAAGACATTATTTTCTTGTTTTTGGTAGAGTACTTTTTAAAGTTGAAAAGTAAAACAGCAAGTACGATTTTATGTAATTTCTTGGCGTTACAAAAATTGAGAAACGAAAGAAATAATTAAGTGTACAAAATTCAAACCAAATGACAAATTTTCTCTGTGCATGTATGTGCAATTGTTGATTTTAAGTTGTTTCTATACTGTTGAAGAGCTTCAAGAAAATATAGGTTTCATTTATTAGCTCCACTCCCAAATATAATCTGCTGACACCCCCCCCCCCCCAGGTTACTCTACCTTATAATAAAGTTTTATTTATTGAACAAACGTAAAACTAGTTGTTTGTTGAAAATACAGAGATACATGTGTCTGACCCATGGCAGTTTGCAGCTACTGTGCTTGTTAGCTAACCCTTTATCATGTAGGTTAACGTTATATTTTACACGCTATTCTTATCAGCTGAAGAATATTGTTTTAAGTTTATGCATTTGTGTGTGTGTGTGTGTGTTTGTGTTCAAATCAATCTCGCTGTTTGTTGTAGATACTGTAGAGATACATATGTTTGACACATGGCAGTTTGCAATTAATATTTCTGTTAGCTAACCGTGTAGCTAAACATACAACTACCATGTAGGTAAACGTTGTATTTTACACGTTTTTCTTATCAGTTGAAGAATTCTAATTTTAGCTCACACATTTCTGTAAGTGTGTTTAAATTTGATTTCCGTAGAAGTTCATTGCTATTTCATTTTCAATTGAAAACAGTTTGACACAAAAATTTGGGCAGAATTGTAAAATGCCATTTACAGCTGAGAAAGACGCCGAGTTTGGTGACGCTCATTTTGACGTTTCCAAAAGTGAAAAATGTTTGATCAGAGCAACGATTAAGTCTTATGAAAAAACTGGAAGTTACGTTTTTTTAAAATTATTCAAAAAAGCTGAACATGACTATGAATTTCAACAAAGAATAACACTAACACTTGAAGAGTTTGAAAAGCTGATGAAAAAATCTCCAAAGATTCGAGCCATTGCTAACAATTCTAATGATACTGATATAACAGCCAAGGCACCAACAGCAAAGAAACCAAAGTTGAAGCAAAAAGACGACGAGCACGAAATATCTGAATAAAAGAATCGTTTGACAATATGGTGGAAGCTATGTATGAGCGCTCACCTGCTTACTTTAAACAATTTCAAAAGAATTTCAGGTTTTTCGTCTCTGAAGAGAAACCATCTTCAATGTTTGCTAGGAATTACGCTGTATGCATGCATTTTGAAAACGACTATTGTGAAGTGTTACCCTCTAACCATTATCATGTGTTGTTTGATGTGTCTGACGTTTCTCCGGAAATAATGAAACGAAATAAACTTTATGCAGTTCTTTGTTTGTACACAACACTCAAAACTTTTTTTCAAACGGGACCACAGTGGAAACAAATGCAGAGATTTTAGAAAAACTAAAACTAGCTGTGGAATACAACGGTTCAGCACCGCCGACAAAAGGAGAAGCAACCGCAAATCAGAAGCGTTTACCAAATTTGAGCAATGTCCCGAGCAAAAATCACCGCCAAAATGGAATTGCTGCTCACAAATCTCTGGGTATTGTTGAGAAAACATCAAATCAGCAAATACAAACTGACTGGTTATCAACTGAAACTCTAAAGATATTTGAAAACATTTTGTATGGACCTCATGCAGGTGCTTTTTGTCAAATAATGGATATTTTTATGAGTGGCTATGGAAAATTAAATATTGACAATGATGTTTTGTGTGTACGCTTAGTTTTTGAAGAAAAAATAAAGTTTTGAAAAAAAAATATTTCATCAAATCATGTTAGTAATGTTAGAGCATCATATGAAGCGCAAAACGTATCAAATCAACATCACTCATCTTTACAATTTCTTTTTTACCAAAAAGATAATGAGCAATATAAATGCAAAATAAACCACACATTTTTGAGTTTGGTTTTTGAATAGGCTGGTTTCTTAGCAATTCATACACAGTTCGAATATCAACAGCAGAGGAAATAAATCTATTGTGTATATGTTTATATGATGTTAGATTTTGTCCCAACGGATCCGCAAAAACATATTCTCCATTTTTTCGACAAATAAGTGTCCAATGTGTTCCAATTGACTGAGAAGTTGATACATTCACTATAATGAATTTGTTGTGAGATAGATTAACAGGGAAATTGTCAGCTGCGAAGACACCCACGAACTTGTACTTTAAAAGCTTACATCCTTGAACGAAGTTGTTTATTTGGTTTTCATCCATCAATTTGTAAGAATATGATTTTTTGAAACTCTTCGGGCAGAATCGATAAAAATTGTGCTTGCTTTTTCACCAATTATAAAAATTTCAATATTACTGGGCAAGGCGGCTGAAAACTTAAGTTCAATTGATATTGAACAATTGGTAAGTTCAGGGTGAATAAAGTCATGAGACGCCTGCTGGGTGCTGGTGAGATCAAACACCATAATAAAATGGTTGGGGTATTCAGACAAACTTATTCCATGTCCATTGTCAATATAGGCTAAATCTGACATTGTGTTGAAGTACAAACGTTTTACGTCAGCTGTATTAATTGGGCTGTCAGCAACGGGGAGTCCATTTCGGTAAATACAAATTTGCTCCAGATTAAATTTACGAAAGTGAAAGGGATTGAGTTGTTTGCTTCCTAAGAAAGCTTCAATTGTGTTAAGACAAATGGCAAGACGTCGAATAGGCTCCCAGCTAAATACATCTTCCTGTTTCCAACTTTGTAAACCAGTGGAAGCCAGAAATGTTTTTGTTATAGTTTCCAAGTAAGGATAGGACGCTGGGCTTGATAGTAAAGTTTTTTCAATTGCAGAGACCACGTCATCGTTCAGCGTCATTTTTCTCACATACAAATTAGCTTCAATAATTTTCACTTTGTATGATTTTCCAGCATCGTCAGAAATTATAACAAAATCATCTATTGATCGTCGAAACGAAATTCGCAGAGTGACTCCACTCAAAAGATGACGATCGCATGTAAAAAATTCTACTGCCACTTTTCCATAAAAAGTACATTCAGCAGATTGTCTAACCAAAGCTTTTCGTCTGTTAACTTCAGCTGTTGCTATCGCTCCAGGATTATCCTCGTACGAATAACATTCGCAAGCCAACCAAGTAGCTTTTGCGTCTTTGTTGTGAGAAAATTCGGTTTCAATGAAACTTTTGTGAGCATAATTTCCATTCGCATTTGAAATTTTTAATCCGTTGGCTGATACTGTACAGTCAGAAAAGAGTGAATGTAAAACATTATTACAAAAGTAAGGAGCGTCTGTTTTAGTTACATCTGCCGCAGCTCCAGCATCATATTTTAAATCAGCTTCAGATGCCTGAACTATCTTGCATTTGATTTCAAGGAAAATTTTTTGCAGATCAATAAAATTATTTCTGTCTCCGGCAACCTCAAACTCAAGCATGGGTCCGTTAGGACTGTAAACTGGTCCTACTTTTTGACAAAAGCTGCCATCAAAAGTTACAAGAAGCGCTGGTTTTTCAAATAAATCCAAGGAACTATGTGTTGCCTCTGTTGGTAACATTACCGATCATCTTTAACTTTGGCAAAGAAATCCGACCGACTTCTCTTTGGCTGTTTGTGTTTTGAAATGACTACCTTTCTTTTTTTGCTACCTTTTCTCGCTTTTGAACCTGAGCGTTTAGATCGTCTACGATTCATTCGTCTTTGTCTCATTTGCAGTGCCAATGAACCTCCTGTTTGCTTTTTGACTGTATTTGATATCGTGTTTTTCAGCGCTTGTTTTGGAGATTTTTTTACTGACGACGTCCATTAACTCTGGTACACTCTGTAACAGAAGTTCTTTTCCAACACGTTTTGCTGCTGGTATAATAAATTTTCTTGCAAGAGGTAGAGCGATTCTTCCAATACCACTTGCCAAAGCTCCAAAGCCGCTACCTCTTTGCCTATAATGCCCCGAACAATAAGGCAATGCAGATGCTTGATTGGTGTAGTAAGATTCCATTGCTTTTACCCACCAAATTTTTTGAACTGTAACGTCAGAATGACTTTACCGGTCCCTGAAAAGGGGACTAATTGACCTATTTCGGTGCGTAGTTCTATAGATATTGACTGAAATGTATTTGAAAGAAGTTTTTTGTAGTCCAAATTCGAAAAAACTATTCTGTGTGTTGGTTCAAGCTCGCAGATGCTACCGTTTTTCAACCGTTGTTTTAAATCAATGACTCGTAATAAAGGTGCTTTCGCATCGCCAACGTATTGATACTCAATAATGTTCGTATAAATGAATATCAAATGTTTCCCGGCGCACAGATCAGCTGGAAAGTCACCCATAAAAGCCTTGCTATCATCTTTTTTCATCAGTTTATTTGCAGTTGTGTCCATTTCGTACCCAATGTGTGTTCCTCGTCCATCAGGGACACCCTTGAAACCAATAAGTCTAGGAATTTCATCGCTTGGAAACGTAATTCCCTCGTATTTACCAAAGACAATTTCAAATTTACCGGAACTTTTAATTTCTGAAAGAAAAATTTGGTAAACCAACAGTTCTTTTAATGGTAGCTAACAACTGTGGCACAGTATCAAAAGTTCCTGGCATGAAAGCTAATCGCTCACCGTTGTATGGACGTGATATGACATTGGCTCCAGAGCTATTCCGTTGGTGATCTTCTAAACCACCCAAACTGTAAGAAGTTAGGACCCCGTTTGTGATGTGTTCTATTTTTGTTGGAAAAACAATTTCACTCAAAGCTACTCTCCAGTCTCCCGACAGTTGTATTTCATCATTGAAAAAGTTTCTGAATGAAGCCAAGGTGTTTTGATCAAAGATCTCCATCGAAGCGGAGGAGATTACATGTACCGTAAATTCGTCTTCAAAATGTTTACTTGCCATTGTGCAAAGGAGATTCTCGTACTAATTGGAGTTCGGGTTGATAGAATTTACCCTGAATAATTTCTTTATCGGTATCAATAAGAGAGTACGTTGGAGGTTTCAATGTTGGGATGGACGAAATCTCAAAAATCTCGTCTGTAAAAGACTGTTTGTAACCCTTTCCAAACGTCTCCTCCTTTTTCAATATTCGTACAAGATCACCAACAAAAAACTTTGGTTTTTGAGAAAATGTTGTATTCGCGATCAACGATACAAGCCGCGGAACGTCTTTTTTTGTGACTTTGTTTGGAGCAAGTTTGATTGTTCGATTAACTCTATAATTGATAGTTTTAACAAACGAATCCAATTTATCTAGATATGAGTAAGTCCACTTTTCTTCTAAGTATCTGTATATTATATTCTTGAGGGAACGTATATTTCTTTCAGCAAAAGCAGACTTTTTCTCACTGAACGTACTGTATAAATGAATTCCGCGTTTGTTGCAAAGGTCGTTGAAAGCACCGAGGAACTCCGTGCCATCATCAACCCAAACTTTTTTAGGTTGTTTATGTTTGATCATCTTTTTGAAAGCTTGTGCAGTTTCTGTGGCATATTTTGTTTTTAGTGGTTCAACCCTGAGATATCTTGAGAGACAGTCAACTGCAACAAGAAGGTATCTTACACCAAGGTTGTACTTTGCAAGTTTATCAACAAATACTAGATCTACGGACCAGATCTCATTTAGGTCATTAACAATTACTTTAAGCCTTGGAAATCTGAGGCGACGTAAACGATATTTGGTGAAGGATGGTTTCGTTTCCAGATACATTTTTACTTTTTTCATTGATAATTTACTCAAATTTTGCAGTCTTTTTGCTTTTCCAAATGACGCAGGTCCTTTTAAATAGAGGTTGTCAAGTTTCTTCACATCATCTATAGAGAGCCCAGTCTTTTCTACTCGTGTTTTCGTCTGTCTTCTTTTTGCTCTCATCGACTTTTGGTTTTGCGTTCTTTTCTTTTGTTTCAGATCCTCCTCTTGGTTGTTTTTGTTGCTGCTGCTGCTTTTGTTTTCGAGTCGGTTGCTCTTCCTCTGCTTCGCTGTAAAACTCATCGAGTACTTTTTTGCATGAGTATTGTAAACCAAGTGCGCTGCTATATCAAGTTCACTCAATATTCTGGAATACTTTTGCACGTCAACTTTTTTGGTAGGTTGTTGTAAATTGTACAAGAAATTTGTCACCTTCACTCCTTGAGGTTCATCTTCAATATGGAGAACATTATTCTCTTCACTAATAGAAACAGTATCGGAATCAAAATTTTTTTTCAGGATAATTGCTGCTCTTTTTGTTTTATTTTCATCCATTAGTTTTAGTTCTAGCATTATTGAGTCAAAGGCTGAATCTTTTCGTTTTTTCACCACAGGTTCGATTTCACTGTCATCACTAACAAATGATTCCGATTTTACATCATCGGGATCACTTGTTCCATCACCAATACTCCTTGTTCTCATGATCAGTCTATCAGTGCTTGTGTCAGCATCTTTTTTTCCACTGCTCTGCTCAAAATTTGGATTAGATCTTTGTAGGAGCGATAACTGAGCGGCTTTTTGTTGATATACTGGATTATCAAAAATTTCTTCCTTGGCTGGATTTTTCGATATGAACAACCTCTTGGGGATCAAAACAAATTCTCCTGCATGCATTATTTGACTTTTAAGTAAAGATAGCACGAGAAGCCTATTGCTTTGATAAGTTCTGATTTTCTTGCTGAAATAAATCGTTTTTTCTTCAGACTTGTTTCCTTTGATAATAACTGCTTAAATGAGTCCTCTTGTTTAGTTACTAACTGTTTGTTGACTGGAAGATTGCCATTAATTACATTGAGCAAACACTCACACAGAAAATTTATAAAACTATTTGGTGCTTCTTTGAGGAACTTTCTGATATTACTATCAGACAGCTCGAGCATTTGCTTTAGCATACATAACTCTTTCTCTCTCATCTGTCAAATTAAAAATAACCGCTTTGGAGGAAGGTAGATAAAAAATTGTTGGACCTGGTTGTACAATATTTGAACAATAACGCAAGGAGTCTGAAAATTTTGGATCCAAGTCGATGAGTAAGTGTCCAAAGGGTAATTTTGTTGCTAATTAGTAGCTTTCTTTCAAAAAACTTGTGTTGTTTAACTGTTTACCAATATAGGTGATCTGCTGTATGTCTCTAGATGATTTGAACAAAATGATGCGGGTTGTGTTGAGATCAATTGTTCTTGACCATTTACTTTGTTGGAATAAGTTATGCTTAACGTAAATAACGCTAATATTTCTATGACGTCCAGCAGTTGCGAGTTTCGAAAATTCTTTGTCATTAAAAATTTCCTCGCAAGAATCGTCAAAAACAAGCAGACAGTTTTCCAGCTGAGAAATGAAATCAAATCCAGAAAACTTTGTGAAAAAAATGTTCAAGTTACGCTCTATAGAGCTGAACTTTGGTTGCTCGTGTTGATAAAAGTAGTAAATAGATTTAAATTTTGGATAAAAGGTGTTTCTCAGTAACATTTGAAATATGAGCTCAGTTTTACCACAGCATGACGGCCCACAAACAGCCATGAATAGTCTATCGCTTGTTGAAATTATCTTGTTCATAGCTTCGGATTAGGAAGCGCGTAGCCAACTGTGCATGAAAGCAATGAAAACCAAAATGTTGACTCTTCACAATCAAGATGAAAAAACACAAGTTTGATCAAAGACACACCAATAAGAAACAGTATGATTACGATTTGAGTAAAATACACTACTTCTGATCGTGGAAGACTAGAGTTACAAAATTTCCATGAGCGTCTCTCTTGATTTTCTTCATTGAAAACTAAATCATTCAAACCTATTCCAGCAGGGGAATCTATTTGGTCTTCTTTATCACTCATTTTAAAAGGCGTTTGGATCAAAAATGAATTAAAACATCAGTTTTTGTGTTAGCTCATTATTTTGTTAGTACCTCTCTCAACCATAAAAAATCATATGTAGTATATCTAGAGTCTTTGTCTTCCTTCTTTTAAGTCACTTTGTAGTTCGATTGCATGCCATAATCCGTTGCATAGTAGACAATTGACTCCACATTTCCTTTGCTGACAACCTGCTTTATTTCATCAGGGAGACTTTCGTCGTCCAGGGTCACTTGAACCGGTGCTGACGACTTGTGAATAGGTAAGGGGGTTAGTTTCAGTCTTTTCATTTTCTCTTGTAAAGACATGGTACATTTGAAATTATTCGAGCAGTGAAAGATATTTCTTCAGCGTCTCAACCTCAGCTATGTTGCAAACAATTTGTTGTTTCCTCAGAATAGATTGTCCCCGTGATTCTACTTTTTCCTCTCTGACCAAAGATAGAGTTATTTGATTATCATTCGTTATGCAACTGCAAACTGTCAAACTTGGAGATAAATTCACTTGAAGAACTGAAGGAGCTACCTTCTACACTCGACGGCTCATTGGTGGGCAATGTTAGCCAATAGAAATACAATTGTGCTTTTCCTTTAGCACAATGTTTTTTCTTTTGTTTCTCGGGTAAGTTGAAAGAGTGCAAAGCACAAGTAAAATGTTTAATCGGATGAGAAATTTCTTCAACTTTTGGGCAAAAAAGAGTGTCCAAATCTACAACTTCCTTCTGCAATAGGGTTTGCAGTGATTCTGATTTCTCTTTTCCTTTTGAATAACTTTCCGGATGGAAAACGAAGTTTAATTGCGATAAAGATTTGGGATAGAAACCAGTAAGGATAACTGCCAGCGCTCCAAGATAAACCGTGTAAGAACCTACCAACCCACTGATGAGATTTCCTCTCACTAGCGGAAAGAGAATTGTATGGCAGTGGTGGAAGAAATAAGATTGTGTCTGAATAATTGTTTGAGCAAATCGATAACTCTTTAATTATAAAACCGGACTTTTTGTGACGAAAACCTTCAAAATCTAAGACAACAACTTCAGAATTCAACATTCCAGCAAATTAAACAGATTCCTTTTAAACGTTTTCACGAAAAGGCAAAACGTTAGACCAGTCATGTGACCAATATAAGCATTTGTGATTGGACAAGGTAAAACGTAGGAATATCCAGGGCCTTTCTGACTATGCTCTGCAATAAACCCTGAAGCGTCATGAAGTATTGCATGTAATCGAAGGAATTTATAAGACTTCAAGTAAGTGTCTAACGAGGAGTTGTCTATACCAATAAGTCCACCATATGGTCTCAACTTGAGAACTATTTCCAAGTTAATGTCTGGGTCCAGATAATGACATGCTGCCAAGAAGTATACAAATCGTTCTTTATATTCTGGGTAGTCAACTTTTATTTGTTTGTAAATTTCATGAATGTTTTTCAAATCTATGGTCGCAATGGTTGTCATGCTGATTCTCAAACGGAAAAGTAATTAAATGAACAAAAGTTGCTTTTGTGTATGAAAAAATTCAAGTTAACAAAATGACGTTTATTCAAGAAAATTTTTCAATTTTTTATAGTACAGATCTTATCTGAGAAAATTTTTAAGTCAACAAAAAATCAGTTTTGAGTGCTCTTTCATAGTGCAAAATCCATTTCAGACCATTTCTGAACTTCGAAAAATTTTGAAAATTTTTTCTCAAATAATTGAAATTTTCCAGTTTCGACCCCCCATACTGCATAGGTGAAAAAAGTGAAGTCTACAAAAAATCACTTTTGAGTGCTCTTTTATAGCGCAAAATCCATTTCATACCATTTTAGGACTTCAAAAAATTTGCAAATTTTTCCGCAAAAAATTTTTGATTCCAAGTTTAAGGCCCTATAGGAAAACTTTTAGTTCTATAGAAAATGAGTTTTTACCGTCAAGCCAAGGAGGAACTGCTCTAGGTTGCCTTAACACCAGCACACCAGCAACCGGCAGCTGCTATATGACTGGAGGGAGGGGGGTCCGGACAATCCCTCCTGCAAAGAACTTTACCACCGAAAAACTGATTTTCTCTCAGTGAAATCAAGTTTTTTGTTTAAGTTTCACCAGTCAACGTATCACAAGGAAAATATCTCAGACTGGTGAAACTTAAACAAAAAACTTGATTTCAATGAGAGAAAATCAGTTTTTCGGTGGTAAAGTTCTTTGCAGGGGGGTGGGTCCGGATCCCCCCCTCCAGTCATATAGCAGATGAGCATACTACTCACGCTTGAACGGTGAATCAAAAATCTTGCTTTAGAAGTCAGACGTTCACAATAAATGCTTCAAATTTCGTTCGAGAGCAATTAAATACGTCAAACAAAAAATGCCATGAAGACACGATTGATCCACTTTGTTTGAGAGCAAGAATTATCCTAGCTCCTCTTCCAGATGATTAAAATTTCTCTTTCGCATCTTCATCTGAGAAATTTTTCTTCACATGCTCTCATGAATGTCTAATCTTTGAAAATTTTCAAACTCCCCTTTTTCATAGAATAAAATAGTTTAACGTTATTATGCACACTTTAACTAGAAAATTTACACCAAAAGTCTCTAATCTTTGGCAGTTTTAATCGGAACATAAAATTTAATTTAACTCGTTCGAGAACCGTTTTATTAGCTCAATAGAACTCCAAAGCTGGATAGATTGATTGTTTTATCCGTTCAGCTTGTATTTGATTGCACAAAATTCTTTCAAATTGACCTGTTATTTATTTTTGCAGTAATTGTTCCCCTTTCTTTAAATACCGCTGTCGCAGTGAACACTTGAAAAACTTTCCAGTTTTCATTTTTCGAAATGCCATAAAGCAAACTGAACACTGCAGTGATGATGAAGACTCTCTCGTAGCTAAAAAACGTTTCATTCAAGTATTTTGCCACATTTACCACGGCTGTTTTTGTCAAATCAGAAGAAAATAAACTGATACATATGCCTTTATTACTTTGAGAAAGCTAAAATGAGGGCAAAGCAAGCATGCTCTCTTCAAAATAACCACCAAAAACCAAAATCAATACAAATTAATGGGTGTTGGCGCCACTACTGAGCAGAAGCATGGGCCATGAGACCAACATAAAAGAGCAAGCTTGAAGACCTCAAAAAAACCCAAAACAGAAAATCCTCTTTTGCACTTTATAAGTGCTAATAGTTACACTTGTGGATATGGTGCAATTTGGTGCGGTGGTCGCATGGGTGGCGTAGACTTTACCCTAACAACGTGCCAATACCATTGGTCGCCCCAAATTTCCCGTCGAAAATTCAGGGGCGGGGGATGGTCTCCAAACTTCAAAGGATGATTTCAGTCCCAACTTTAAAAAACCAAAATGGAAAACTTTACGTTGGGACTGAAATTTTGTTCACCCCTCCCCCCTGGGGGTTTTGGGAATGGACATCCGGTCGGACAGACCAAAGATACTGGCACGCTGTTGGGGTAACCTCTATGTCCCCCATTCCCCCCAACGACCCGAATTGCATCATATCCATGTGTGGCTATTAGCACTAACGCAAAAAAAAGATATTTCCATATTTCATCTGTTTATAGTCAAATTCCTTAGTATGTTCTTTATGTGAACTCTAGGATGTCTATTAATAGTCAAAGTCCATATATGATGAACCAGATGTCTCACAAGTAAAATCAAGGCCTGAGGTACTTGAAGTATTTAGCGCAGTTACCCTGACATTTACTATGTAAATATTGACTTTAATCAACCAAACAGTCATAGGTGAATGTTATACATATAGGGAGAGAGAGACAAAAAAAGTTGTGATCCACGCCGCAAATTATCAGATCAACTTTGTGCTCATTATTAAGCCAATCAAAAGAGTTTCACTTTTCAATAGTAAAGCCCACTCTTACAGTCACTCTTGCAGTCACAAAAAGATAGTGAAAGAAGCAATCTCTTTATTAAATGCTTAGATGTAATGTTTTGATTAAGAATCTTTTAAACTTGTTGCTGCTTCCATTGGCTGCTCTCAAAAAATGTTCAATTAAAGTAAGACACACTAATTCTATGATGTCGATTCATAATTCGATGACAAGTCAACTTCAGGGCCAGGGAGTCATTTTTGTGAGCAAAGTAAGTCACGTGTGACCAAAAACGCAAATGAACATAAAACTCGGTTCTAATAAGAGGTGAAAAAGGACGTCACTGAAAACCGATGTCACTCACGCAGTTCAGTTGGAATTGCATGAACAAATTAACAAAAAGCAGATTCGAAGAATTCGTCAAGTGGTCGATACAAAACCTTGACAAAAATAAAAAAAAGCATAGCCAGACACATTTCAAGGAACTTTCGTTCAAAAAAAAACCTACAACTCGAAAATCCTTCGAAAAAAAAATGATAAGCAATTAAAACAACCGACTAACGTCGGGCGACTTGCTCTCAAATGACCGGCGAGCGGTTGCCTACGTCAGTAGTTAGCCACAGTTTACTGACGCTAGGTTCATCTTGATTCGACTCAGCAGCTTTTAGTTTTCTAGCCTTGCTAGTTAATAAATCAACTAAAAAACTTTATTTTAAAAAATTGCAAAATATTGCAGAATTTGAAAAAAGCTTCGATTTTGCAGTAAAAATGTTGAGAACTATATTTTGTCTCTGGAGTTAAGTCACGTAACCCATCTGGAAGACTAGAAAAGCTTCGTTGGCCAGTAATGATCGTTAAACTAAGGAAAAAGACAAAAATATTTAAAAATTTTGAAAACAATAGCAAATTTTAAAAAATCTTGCTAAAATTCAAGATATTAAAATCTTCGGAACCATTTTATTGTCTCAAGAGACTATCCAGTATCCCTATTTCAAGCTTTAAATAGTTTTACTAGCTCAAAGATCCATAAACTTGGAACATAATTTTCCAAAAATTTGAAAAATTAATTTTAAAAAATTGCTAAAACTAGAGTCATTAAAATATTGATAACCATTCCATTATCTCTATAAACTATGCGTTAGCTTATCGTCAAACCTTGGAGGCCTCTAGGACCATGGTGCCGTATAAAATGACAAAAAGATTAAAAACTGCGAATATAGTAATCATTTTTAAAAATTGCAAACATTTGTTAACAATTGCAGATATTAAAATCCAGAAAAACATTTCATTGCATTTGGAATCTATGCAATAACTTATAATCATACCCTAGAAGAGGTTATGTGGCACTTGATTCCGGGGAACCTAAAAACCGACAAATTTTAAAAACATGAAGGCATTATTGCTAAAATTATCATAAAAAATGAAAGCTACTCCCTGACAAATAAAATTATTTCAGCAACTTTTTATTAAACCCTTAGGGACGTTTTCTGGCCCCTGCGTCTAAAAAGACGTGAATAATGAAAAATAAATGTCAAAAAGTGAAAAAAAATTTGCAAAAAAATGCTAAAATTTGTGATAAAATGTTGAAACCATTCCACTACCACTAGAAACTATGCAGTAAACTATTATAAAACTCTAGAGGAGGTTCCTTGACACCTAGGGCTGAAAGAACTCAAAAACTGAAAAACTTTTCGAAAAGCTGGAAAATTGTAAAAAATTATTATAAAATTGCGTGTTTTTACCGATCGGTTGTTCAAACGTAGCCACGGGGGGGTTGGGCGGGGGATGGGGGTGCACAAGGGGGGGGGGGGGTGCTTTTTTTGGGGGGGGGGGGGCGCAACAGTGGGGTGGGGGCAACGGCGCGGTGAGGGGGGGTTAACAGTGGGCGTGTCGTACACCTCTAAGAACCGCCCTTCACAACATAAGTACAAGTCTCCAGAACAGTTTGAGCTCAAATAGAGCTGAAAGGCTCTAAGAGCACTTATTGCCCGCTGGGCGCTACCTGTTTCTCCCGTTTTTGAGGACGAAAAGTCAAAAGCGTCAACGAAAAATCGCATAAAAAAGACCGATAGGACTAATATAATTGCTACAAACTTGAGAGCAATTAAAAATAGCAAAAAACGAAGTCAAATTGCCGCATTTGAACAAAAAACAACAAATCATTGAATTATTAAAAAAAATCAAGAGAATGCCAATAATAGCCCCAGCTATCGCTTTACGGCTATTAAACAGCCGTTCGCGCCATAAAACGAATATTAAAGTTTAGGCAAGTTAGAGCTTGTACTTTATGGTTCATATTGTAAACCATCTCGTTGCTTCAAATTGAGGAATGAAACGTTTTGGGGGCAAATCTCATTTGCCTTTTGGTTAACTTAAAGCTATAATTGCGTGAACTTGAGGTGAACTTACAAAAAACTACCACAAGGACCAAAATAATAGTTATCAGCTTTGTTTCACAGCAATTAAAGAGGCAAAATAGATTCAGGCGTTGCAATTAAAAAAAAAATAAACAAGATTTTGTCTTCAGGTTAAAAACGGTGAATTTTTACACCTCAATTCAACCATGCTAAGACTAAATATTAACTATAAATATTTTTTACAAAGAATACTCGGAAAGCTCTATCGTTATCGCAAACCATTCGATTGTCATTCAGATGCATTACTTGTCAACAAAAACTCTTCACTTAGAGGCGCATCGGTCACTATAGTTCCGACAAATACATGCGTCCCAAAAGCTCCATGATGGACGACTTTGCAGCATCCCAAATCGTCAATTCTAAACCCAAATTTTTCATAAAGTTCATCGGTTTCAAACAGCGTAAAATTCGTATGCGGCGAGTAAAACGGCTTTCCAGTAAGCGGGTCGATAAAATCTGCAAACCAATTCTGCCGTTTGAGAAACTCGCAAATAAGTTGAGCTCCTTGGATGAAATTCTCAATCAAACTTTCTCGTTCTTGTTCGACTTCATCGTTCCAACCACTCATGTCGTTTTTGGTTTGGTGGCTCAAATTGATCAAGACGAGAGCTCTATTTTTGAGGTCCGCGTTCTGAGGAAACAAGGGCAGAATTTGCTTTTTGACGAATTCGGGGCATTTGAAAGTGCATACTTCGATAGGTCCCGTATAGCTTAAAAGCAACTTTTTCACACTTTCAAAGTCAGGAAAGGTTGGACTTGCGGTTTCGCCGAAACTAGCTTTGGCACGCAGTACTTTAATCAGCTTGCTTAACGTCAAGATTCTGCTTTCGTCAACGGGCAGTTTAAAATCACTATGGGCAAATATGTCGTTTGTTATATCGTCTTTTGAATACCCCTCCGATGTCGCTATCACTTCGCATTTAGAACTGGTAAGGGGTTCCGTGTCGGTAGTCGTGGTTTGCAGAAATGTGTGAAAAAATTCCTCAGATAGTCCAATATTGCCAGGAAGGGGGAAAGTTGAATCGGGTATTATCGGATTGGATGTCGAGTAACTACTAGCACCAAAATTAGAGCTACCATGGGTTTGTGTACTGTTAGCACTAGCAGGAGCATTAGGAGTTATCAAGGAATCGGGATTCGAAACGCTGTGATCGTGACCACCTTTCCGTTTCGAGGAGTTGGTATCTGTTGGAAGGTGGAGGTGTGATAGGGAGTAGGGTCCAGACCCGTCCCCATTCCCACTGGATAACTCCCGACTACTGAATATGGATATAATTCCAGGGTAGTTTCTGAATGTGTGACAAAATAAGCGGTATTTGCGAGCAGTAACAGACATCCAAAAATAAGGATTCAAAAATTTTTCAAAAAAACCTGAAAAGTCAATACGCTGAAAGTTATGGTGTTCAGACTAAAACAAGCTAATAAAAAGTTAACTCATATACCTGGAGCAACAATGTGAATGTCTCGTTTCAATAGACGCAGTAACTAAAAACGACAAACTTTTCACGTGTCTGTTTAAAACTTATTATTGAGTAGTAAATCTGGTGTATCTAAACGTTCCAACTAACACTGATCAAAATTTATAAAGAATAAAATTTAAATTGAATTGCAAATGAATATTTGGCGCAAGCACACACAGAGGGAAAATTTCACAATTTAGATTAAAAAAATAATTTACAGGAAACCCCAAAGTAGCAAAATAAATATTAATGTTTGCCTCTAAGAGCCCATAACTCAGGGAAATTTAGAGCCCAGATAGAGTTAAAATAGTTCAATAGAAAACAAGCATCATACTAACGCATAAGGCAGGAAGAAATGAGACTGAGTAAGAGGAGAGGCTGCAGTAAGTGGCAGCTTGTCAATTGAGTAAAAAATACGAGGGCAGCCCATAAAAAGTAGGATTTGTTTCATTTTTCCTGAAGCAAAATTAACCTCATTGAGATCTCGTATTGACCACAAGAAAACTGCAACACGAAGAACATCTTAAGACGTTACTATCGTGCGTTCACGATCTAATGGCTCAAAAATAGGCTACATTAGCGGTACTGGAGTGAAATTCACAGAATTATTAATAAAAGCTATTTACAACTTATCCGCTTTTGAAAAATACGTATAGCCTTGAGAATTGCAACGATTAATTTATGTTGTACAATCTTGCAATATGAAAATCAGGTTTCAACTAAGTTGTTCATCTTATCGAGACTCGCTCTCGAGTGCTTAACTCTGATAATAGGAAACAAATCCCAAAGCCAGGCTTTCTTCAGTTTGTACATTTAGATTAAGGAAAACAAATTTATTAAAAATGATTGCGACAGAAAAGCCAAAGAAAATCCCAATTAGACGAAACAGCACACAATAAGAAAGAAGGTAAAGACGTTTGAAAACAATTATATTTCGCTAATTGTGTCACTTTTCACCACATTGTGGAACTAACCGCCGCTTCACAACCTCTAAGTTTGAAGTGGACACACCTAAAGCAATAATTTTTGCCCAAATTAAAGTTCACTGCATATTTAACACAGCTATGGTATCAGGAGGCTGCATAAGTCCTATTCTAAGCCCAATTTTCGCACCCATTCAACAATATATTTTGACGCAGAATTTCACCTGAGCTACCAACATTAAATGTATCACCAGCCTTTTGATACCATAGCTTGTCAGTTTTTATTCAGCAAACAGGCCTCAAAATAGCAAATAATTGTTTCATAAATTGAAATATCGCTTTTCAGTCATATTTAAGACCGGATGAGAAGCAAAGAACTCGCAATGACGAAAGAAGTAGTGCAGCTTTTGTGCTTTAGTTTTATGAACCTTCTGCTAAGCAACAATCGATTTTCAGTCATCCATTCAGCAAAGTAAATAGTACATTTTATGCAGATTCCTGCTGTCGTAAAATATTGACCGTGTCTTGATTATCACCAGAGGCCCCTGACGCACCTGGGCCCAAATTTTTCACATCCGGGTTGGCATTCTTATTTTTGAAGTATACCACGGCATCAGATGTCTTGCCAGCTCCTCCCCCTCCTTCAGAATTTTGACGATCGGTCTCGAGGTCATTATTCCATACTGACTTGGGCAGGTTCCAGAGGGCAACTGAGGCATCGAAGATGAAATTGGGGATATCACTAAAATTAAAAAGTCGTTTTTTTTAAAGAAATTTAAATTATCTTCAAAAACTGAGCTCATGCGAGTTTAGTGGGAGTTAATCAATCAATACATCGTACTCTATAGAAATTCATATTTTAAATTTGAGCTGTTATTTTGATTGCCTGATTCAATTTTGATCATCTGCTCCACTGACAGATGCCACACAAACTAAATTCAACGAATTGGTAGCATATAGCGTCGATATTCATTCACGGGAAAACAATTCGTTTTTAAAGTGGGAAACGGCCGGTTTCGTTCTTGAAAAAAAGACCACTGCAAAAAGGATTCTAAAACAAGAGAATTCTTATGTTAAAAATTTATCCTTGTTTGTCTTAAGCATACAATTTAATATTCACACGCCTCAGGCTCGTATTAATCCAAAACTAAATGTTAAACCACATTTTTTTTAAAAACCCCAACGTTTTTTGCCCATCAATCCTCTGACGTTTTTTTGAGGGCAACCCAGACTAACTAATGCGGTTTCAAATTAGCGCTCTCTGCTTCTGCAGTTCACTACATACACTTTAGAATGCTTCATTTTGAAGAAGTTTGAGCCATAAATTTTCGGGCGATTTTGTCGCATTTGTTGCCTACTTCAGCATAATTTGCCCTTTGTAGACATTTTGAATATTTTTAAAATCAGTTTGCTGCTTTTTGGACTGCTTCTGAGACACAAGAATAACTTCAATAGAAATCAATTTTAGCTGCTCGTTTCAAAAAGATTCAGAAAAACAATTTTGAAATCGAAAAATTAGCTCAGTTAAAATTCTGAATATTATTTTCAACAAGTTTGTTTTCAGATGCTGTTTTGTGCCAAACAATTTTTGAACTAGCGCCAACCCTTCAATTTAGGATTCATAAAAGATTTTTGGAAGGAAAGGAGAAGTTTGAGAAGTTTTTAAGACCTCAATGTAAGATTTTTCCCTATTTTCTTTTACAAAAAACAAAGTTAAAAATTTACGAGTACAAGTTTACCACAAGATTTCTTCAGAAAGCGGTTTTACTTTTCTTTTATTTCTTTCTTAAAGGTTTTTAAAATCGTCCAAATCATTTAAAATCGTAGTCAATGCCTTCATTGACCTCGCATCAAGATGCCGAGCCAAATAATGATTCTCATCTGATCTGCAGGGGAAAATGATATAGATTAGTACATAAGAGCAGTCTTTGATTAATATATCTCAGCACAAGGGACAAGTTAAAGTCACGACACGACAGACAAGTAATGAGATCAACCCTGAATTTTATGAATAATTAATTAGTAAATTTTATCAGCACAAGTAAGCAGTCTGTTAAATGGTAGACAACATATACAGCACTCAGGGTGGTCCATCGGGTATTCAATCACAATTCTTAGAGCATGTTTTTGTCCGCATTTCTGTTCAACAAACAGTTCATTCGTAAATAACGGTCTTTTTCTCAAGAGGGCTTAACCTAACTTAGCGCATTACGCTGACGTCAGTTAAATGGCCACGCATCAGGTAGAAACACAGGAAATTAATTCCATTTTTCCTTCTTTTGAGGAACACATTTGTCCAGAGCAGTTTACGTGCTATTTATTTCATAAAACACGACGTCTAAAATATTCAATGAAAAACTGCCATCGCTTTGGAGGGAGAGCTAATGAAATCATTAAAGAACATAAACCGCCTAATGTCGGAAGAATTGCTCTCGAACGACAGGCGCGTAGAAAAACATTTGACCCCGCCGGGATTCGAACCACTGACCTCCCGATCCACAAACATATTTACTGACCACCCGGCTACCAGGCCCTTGTTTGTGCTATGCTGCAACCGACTTTATATTAGCAACAACCTTTACTTCGGACTGAGAGCAATAGAGATCACTCAAAAATGAAGAACGAAAGCGTGAAAAAGTCACTTGAGACGTCAAAAAATGTTCTACAAGAAAAGCGCAAATGGTCAAGCAAAAAATTTGCATAAAAAGACCAACACGTTTACAATAAATGCTATGAACTTCATTCAAGAGCAATAAAAACTGATTTTTAATTTATCTTACAAACTTAGTTTGCTTAGTGTGCCGCCTTAAACGCTCCGCTGACGCAGTTTTGTTTTCAAATCACTTTGTTCTTGAAAATGAAACATTTCACAGCTCAGGAGAATTTTCCGGAAATTTTCGTTATATATTTTTGAAGGTCGTTGGTATTGAAAATAGGTTTGTCTTGCCAATTGTGGGTGCTTTATATAACATAAGGTTAAATTGTAACATAGTTGAAAATTTTGAAATTGCCCGCTGACAATCAATTGTTGAAACATCTCCAAAAAAATTCCGGTAAATTTGAACAACACACATCTGCAATGATGTGCCTAACATTGCACGCTTCAAATAAAATCTAAAAAAAACACGTTTTGCTTATGCTATTTAACAAAAACATGCAAGAGGACGTCATTTACTGGAAGGTTTCTTTATAGTTGTTTTCAGAACATAGAACATTCTTCCTTTTTCTTGATAAGAAAACAATAAAGCAATTTTATAACTGTCACATGATTTGATGACAAAGGCTTAGTATAACTATTTACCACAAAAAGGTCGAGTCCATAAAAATTCAGAGCATTTTGTGAGATAACATATTGACGGTTTTTGTTCAAATCATTGTTTCTCACAGATATTCTGACAGATATTTAATAAAGCGACTAGCGTGGGATAAATTTCTCTCAGACGACAGGGCGGCAATTTAATTCAGAGGGGTTGCAGCCTAAACAATTTTTTATGGTTACAGAAAATTTTGACTGAGGAGGGATTCGAACCCCCTGATCTCGGGCGTAATATACTAAAGCATCAACCACTCGGTTATCACGGACTTGTGATAGCTAATCCTACAATAGCTTTTGTTTTAGCCACAGATATAATTTCTGAATAAGAGCAATTTAGGTCACGCAAAAACCAAGAAGTAAAACTAGAAAAAGTCACTCGATAAGTGAGATCAGAAGAACGTTCTAGAACAGTGAAGCAAAAATTTTAGATGAAAAGACATGTTTACCATAAGTACTTCAAACTTCGTTGTTGAGTTTTAAAAACATCGCACTTTCAAAGTGAGAAACAAAGACAGGATGATAAACGTAGTCCATGCCACCTATGAAAAATGTTAAACTTTATGGACTAGGATACAGTCAAAATACCCATACCAGTCCGTTGAAAATTATGAGTAGAAATTTTTGACGAAGAACGCATTTTTGACAATCTCGCGAGAAAACACTGTACGATTCATACTTTTTTATAGCCTATCCAAGCATATGCATGCTATGATATAAGAATGTAGAATTTTCTAGGTCATGTACCGAATCATGCGGGCTTTTTTGTTTCTGTTAGAGACAGTGTTGAATAAGATTACTACTTTCTCGGATTTTAGACTACCAGAAAAAAATTTTGATTCACTATGCTAGACTTACATGAATCCCTGTACGAGTGACCCAAATAGATGAGGCTGGATGTTCTCTACAAAGAGATCTTCTCTGGGTATATTTGCCAATTTAGCAACTCCTCCTTTCGGGTCATCATTCAAGAACTGATCCATCTCATACGAGTATTCAACGTGAGCACGCGATTGCTGAAACAGACTAGTGTAATTTATAATGTTTAAAAAAATTTCAGTTTCTCAAATTAATTCAAATTAACTTTCTAGCTAGTTATATGCTTATAGAACTATCCACCTAAACTATTGTCATTACGGAGTTGGAAATACAGTTCAAATCAATGACACTACATTTTTCGCTGAGATTCCATGTCTTTTTACAAAACAATATCCAATACAGAAAATAAAAATACAACAGTTTCTGACGCCAAGGGTAATCAAAATTCATTAAATTTCCATTACACAACTGAAACGGCTATGTTTTGACACGTTGATTTCCATGATCTTTTTGTGCAAAAACATCCAAATGTAATTTTTTACAAAAATTACAGAACAAGAGCAATTCCGAAATATACTGGCAAACACACCAAACATTAGGAAAAAAGCTTCATTTTCTTTCGCGGAGATACATTCGAAAGTAGACACACGTAGACAAACCTCCAAATGTAGAGCAAAGTATCCGACCATATCATAATTGTATCCCAAGTCTTTTCCATAGGGAGTTAGAAGAACCTCGGCCACTTTGAACCATCCATAGTAGATGAGGAACTGAAGTAGAAGAGAAGCAGGAACAAAGTAATGATCATAGGAGCTGTCTGGATTCGCACTCTCCACATCTTGGAAAGCAAACAATGCCAGGAAGAAGTACGTGTACACCCCGATTGACACAACCTACAAATATAGCAACCCTTTTAACAATATGAGTAATGTGTATATGGGGTTACAGGGCCAGGGGAGGGGAGACACGCTAATATGAAAATTGAGCATTTTCTACATTTTTAATAAATTCATAAGGTTCTCAAAATATGATAAAATTAACAATATTTTTTTAAAAAAAAATTCTCTATTTTCATGCTTGCATGTCTCCCCTCCCCTGGCTCTGTAAGCCCATGTACACATTACTCATGTAATGGGAAGAGTGAAAATTCGATTTCATCATTTTAAAATTTCTGGCTCTGCAACCAGCCCCGACTTTTTTTAAGCGCAGACTTTGCTCGCAAATGAAGGTGGAACGCCGCCTAAAAACAATACCGTGACATTAAAGTATCGGTGCAAAAAAACTGAATAATTGCTTTAACACAATTTCAGGTAAAGAAATAACTACTAGTTACCTGTGTGTAAGGCAGCGGCACAGGAATAGAGTCAAACCCGATCAGACCTCCAAGCAGTCCTTTGTAGTCGTGAATTTTCTGAAAACAACTTCTAATTACAAATTCTCCTTGTTTTAAAAGCAGTTGACGGTTATGTTAAAGAAATGAGATTCACCCAATTATCAAACAGCAGTTAAAAGTTCAAAGATAACACAAATTTAAATAATCTACACAAAACTACATAAAAACTCCTCCGAGAACAAGATTTATCAAGGACGGTATTATATAAAACAATCTGGGCTATAACGGATTAACAGCTCAATGCCACCTGTTTGTTGGATACGAATGTGAGTACAAATCAGCTGCTCGCAGCATAAGGCATCACAAGATGGAAGCTGCATTTCGGATTTAACTTTCTCAAAATCAAGCTTCATTCATGAAAACAAGTAAAAAGCAGGTGTATAAAGAAGCAACTGCAATTGATTGTACCTGTTATTAAAGGTGCATCAAACTCTGACAATATAACGTATCCATCAATAGGCAGTATCCAACCAATAAGCAATAGAGATGTTAACTAAGACTTATAAAAAAAGTTCAAGTAGCGGGCATCTAATATTGGGCTTATGGTTCACGTCCTACTTTTGATTTCGTTTTTCGTCACCGATACTGCTAACTTTAGATTACTTTGCTGAGCAACTGCCACTTCAAATCCCCTTGAGCAGAACGAGAGAAGTGTGGGACTATCCTAGAGAAGTCAATAAAAATTTCACGCAATCGAACCTTGTAGATGGCTTCCAAATTTTCCCTGCTGTCTACATATCCCTTGTCGTAAGCATCCCTGACCAGTCTGGATGCCCATACAGAGGGCACCCACCAGTTCCAACTGGCAGTCCTTTTCTCTTCATTCTTCTTATTCGGCCAATTGAGTTTCTGCAACTCGTGGGGCATCAACTCGCTCGTGCTGTATAGCTGGCGCATCTCGGATTCACTCGCTAGCCCTAAGGTAAAATGAACAGGAGTATTGAGAAATGACAAAACCACATATGTCATTCTTTTTTAATAATTTCAAAACAGCATAGTTAGCATCAATCTTGTTCAAAGCTTTGCATATTTAGAGGCTACTCGCCTTACTTATCAGAGAGGGTTAATGGAAAACATTTGCGCACTTTTTCTGCAGTTATTTGACGTTGATTAAGTCACACCTTTAATGAGTTCCAATTTTCGACGTTACATAGTTTGTATATGTCCTTTTCGTTCTTCGGGCTGAATTTCAACAAGAACGCTCAAATTATTTATCTACTACATCTAGGATGACGGTTGCCGTTGCTCAAAGTGACAAAAATATTACGCAAGCTTGTAAACGCGACTTACAAACTGTGACATCCTTCAGCGGCTCGGCTGAAGGTTTGGCTGAAGTACTTGGCTAAGGTGTACTCAAGAGTTGAGAATATTCCCAAAGAACTCGGAAAGAATAGTATGGATTTCAGGAATAAAAGGAGCTAAACAGAGCAATCAATATATCCATTGAAAAATGCAAATTTGCCCAATTTGTCGAGTTTTCTACCGAAAAGTAAAGACTAATCCAAATGGAGTGCCCGATCAGAAATCAAAATTTTTTGAGAAAGAGGAACAACTAAAAAATAGAAACCGAGAAAGAAAAAACAGAAAAAAAATATGTTTAAAAAGTAAATAGCGAAATGGTTAAATTACATGAACCTGTTCCAATAAGTAAAACGTTTCAGAACTTATTTCTACTACTAGTATAAAGAGAAACCTGTTCATATCTTTAAAAAGCTATTCTTATGCCAATCGGTAACCGTTGTTATGGTTGCCATAAAATTTTAATTTACATTTCATTGATACAGATTTAAAGAACAGGGTAAAAGCACAACAGGCAAAAACAGGAAGCCACTGATTAGAACATAACCGAATGATGTCCGACCAATTGCTCTTGAACAAGTTTTGGCTCAATTCTATTGCAGTATGCTTTACATGCAGGTTGACATCTCGAGTGGCTTAAGTGGCTTCAAAGAGAATTAATTTCTCCAATAAAAAATTACGTACATCTTACAGCATAAAGTCATATTGCATTGGAGAGGACAGACAACGAGCTAGTACACACCCACTTTTCAGTCTTCCCCGAGTTAGATATGATTAATAAATAGACACTGACATGGTGAAGCAAAAGTAAAAAATTATTATATCTTACAAGTTCGTGATTGCAAACTAAAAAGGAACTCTTCAACTTATGACAAAAAAAAACAGAATTTCGCTAGACGTCTTTGCTTCAAAGTCTGCCAGAACATTTCGAAATGCCGGAAATTTGATTCAACAGCGCTCTATTTTTCGCATTAAGGTTGTTTGAGTAACATACTTGCCTATCCTTTTGTCTCTTTCGATGGAATAAGGTACCAATAAGTCATTACAAAAACTTTTACAATGAAGGCAACTGATTACTTTCGAAACAAATTTCATTAACTGATAAAGTGCAGATCATGAAAATTCGATATCGAGGTTTTACAAAAATGTTCTCACATGAATCCATTTGTTCTCTGAAGTAAATAAACTTCGATTTTCTTTTCCGTAAAAAAAGGAGCGAAGAACTAGAGCTGCCATAGATTAAGACTCCATATTGAATAATAGGCCTAATATTTAATTCATAGTAAGCTATTACCAGCTTTCTAGGCACAAATGGCCTCAGCTCTGCAATACCTCCGCTCTGACTCAACTTATTTTTAACCTCCTCAATATGACTGACAAAAGATAACTTATAATCAACAAGTATTCCGAGATTCTTAAAAACTGGTTGCTTTTTTATTTTCCCCCGATTAAAAAAATTTTCCGACGCGCTTGCTGCTGTATTTACAACCAAGAGTAACGTTTTATCTAGAACTGAAACTAATTTATTTGGAGCAAGCCATCTGCTAATATTCCAAAGTTCTGGTCCTACTTCAACTGCCTGTATTCTTACAGCAGCTAGATTTTTATAGTCTGCAAACAATAGCATCAAGCGTTTTGAAATTTAAGGGTAAACATTTATGTTAAAAGTGCATAAAAAAGGGCCAAGAATAGATTCTTGTGGTAGACAAAATTTAGGTTCTTCCCAGCAAGACATAACTCCGTTGAAACTAACAAGCTGTACTCTATGCTTGAGGTATGATCAAAAATACTTGAATTCAGCATTAATTTTTTTTATATAACTCAAGCACAGAGTACAGCTTGTTCATTTCAACGGAGTTATGTCTTGTTGGGAAGAATCTAAATGTTGTATACCACAAGAATCAATTCTTGGCCCTACTTTATGCACTATGTACATAAATGCTTCAACCTTAAATTGCAAAACACTTGATTCTAATATGTTTGCAGACGATAAAATCTTAGTGCTGTAGGAATGCAGGCAACTGAAGCTGACCCAGAACTTCGGAATATTAGCAGATGCCTTAATTCAAATAAATTAGTCTTAATTTAGATAAAACGGTAATCATGGTTGTGATTACAGCAGCGAACGCGTCAACAAATTTCTCTTTTGTTTACTCTGGGAAAACCAGCTTGTAGGATTCTCGGAATACCTGTTGATTCTGTGTTCTCTTCTGTCAGCCACAGTGAGGAGGTTGAAAGGAAGTTGATTCAGAGCGGAAGTATTATAACAGTTCTCTATGCTTGAGTTCTAAATCAAAATTGTCTATGATAAACCAAAGAAAATCTTTGGAAGCAAGAGTATATCTGATTGAACATATCTTTTTCAAGAAGCTTGCTCCAAAGAATAAATAGTGCAATAGGTCTGGACTTAGTTTTATCCAACTTAGGACCCGATTTGTGCTAGATTGATTAAAAAGGCAATGCATTCAGTAGTTATTGAAGCTGACAATTTGAATAAAAGTTTAAAAACAATATTCATAGAGGATGATTTATCTGAACAGGATAAAATCACAGTAACTCAGCGCTTTGTGGCCTTAAAAAGAAACATCGGTTGTTGGTGTCTTGGAGCTTCAGGTTTATTTTCAGCATGGAGACGCTTGCTGATTTTAAATACAATATTCATAAAATAATTATTGAAGAACATTACAATGTCTTGATTATTGGGCTCACCAATACTGTTAGCAACGGTTTCCATATCACTGACCCTGAAAATGTCCATATGATTTTCACTTGTTCCATTCAAACATTTTGTCATTTTTTACCGAGGCAAGATCTAAACTTGTTTAAACAGAAACTCTTTTTTTAATTGCCAAACACGGTTATTAAAACAAAGATTACCCAAAGTTTTTAGGTAATCTCTAGTAAATTTTATTAACCAAGCATTATTTTTAACAGAACTTTTCCAATTTCTGAGCAATATTCTTATTTCTGAGATTTTCAGTTATTTGCTGAGCCATTTTGACTGTTTTGGTTTCGCACTACCCAGCGTTACCGTACAAAACAGTCCCAGACAAAACAGTCCCAAATTGCAAAATATTCCCAGACAAAATAGTCCCAATAAAACAGACAAAACAGTCCCAGACAAAATAGTCCCATATAAGATAATGGAACAATTGTAAACATAGTCTACAAACAATTAACAAACATAATCTATCAGTTAAGCTTCTGAATGCATTGTTTTTAATTGTTATGAATTAGGACAAAACCAAAAACTTGTTTAAAAATACATTATTTGTCAAAAACTATGTTGTAAAAAGCTTAATCTTTGTTCAAAGAAATACAATCATATGAATACCTTAAGGGGTTTCTTTCTTAATTGATGTGCACATGCTTGACTCTATCTTTAGTGCGGACTATTTTGTCTGTTTTCTTGAGACTATTTTGTCTGGGACTGTTTTGTCTGTTCACCGTTCGCAACGGTTTCCATATCACTGACCCTGAAACTGTCCATATGTTTTTCACTTATTTCATTCAAACACTTTTCGTCATTTATTAAGGAAGCAAGATCTAATTTTGTTTAAACAGAATATTTTTTTGACTGCCAAACACGATTTAAACAAGTTTTTAGTTAATCTTTAGTAAATTTTATTAACCAAGCATTATTTTTAACAGAATTTTCCAATTTCTGAGCAATATTCTTATTTCTGAGAATTTTAGTTTGTTGCTGAACCTTTTTGACTGTTTTGGTTTCGCACTACCCAGCGTTTTTACAGGAGCAAATCTGTCTAACATCCCAAAACTGCTAAACGTATTGCAGGCATTTCATGGAGCAGCACATTTTTTTTACTATATTCAAGGCAAACTCTTTCCAGATGTAACATTTTCTGGATCACTTGCAAACTTGGTATCTCTAAGAACAAGTGGTTATTTTCGTTTGTTTTAACTCTCGAATTGATTCGAATCTGGTGGTGATCCGAGAAGCTTTGATGTTGTAGGACCTCCATTTCACAATTGGGAATATTTCGATGAAACAGGCACTATACTAAATGCAACTCTGGCTGCCTCTTTTATTCCTGAAACAAAATTATTTGAAGCAATTAGATTGGTATAGTCATTTATAAATTGATTTTGCTCAAAAATATTGATATTGAAGTATCCGCTGATGAAAAGTTTCTGGCTGCCACTCCATGATTCTAAAAATTTATCGAAAACTTTTAATAATTCAGTTTTGGGCATGCTAGTTTTATTGTATATCGCAGCAACAAAAAATCGTAAATTATGCGCATTCACTTCTATAAAGAAAGTTTCGTTGAAAGGACTTTTGTGTATTCGTATCAGGTCGCAATCACTTCTGAACTGTATCATAAAACCACCTGTATCACTACTGTATCAAAGATTTCGCTCAAACAAAACGTCAGGCAACGTTCGTGAACGAAAGTTTTCAGATCACCAAAACATTTTTTAGGATCTCACGTTTAAATAAAGCACCTTTAAGCAAGTGTAATTTTTGTCAAGTTTTTATGATAATAATATTATGAGTGTATTTATCAAATGTTATTAGAGCTTATCACAGAATAGTAGTCATTTAATAGTAAACTCCCATAACTTAGGTTTAACCGATAAAAATTGTCTCAGTCCAAAAAGAATTAGGCGCGAGATAAGCCAAATTGTCCAAGAGAAGATTTTGCATAACTAGGTCAGTTATAGCCTCAACTTCATTCGAAGACAATTAAATATTGATAGCATAAGAAGACACTAGAATCAGGAAAAAATTAATTCAAATTTCGCGAGTAATTGAGTTGTTTTACATCGGAACAAAGTACTACTGTACGTTGTTGTAGCCTTGAGGGAGCATGAAAATAAAATTTAAACAAGAACTCCCTGCAAAGATCCGAGAAATTTCCACGGGCCACTGACCTGCTTGACCAATAGTGCGATTGCAAGAGGAAATAGAAAGATAAGATCTGACAGCGTGCATTTTGTACGTCAAGTGTAAACGCTTGCATATTTTTTTTAATAAATACCACTTCTAAATCAGCCTCTGCGGCCTGATAAGAAGCTAATGAGCTTATTGCTAACATCCAATTTCCTTTTCTCTAATTAACACCGACAATCTAATGCCTTTAACTTAATGTTAAAACAGCATTCCAATTTCAATCCGAAAAACATAGCTGGCAGATTGTCAGAAAATAGCCGCAATAAATGCGTAGATCTGCAGTCTCAAAAAATTAGTAAAAGAAACAGACGAAAAAAGAAATTTTTGTTAAATGCTGAAATGTTTTATTTTGATTACAAATATGTAAACTAATTGCTGCTTCTAATAAGTGCTGTCAAAGAACCTCAATTAGAGCGCCACACATTCACTTGTCTCTATCCCTTTGAATTAACGATAAGAAAAGTTAAATTCAGAGTGAGCAAGTCATTTTTGAGGGCGAGGTAAGTCACGCGTGATCAAAAACTTAATCACGCAAATGAACAAAATATTCGCTTCAATAAGATTGAAAAATGACGTTACGCACGCAATTCAGTTGAAATTGCATGAAAGAATGGATAAAAAGCAGATTGGAAGCTTACAAATCTTTTATTAAAAAAATTAACTTGGTTAACAAAACGGTGGTTGTCAATACAACAGATCAACAGTTTATGAATCTCATTTCACATGTAAAATGTATGTTTTTATTCTCCCAACGTTGGTCAGGTAAGAATAAAAATACTAGAACTGCACATTGATAAGTCTCCCGTTTCTTGCAATCGTTTTGGCGACTCATCATTAAAGGACCAAACTGGACTCTTCTTATTCTGAATTGGTTAAATCTGGCCAAAAAGAACGTGTCAAAATCATTGAGGCAGACACCTTGATCATATCTGTCGACAATGATTGCAACAGTTGTGGATCAACCATCTCCCCTCCGAGCGGTCGAGCACCCAAAAAGCAAAAAAGTCTACTAGGGAGCCCGTGCCAGCAACATTTCCGCTGATCCCCGAATAGCGGTGACTGACAGGGATTGCATTAGTTTACAGAAAACTACAGGCAACCCCTGCACTTGGAACGAACGATTGCAACTTAACACAGCCAACCGCTTGAGTGTTTTCTTGAAGGTTGCCGATATCAAGCCAAGGACTTCAATTGCAAGTGGAGACAATATTTTCTTTCATCTGCTGCATCAAGTGCGTATCCTGCCTTTGTAGCCGCATTAGTGAGAGAGTTGGATTGCAGCGACGAAGTAACAGTTACATCAAATGCAGCAGGTTTCCCCGCTTTCCAAGTCGGGAAAAAAATGTCTCCGAGGCGTGACTGGCTTTCTGGAATTAGTTATTTTTTCCACTACTGGTGAGAGATTCGCAGATGAGCAAGCAGACACTATTTTATCTCGAATCTGGACATGTCTTGCAATTGCATCTCCTCGACCGTGACACGCAATGGCATGATCCCCATAGATGTCAAGAACTCCTGCTTTACAGAACGGGCACTTCCTTTCGGCGTCGTAGACAGGGACACCCAACCTGTACATTGCACTAAGTCTAAACTCATTTGGTGCCATATGAAGCCCAAGAGCTGGAATGGGGGGAGCAGACAACGAAGGTTCAGCATGTCGAACAGACAATGAGAGAAGTCGGGCGGATTCTCTCTCAAGCTAGATTCTCTTTGAGACCATGAAATTTTTCATTATCAAGAGCATGCTGAATCGTCTTTTGCGAGAGGTTTGAAATTTCCAGTTGTTCTATACTGGAATAAAGATCCTGAAAAACTTGGCAGTTTTGGGCTTTCACCGGTTATTTTCGAAACAAGATCTTCAGAGGAGAGAACAGAACCAACGTATGATGATTTATACTGGTCTTGGCATTGGCGAACACCCAACCCTGAAAGGGTTATGTACAGGGTTGCTTGAGTTCAGGATTCTTCTGTAAGAACAGTTCCAAGGATATTCTCAAGTTTTTCGCGCTGTTGGGCATCAAATTCTTTTAGGGATTTAATAACTGGACTTTTGGGCGTTTGACAACGCAAAGAATACACCATTTTGCGGGACCCAATACAGTGGCGTAGGATACCTAGGGCGCACTGAGGGTCATCAAGATAGTCCAACTTTTCGGAAAGTACCCCTATTTTCCCTATCCTTTCGTTAAGTTTCATGCAGACAAACTCTGGGGTTCCTAACGCAGCTCCAAGAACCTCAAGGCCCGAAATATAATTTCGTTTTATTCTTATATCCAGTCTGTCTAAATCTACCGTGGACCACAGTTCGCACTTATCGACCCTGACGTGGAGGCCGCGATCAGGTCCCAGCTGGAATAGAAGATCCCAAGATCTAATGAGATCGTCCTCTGAGCCCACCAAGACACCATCATCTAGATACCAGGAATGTTGTTGAAGCTATGGCGCAGTTACCTGAATTTTTTCCATAATGGGCCAGAGCGTCGGAGAGAAAAGCAAAGGGCCTAATGGGTCGCCTTGTTGGATACCGCTTTCACTGCTAACAACAAATTTGTCATAGAATAATTGGCTGTGTTGTAAATGGACGAGGTGAGTATTTTTTCATACGAAATCTTAGTCGAATGTATAATGGCTTCCGCTCCTCCCTTCACTCCCACACCGAATTTCAGGCTCTGGAAAAAATCCTTTGCTTCTAAATTTGCTTCCTTGGCTAAACATTTAGCTATTAGCCTCCTCAAGACTTCTCCGACTGCAATAGGGCGAATACCGCCTTTCCTTTTCAGCAAGGCTGATAACGATGCACTACATAGAGCTTGTGAAATAAATTCGGGAAGTTCCCCACGGCAGCTAATGTTTACAAGCTTAATCAGTACTCTCAAAGCAATTTGTGACTGATCTGAAGCAGTACACTGCACAGCATGCAAAAGATGTTCGGGAAACGTTTTTGAAGGACCAGCTGCTTTAAATCTTGAAAACGAGTTCAGCTGTTCCGAAACATTTTCCTCACTGAATTGATAGGCTTGTGATGAAAAATTTTGGACTACAATAGGCTTTTCTTAAGGGGGATGCAATTTTTTCAAACTATCGAGAATTGCCTTGTTGACTGGTGCAAAACCATCAGAAGCCAAAACTTTTGCTGCTCTGCCATATTGGCCCTGGAAACACAAATTTTTTGCACGTTTGATAATCTCTTCGGAGTTTTGTATCGTTTGATCGTTTTGATTGTTTCAAAGAGCAAGCTTGGTTCCATAGCCCTCCAAAGTCTCCGCTGTTTCAGCGATTAATTCTTTCTAGAATTCTTTGGTCGTTGTTCCGCCTGTGTTTTTGCCCTCCTCTGTTACTGGCACGTAAAATGCATTTAGACAATCCGAAGAGTTTTCTCCAGTTTAGTTCTGTATTAGGATCTTCAATGTAATCAGTAATGACGTCAGAGAAAAGCTCTGACCATTTGTACCGTACATTGATAGAGAAAGATAGCGGATAGTCGGGACTTAAGTGTGCAGCAACGTTTTTATATCTGGAAGGTTACCATCTGTTCTAATTCTTTCGGAGTTCAAACCGGTTAATGCCTCGTCTACATAGAGTGCGCTCTCGGCATTAATTAGCAGATCGTCAACTTTGTCTGATAGTTCCTTGGAGATTCTTTTCAATTTACTTAAATGTTTTTTGAAACACCAATAGGACCATATTGATATTGAGTTGATCCATGAGTCGTGATCAGGGCCGCATCCAATGTATCTAACTTTCGTTTCTTCCAAAAGATGTTCTAATACCTGGATCTTATATAATTTGTCGGCTGTGTCAGGAATAAAAAAATAGAGCCAGGTGAAATGTGAAACTTATTTTCTATTGTAAGGTTGGACATCTGTTGGAAGTGGTTGTGACATCATTTGGTCGAAAAAAATCCAAGATAAGTCCAATAATAGCCCCCGCAATCGCTATGCGGCTATTTTTAAAAAAAGTCTGTTCTCATACACCTCTCAAGTTCCAACTTTTTATCTTTATTTCTATCTGATTTTCTGTTTTTCGAATCTTGCCTTGTTTCCAGCTTCTAATTGGACAACCGACTCATTGGGTTGGAGTAGACAATAGACGAAGGATATTTCCCCCTTCATTGTATGACGACATGAGCAAAAGAAGCAAAACGCAGACAAGAATCTCGCGATTAGCATTTTGGTTGATCCACGCATTGCTGTGAAGGACACTGCGTGTATGGGTCGGTTACAGGTAATTGAAAATTTCATAAGTTTGCGGTTTCCCTAATCAGCAAGCAGTGCATTCAACCACGGCTTTTAGACCTACGTTTGAAAAACCACAGACCGTTTTGAGTATCAGCGGTACAACCCGAATTCAAGAGTCGTTTCATTGTTGAGCGTATTGCTAGTGTTTTGCTACTCCATAAAGGCTATTCCCGACTTCAGCACCACATCTGATGAAAGATTTGTTTGCATTGGCGAAGTGAACCTCAAGTTTGCTGGTTGTCCAGCATTTCATTTCGGAACCCACATGTCAACTGGTCTAGAGAGCTATTCTCGTGTAACAACATTTTTAGCTCGGAGCAGGTGAGAGATTGGCGTTCTGCATGCAGACTGTATTTTGTTGTATCGCGCCGCGCAATCATCCCAGACGTTATTGTACAGCGCTATAACCCCACAGCCGCGGCAAAGTATGGCGTGATCACCGAGCTTATCCAGAAAACCAGACCTGCAAAATGGGCATTTATTTTCACCTTCATACATCGGAACACTGCCGGTACTTCAGGACTCCGCTAAATTCGTAAGATAAAAGATGTACTCAAAAAAACCCGGAAATGAAACTGTAGAGAGGTAATGGCGCTCTCTCTTGGTGAACTGTTGATGAGGAGAGTAGGGGAATCTGCTCGCGAACTTCGTTAATGTATCCGCCAGACCTTCAACCGTTTTGATAAAATCAAGGTCCACGGTTGGTTTTCCCTTGTTACCATTTATACTACAACCGACCATTGAGCTATTCACTCTAAGCAGGCTGATTTCCAACGGTCGATTACAAGCCTGAATCCCACACCACTTCATTGACTGGGAGACAATGAAGGGCGTCAAAACCTTCTAAGAAATGGATGGCATCCTTAAATGTGTATGGTTTTGGTCCTTAAATTTTTTATACCAACTACTAATTATATGTTATCTTATTTCATTGTGGCGATGTCAAACCAAATCCAGGGCGCAATATTCGGAAAATTCAAACATTCGAAAATTACGAAAAACAATTTATTACGTCGCATATGCTGTTTTCAACGCTGTTAGGGCGAGATATGCACCCTTGCACATAATTTATGACCAGTTCAGAATACCGAACCCCAGTTTTTAATGGCAAAAATAGCATAATTGGAACTTTTATTTCAGATAATTTCAGGGTCCGGTAATTCGAGTTGAACAACAGGAGTAAACCTGGGTTCCGTTCCCGTAGAACAACTACAATGGGTAGTTTGAACTTGGTGCCTACTTCATGATTGATTATTTTCCGGTAGTAAATGATCGAACTGCAAGTTCAAGGCCCAGGTGGATTTTAAATAAACAAATTCACCAAATTCTGCCCCTGAATATTTCTAATTTTGGAGATAACGTGTTGATGCTTTAGAATCGCTACTTTAAACATAGCCGTCAAATTGCCCGAAAATATCCGCCGTTGACCCGCTTGACACACATTGGGATTGAAACGGAAAAAAAGAAAAAAAGGATAGAAATTGACAGAATTTTTCTAAGTATCATTTTTTTATTTGGTGCGCAAATTCTGCATATTCGGTTAGATTCTAAAATTACACTTAATTCAGCTTTTAAACTGAACGTTATTAACCATAATACTAACGCCAGCTAGCAATCGCTTTAATGAACTTTGATATCCTAATGCACTATGACTTAATGAACGGGCTTTATATGCTTATCCTGTTTCTTTTGATTTTGCTCTTTTGACTTTGACCGTATTCACCACATTGCGTAATTCAATGCGTGAAAGAATTTAAAATCCATTCAGTTGAAACAGTGAAATAGCAGCAGTATTTCATTTATTACCCAATCACTGATGTATGGAACCCATGACGCAATAAATGCTGTCCAAACTTTAAAGAAAACTGCTAAAATTTGATAAAACTTGAAAAATTGCGCCTACTAATCACTATGTACATTTTCTATACCTACCCATATCCACAAATGTGAGTCTTCGTTTTTGCATGAGATGTCTAAACTGGTAGCAAATGTCCCGCATGACCATAGCCAGACTCAGGTGCATATATCTGGACACTGTCTGTACAATAAGCTTCACATCTTGATTCTTGGCTTCTCCATCCGGGGCGTCCTCGGGTACCTGAAGATTATACCAGTTATATTCAATCATTAATATCTGATTCGCTTATCGCAATAACTTCCGAATGAATTGTTTATCGCAAACAGCTAAAAAAACAAACAATTGGAGTTCACTTCAAGGTAAGAAGCCACTAACAAACGAGATACAGATTTCTTAAAACTATGTACGTAATTCTCATCCAATCTGTAACTATATATTGAACAAAATTTCAATTGCTTTTGGTCACACAAAAGTTAGTAACAAACTAAACTTGATATAACGCGCGCACGCACATGCACAAAAAATTAAAAAGGACACACACAAGAGCGCTTATACACAGGAACCAGGCACTCACCTACACAAAAACAAACAAAAAACACAAATCCATGCTTCGACACGCACGCGCACACAAGCGCAAACACACAAACACACACAAACGCACGCACACAGAGCACTTCAGACGCTAGGGTAAACCAAGCCACTAACAAAGGAGAAATGTATTTATAATAACTATGTACGTAACTCTCATCCAGTCCCTAACTATATACTGAAAAACAAATTTCAATGGCTTTTGGTCACGCAAATGTTTCTAACAAAAAACTTGATGCAACCTCCGCACGCATATGCAAAAAAGAACAAAATAAAAACACACGCACGAGCGCGCTTATACACACGCAAGCCCCCACCTACCCACAAACAAACGAAACCAAACAATCAAAGAAACACACACAAACACACACGCAAGCACAAGGGCGCGCAACAACACGCACAAACACATGAACACACACAAGCACGCCAACATGTACACAATGCGCGTACATACAAACGAAAAAATTGAGAAACAAGCAACCATACGCAAACATAAACACAAGTGAAAACAGATGAACACACATACTTACACACCAAAAGCATGCACACACATATATAGACAGTCACTCCCTCCCACACCCCCCCCCCCCCCACACACACACACGGATCAATAGTTCTAAAACGACAGGCAGGGGGTCAGATTCACCTTACGTCTGCTCGGCAAGCTTCGGCAAAGGACTTAAGATTATATTAGAGATTATTCGACCATATGTTAAAAAAAGTTTTGTTGACACAAGCAATTGAGAGGATACAGAGGCACATACACAAGAATGAAGAGACACAAAAATCACCAACTAACACAAAAAACGCAAACACATGCACGATAGACAATAGCGCAAACACGCAAGCAGGTACCCGCAGACATGAGACAACGCATTCAGCCTCACATTCACAAAGCGATTCAAGCACACAGAAAAAAAGCGTATATAAGCAAAAGCGCACAAACCCAAAAACAAACAATCACGCACAAAACAAACGACCTCGAACGCCAAACAAAGAATCCCCTCCTCCAAGAACAGAGACATGACATGCAAATGAAAACACAAACAAATAAACTTATACACGCTCACGGAAAAAGACCTGCATCAACAGAAATTAACACAACCATGAACAAACAGACAAACGCTAGAAACAAAGCCGAGTGGTCACACAACACATCCACATTCCTACTCACTCACCCACTTAGGCCCGATCCAATCACATGTACATCTTTCATCCAAGCACCAATCACCAGCCAACCAACCAACACAAAACGCTTGCGAGTCAAGCACATGGAAACAAACAAATCAACACACGCAACATGCAAACGCACACGAAGGTAAGCACCCCTGCCCGCAAATACATTCATACACACACGCACCCATACACATACAGAAAACACACAAACGAACACTGCGGGAGGCTAACAGACAAGTATGCAAACACAACAAACACACGTAAAGACACATAAAAACGCACACAAGCACACACACACACACACACGCAAACGAACACACAAACACATAAACATACACACAGACACAAAAACATTCACTTCTATTCACAAACACACACACAGACACACAAACGCACACAAACACAAAACCGCGCGTAATTATGCAAAAAGCAGGCGCAAATAATTACACAGGATTACAAAGATATCAGAGCCCAAACACTTACTCCCAGAATCAAAACGTATGCACGCACGCACAGACAAAGGGATGCACGCACAAAAACATGAATATATACACAAGCCAGAACACGCAAACGACTAAATACGTAAACGACCAGACACACGGACAAAACAAATCCAAGTGTTCACACAACACATCCTCATTAGTACTCATACACAGTCAACCCCCCCCCCCCCCTCACCCAACAACGCCAGTCATACACGCACTAACTCATCCGCCCAGTAATCAACAAACAGAAGACAACGCTAGCGCCAGTCATCCCACATGCAAGCAAACAAATATGACATGCAGCCTGACATAAATGTGGAAACGCCACAAGACAGCACATTCATACACAAAGGGACCCCCAAAAATGAGCTCACGCAAAGAACACTCAAACAAGAAAGCACTCAACACACAAGTAGAAACACTCCTGCATGGAAATGCAGATTTATACACACACGAGCGAACACACAAACGCACCCATAAAGATGACTTCCCTCATAAAAACAGATGCAAATGATCAATGATTTCGCACGTTAAATCAAATATGCACAAAAAGCATAATCCGTCATATGAACAGTCAGATAATTACACACAGTCATTAACGCGCATAGACGCAAGCACAGAGATGAGAAGTGTCCACGCATACACGCACGCGGAGACAGGGATGCAAGCAAAAATAAATAATTACAACTAGAAAAAAGCAAAAAAAAACACCAACGAAGAAACCGACAGACGCACAAAGAACTCAACTGTTCACAAAACAAATCCTCATGCATACTCACTCACTCAAAACCCCATTAACTCAACCACACACCCTCTCCGGGCAAGCTTCAACTCAGCTGCATATATGCAAACAAATAAACACGCGCAACCTCAGACAATTGCACATACATAGAAACACCCCGCAAGCAGATACTTATTCACACTCAAACATAAACACACTCACACACGCGCTCACACTCACAGCATACACGCACAGACACACAAACAAACACAAATGTACAGGCACACACACACACACACTTACCCAAATACACACAATCACACACACACGCACACATACAGAAACACACACACACACACACCCAGGCACACATGGAAACAGCCATGTATGCAAACACACATTTAAATACAAAAACAAAAAAAACTCGAAAAAACAACCAAAGGCAAATTAGCTAGAGCATAATGACCTACATCAAGGCACGCATACAAACTTTTATAGGTATACAAGTACGCGATAACAAGCACATAGACATACGAAGACACGCTTGAGACTCACATGGACAAACCAACCAATATGAACGGTACACAAACCCACGGATGCGTAAACACAGAAGTAAAACACACGCACGCAAGCGAACACCAGCACACACACGCACACACACACAAATACACACGAAGACACGCACGTACATACAAACACACAGACTCGCACACAAACACGACTTAGACATATCAGCTCGCACGCCGTTCAAAAATTACCCTGTTACTAACCGAACGAGGCAGCTGAAATGAATCAAACAGTTTACATCTAGGTCACAGAAACGCTTGTGAAAAAACAGGTACTCGCCGCGCATTTGTCAAGGTTCTTTATACTTAGTTAATCTGCCTCTGATGTCAGTAAAATCTCACTTCTGATACTTCCCAAGCCATTAACAAAAAGCGGCCCAACTTGATTAGTTTGGTTCTCTAAACAAGTAGAACAGTGCGAAAATAAATTTGTTTTCAGTACGAAAATAAATCAAACATTCAAGTGTATGTGATAACAATTAGCGCCGTACCGAGCGGATGCTAGCAGGTATATGTCTGTTCATGCATCGTTTCACAGCTATTCAAAAATCTTCTATTTTATACATTTCATTTAAAAAAATGGAAAAAGAAAGTATTTGATAACATGGTTTTCACCACATTACTTTTACACTTCACAGCTATCAATAAAATATGACCAACCTTGAGGGCGAGGCAGAGCCAATCCACGAGAGCATATGGCCAGGGGATAGAGTCGTATATGCTGGTCCATCGTGAGTACACTTGAGTGACAAAGAATCCAAGGAGAAATGCCAGGGGAATATCTTGTATGTTTCGTTTTAAAATGAGGCAGAACTAAAACAACCAATTTACACTGCCAAAATCTGATTTCTTTTCCTTCCTCTCTCAGCGTGAACAAAACTTGGCGTTTTCAAAATCCGTGACAGTTAACTTACGCGTATTTCGCCTTGGTGATGGTTTGTGCAACAATACGAAGTGCAGCTATTCAGAAAATCCATATAATTTTTCATGAGTGATGAAATTGATAATGGATGGTCATACACTACTGGTTGAGGATATGTTCACGCCCGGTATTCACTTCTATTACTTGGTTCTATAACCAGTCGTTAACCAATTCAGCTGAGATTTAAAAATTTATGCCATCATTAATGGAGCCAGGCTGACGTATTGATGCAACCCATAATTATTTGAGATCGTCAACCAAAAATTCAAGAAAATAGAAATCTCCAAAAGTGCTCCAGTATTTTCCATTTTAAATCAACATAATTCTAGTAGATAAGAAGCCTTCATTTGTTTTTTTATAATCTTCAGCTTAATTGTTCCCACCCAATCATAATGCGACTACACATTGAAGATGAACTCCTATGAAAGACTCGTGTTTAACAATGCAACATTATCCGCATTCAATGATATCCTCCGTTGTAATGTGAGACTCATGTCTCATTTGCGCCTTTTCCAAGGTTTAAATGAAGCGCGCTTTCAATAATTTTTTGTCGAGTCTTAAAGGAAACAGGAGCTGAGTGAGAGCATAGCATCTTTCTTCCTGAGTCAAACTATCTTTAGTCAAACCGTCTTTATTATGCATCCGTTGCACGTATAGTGGGTATACTCAGCCCTCTTTCTAGACTTAAAAACGAATGAAATAGTAAAATATTATTTACAGAGCTGATAAAATTTCAGCAAAAAAATTTATAAAAAAGCTACACATAGCCGTCAGATTGACGATATAGCTATGAGAGACCTGCGCGCCACAGAATACCAATAGAAAAAAAAGAAAGAAACCACTCTTGCAATTTAGAAAACTAATGTCTTATCAGTTAGCAAATAACGTCAACACACATTGCAGCAGTGAAATAGACTGTCTTGAGGTTCGCGATTTGAAAAAGAAAACATAAATGAGCGTGAGGCGATGCAACGAAAAACACAGCACGACAAGTCCTGAAAAACAATCCAAAGAACTGAATTAAATAATGAGAAAGTTGGAACTACTGCATCTGACCAGCGTATTAATTAACAATGGCAGCCAAAAAGGCGAAAATTGAAGAAAATAAAACAACCAAACTAAACGAAAACATGATCATTGATATAACTCTTGAAGTTTTTACCTTAAAAGTCAAAATTTATCCACTTAAAAATATCCACTTAAAAATACCCATTAACACATGCATAGGCCTTGAAAGGGGTTCATTGGCGCCACTAAAGACTTAAAACCGATAAATTGCGAAAATTGTTTCTAAATATTGTAGAAATATTATGTTCAGAACAATTTTTGTTGACTGCATCCGAAATTGGTAAAAAAAACCCATCAGAGAGACTTAAAAAAAATTAATTGGCCCAGGAAGATCGATAAACTCAGGAAATGGCAAAATCTTCAAAAAATGAAAAATTCAAATTTTATAAAAATATTGCTAAAAATGGTGATATTTATATCTTAAGAACCCCTCATTGCCTTCAGAAATTATCCAGTAACCCGAGTTCAAGCCAAGGAAAATTTTCACCGGCCCCATAAAGATCGATAAAGTTGGAACCATTTTCAGAGCATTAAGAAAACTATCAACTTTATCACAAAAAATGCGAAAAATTCGAGATAAAAAATCCTCAATACCTTTCCATTGACCCTACCGATCAAGCAGTAATCAACTATCAAACCCTTAAGGAGGTTCCCTAGCCCCTGGGGCCAACCAAACTAAAAAAATGACAAACTTCGAAATACAATCAGAAGAACTGCAAGTTTTATCAACGAAATGCTAGAATTTGTGACATTAAATTTTTGTTGAAAGCAAAGCAATTCCATTAAAACTAGAAAACATGCTTTAACAATGTCAAACCCTACAGGAGGTTCCTCATCCACTGAGGCTGGAAATAGCCAAAAAAAACAAACTTTCAAAAATAAAGATAAAAATTGCTAGTTTTATTTTTAAAAAATGCTTAAAATTGTGATAAGCATATGCTGAAAACGAAACCATTGCAAATAAAATTTTTTCATTAACCTATAATCAAGCACTAGGGGAACTTTCCTGGTCCCTTCTGCTAGTAAAACTTGAATAAAAAATTTCAAAAATAATCAAACCCTAGAGTGGCCCTTTCCATTGGTAGGCAGTGAAAAGCTGCCCAACCGCCGGTATAGTCATCAGACCTTTGAGTGTTCGTAATAGCAGACTGCTCAGATCAGATCAGATCCTTTGACTCCCGTGAGACGGGCATTGAAACACTTGACTGCTATTGTCCACAGTTATATCTGAGCTAGTTTGTGCTTCTGATCTTAGTACTTGCTACTTCCAAATCAAGCGATCTTTGCAGGCTTTCTACTACCTCGCATTGCGGGTGAGCTCTTTTCATGTGAGATTTCCAACAGCCCCCTACATTGCATGACTTATTGCAGCCATTCAAGAAACAGCAAAGCGGTGTTGTTGTTGGTATTAAGACCTTTTCTGGATCTAATTCTGATCCCATTGCTGCTTCATTATGGTCGTTTCTTACATGCCTGTTCATTTCCTTTGTGATCACAAACATTCGCTTAGTTTCTCACAGAACACTCTACTATCTGTGGTCTTTCGCATACAGATTTAATTATGGTATCAACCTTGTCAGAGTACTTCATCGATTTTGGTTTCGTGATCCACTCTTCTATGTTCTCGACTTTTAGCCTCTTCAAGTCGTTTTTGAGTGTTCTTAGCCAATCTTTGGATTATGTCTTTCGGCTCTTGCAAACCGAAAGCAGCTCCGGGACTTTCAGCTTTTTGAGGCTCACCCAGAGATTATTCGGACCGCCAACTGGGTCTCTGTCCTTTAGAGGGACAGCTTCGCTGAATTCCATTATAGGCATCACTCGATTGTCATTCAGTTTCATGACCATTCTTCGTGCTTTATTTAGAACAGCGCTCAGCTTCTCTGTATCAGTTTTTTTCTCGTAATGCTAGTTTCAAGGCCATACAACAGGAGTGGCTTTATAAAGATTTCGATTAGTCTACGTGCACCACTGACTAATGCTGCCCTGAGCTTTAATGTTGCCAATCTAGCTTTTTTGCAGTTACTTGCAACTGCTTTACTGCTATCAGAGCCAGTGATTATTATACTGCCGAGGTAATTAAACTTCGACACCACCTTTAATTTCTTTCCGTCAATTCTAATATCTAAGTGCGAGAGGTCAGTGGCTTCAGAACTCAATATCATGACCTCTGTTTTTAGAAAGGAAATTTCCATTCCGGCTTCTTTGACTTTTTCATTGAAAACTGCAAGCCTTTCTTTCAATTCCGACTGAGTGCTAGCGAGGAGTGCTAGATCACCGGCATATGCAAGGTAACCGAGGAACTTCAATGACAAGTTCCATAAGCTATTAGTAGTTGATACATTGTCTGCTAAACATAATACGGCTCCATAATTCCGTTTCCTACAAAACCAACGATCATCGGTTCCCAAAATACCAATAAAGCTAAAAAACACTCGAGGAACCTGAAATTTGAGGCGTTGGCATAACAGTTGGTGAAAAATACTCCGGTAAGGACATGAGGGAGAAATACACTGAATTCGTTCAAGTACTAAAAAGTTACGTAAATGGATTTACAGGCAACTAGTGCCATATAACTAAAAACGTTTAATTCAACATAACAGAAGCTGACATTTATGATTTCCAGAGTACACTGTCTTCTTATTAGACGTTGACATCTTGAATAATCGTTTTGATAAGCCCATTGCATCAAATTTTGAGCATATTGTTATGCTTTGATGTTCTTATTAATGTTAATAATCAAACAAACAAAGTTTTTTTTAAAAATTCTGTAATTGGTTTTTGAGGATAAAGACAGGTTTTATTCTAATGTTGATTTTCAGATTAAAAGTAGGTCAATAACGACTACATTGGAATGCTCATTCGCTATTCGTGCGCAGGGCCGAGAAGTAATGGAAAGATCTATATATGATTTGCACAACTGTAGATAATTCGGTTTTGTTTCCTATATTTGCTGAGTCGTCTTTGTTTAAAAGATGCAAAAGGAGTCGACAAGTCAACTCAACAAGACCATTTTATTCCTCTATGAAGCTTTTGGTAATTCTAGGCTGCAACTGTTCAGCAGTGTTGCTGAATATTAAAGTTACTAAGTACAGAAGTCTTTATTAAGAGGAATCTAATACGGTTTGTTATCTCAACCCGAACTGATTTCGTTGTTTGTATAGGAATAGAAAATTCTGCAGTAATCAATTGTTAACTTCTCGAAAAGTTAAGTTGTTGTCTAAAATAATACTTGAAAATTTGGCTCCATCTTTTTAGTTCTATTTCATTATTGTTAACCGACAATTTGCAGTGTGTTTTTTGCCGTGTTTTGCCTTTCGAAAAGCACAACGCTTTTTTAACATTAATGATTAGTGCATAAAAGCAATAAATCACCGATTCGAGATTTCTTTCGAGAGCCCGTTAACTTTCAGTAGGGTTTTTTGGAAACTAAGTGTACCATATGCATGATACAATTGCTTTTTGAAACGTCATTCAAATATATAAGAAATAACAAAGGTTCGAGGATTGTCCCCTGGGGCACTCTCTGGTGAACTGAGCTCAATCAGATAAAACATTATTAGATGTCACTTTGTTTTTCACGGGCAAAAACAGGATTTAAAAAGTTACTTAATCTGTACATAAACCAAGAACAAGGAGTTCATTACAGGAGATAGACTTGAAGGCTTGAAATCTAAAAATGCAGGCGCCACTGATTAGCGATGATCTATTACTTTTCTAACGTACACAGTAATATATAATAGAGCAGCTGAAGTAGAGTATTGTGTTCTGAATTCAACCTGACAGCAATTTAACAGCCAATTTTTAGAGATATTCAGTTACTTGGTTGCAAAACAGCTTTTCGTACACTTTTGATGAAACCGGAGTTATTGATGTTGGTCTCTAATTGCCTGGATGGAGTGGATCTCCTTTCTATATAACGGAAAAGCAAATGCTGATTTTAAAGAACTACGGAAAAGGTTTTTTGCAGAAAGAATTCAATACAAACGTTAGATGAGGAGACATAACCAACATCGAGTCTTTAAGGCCCACGCTATTATTCTAATGGCTGGATTACGTTTAATTCTTTGATGGCATCTAATACTTCATTTGTTGTAACAACTCGGAAGCGAAAACGGTATTTTAAAAGATTTCATAGATTGCGCAGAATCACACTTGTTCCACAAGGAACAACCATACTTGCTGCAACCAGATTGAACTTGAATCTGGATAGCGAAAAATAAGCCACCGCATTTCAAGCAGTCTCGAATTTGCTCCTCTCAGAAGTTTACCTAGTATGTCAGCTTCAGAGTTGCGTATTTAGAAAATTGAAAAACAAAATAGTCAGTTGAACTTATGTTGACATGACTTTAGTGAAGAGTAGAAAGACTGCTAGAGTAAAATGACTGCTAACCGCTCTTTGAAAATGAAAAAAAAACTACCTCAAAAGAATCGGATTTTATAGACCTAAAGATGCCGCCTGAAGTCACGCAAATAATTAACTAACCGATTTTCAGTCTGGTTGTTGACGTAAACTGAGCAATAGCGACGCTTTGAAGAAACCAACCTCTTTGAAATTTATTAACTGTCAGTTTCTCGGGGTCAGATGACTCAAGTACGATACCGTTGTCCATATCTAGCATTTTACTCCGAGAAATTGAACTCTCATCTAATCAATTGTTTAGGCCTCTCAAAGAGGTAACCGCAGGCACAGTTCTTTTTGATGGTATTCAACAACCGGGAGTGATAACGCGAAAACTATTTTTAAATTGAATCACTCTCTGCCAAAACACATCTTATTTGTCTAACATTTCAACAAAATCCTTATTCTTTGTTAATGTATTATAAACTGAATTCTTTAAAAACAGTCTTTTTCAATACAATTTTTTTAAAAGTGTGACATCATAACTTGGATTAGATGAACAATCATTATGCTCCTCATCGTTAACACCATACCCTCTATATACATCTTCTTCCAATAGTACGAATTGGTCTATGATTTTGAGTAGTCTTTGTTCCTACTTTATTCATTATTATACAAGTAGCGGCAGCAATAATGCTGTTTGAACACTAGGGCCATGTTGAGTATGTGAAAGTGCATGCAAAACCGCACTCACAATAGCCAGACCTTGTCCCTTCATATTAAAAAATAACTTCAACTCTATTCTGTTAAAATTTTCATCTCATTAAATTAAATCATTCGCATCACCAATATTGTATTAATCCCAATCTTCTTTCTTTACAAAACGCAAAATTTTCAGATCGTTTTCAACCCTTGACTTCTGTATGTAAACTTAATTATTGTTAATTAAATTATGTTTTGCCAGATGCACCATAAATTAGATGTAATATTGACTTTTCAAGTTGAAAGTCTTTGAATTTTTTCTCTTTATAACTTTTAAGTTTGTCGTTCATTTTTTAATGTTTTAGGCGAATTGAGACAGAATATATTTCCTAAACTAATGAAAACACTTCAAACAATAAAAAAATTCTAATCAATATTTTTCAAATGTAAAAATGTTTGTCTTAAAATTGAAGAAGTGAATATTGAATTATTAAATATAGCTGAAATAATATGTTTAATACCAATGGGAGTTATGAGAGATCAAACTCCCTTATCAATTCATAAGAATGCCGACATAATTGTAAACTTACACCCAGATAAAGGTTCACATTAGGCTTTGGCTATATCAAGAGAAAGACTTAAAAATTGCTCTTACTTTGAGCTATGCAGTATAACACCACCATTCATTTAACACCAGTTACAACACCAGCATTGATTTGGAAACAATACATTGATCCAGGATCAGGTGGAATATAATCTGATGGAGAATCACACTGTTGCCTCTGGTTTTTATATAACATCTAATAGATACAGGTTTTTATATTAATCCCTATATCATTTAGTTAACCAGCGCAGAAGTTTGGCCAATGACAATGACATTGACAACAATGCCAAAGACAATAACAACGATAGTCGCATAGACCACCAAGGACACTGTTCAACAGAGTGGTTTTGCAAACAGACAGATGGTATAGACAATGATAAAGACAACGTTATTCTGATACAAGACAGTTCTACATGTATGATATCTGGTGCAAGTTTATGTGATAAGACTCATTTTAAAAAAAATTATTCAATGAGCATTTAGACTTTGATCATTGGACCAACAGGTAATGAATAAGATGACGTTATTTGTGAGGCAGAAGTTATTAACAATCCAGACATCAAACAATTACCTAGACCAGAAGAATTAGAGGAAAACAAAAAACATGACATTTGATGATGTACCACAAAAACAGAAAATTAACACTTTACTAGATGTAGACCCAACTGTAATATGGCTTATCTTAACGAAAACATGTTTTCATCAGATAGACAAAAGTGTAAGAGATAATTTTAACTTATTTAATTTATTTGAACAAGAGCTTAAGTACTGAAAACTTTTCATACTATTACTTTAATAATAGAGGAAAATCAAGTTCTGATTTTGCTACTTTATTTAATGAACTTTGGAATGAACCTTGCAATTTCATTGATATTGACATGCCAGAAAAAAAGGACTTAAACTAAGAGTAAATTGGAATGGTGATGGATCTAAACTTATCAACGTGGTTGCCGGGAAACTTTTACAGTAAAAATGAGAGAACATTACTAAGGGAACTTCATCCGAGTTAACTGAAATTTAAAAACCAACTGAAAAATTTCTTTTCAATGAACCTTTTTTTAAAAACTGCATATGTTTCATTAGACTCTCAGTTTATAAATGATTAATTAATGTAACTTGAAAGAATAATAAATATAAAATGAGAACAAAACTTAATCCAAAACAGATATGGATAATTCTGAAAAAATTATGAAAAAACACCACGAGCCTATGAAATATATAAAAAAGCAGAGATAATAATAATACAAACATATCAAATTTACGATGAGAACAAAAAAGTAAAACTGATGAATACAGCGAAAGGTAACCAACACCTTTGTTGATTTATTTAACTTAAACATATTTTTAACTTCAACTTTCACTTAGCCCAATAAAAATGGACTCCAACCTAGGTACACCTTTTGATTATGATGATAAAATTCATAAAAGCAAGATCAAGTATCAAAATAATTTTGCAACTATGAATACTGTGAAAACAAAAAAAAATATTTTGATTAATGAAAAAGAGTAACATATTAATTTACATGATTCTTATCCTGAGCTGGAACTTGAAGAAAGATATCATGAAGGTTACATTTATGGTAACCATGCTATCATACTCATAAACTATGGCGTACTTTCACCATTCACTTCTATTAAACTTCAGACTAGTGGTGGAAGAACAGTTGAATATATTGATCATTTTCATCCTAACTTATGTTGAAATTACTTACTAATACTGATATTGAATATGAATATGTATTTGATAATAGTCAAGCGTTAAGAGATAGACAACTTAGTTAGGATGAAAATGATCAATAACCTGCAGAAAGATGACATAGGTAAAAAATGATCACGATCAGTGACTTAATTGGATTAATTAATGATTTAAAGATATATGTATTAGGATTTAAACTTATGAAACATAACCATAACGATAGGGCATTATAAAGAATAAATGCTAATCTTGGTGATAGTGATATATGTGATGATTGAATTATCAACAGAAGATATATATATTAAGGTGTGCACTCTATATTGATCCTAGTAATGGCAATAGAATAACAGTACACAAAGGATTAAATCAAAAAAAGTAACACGGACTTTAGTCATTATGAACGTAAGACATTTCACAAGAACGTTTTTAATGCGACTATCTTCGTATTTGGTGTAATAGATGAATCAAATAGATGACGAAAGTAATGATGCACGATCATTTAATGTTACGAATGCGACAGAAGGTTATTGTAAAATTGGAAGTGAGTTTTACCCTTAAGTTAGAATGACACTTGACTGAAATTATGATACACTTATCTAATTATAATGAAGATTTGTAAAAGATATATAACCAAATATAAATCTGATGAGTTTACTCTATTGAGAAAGTCTTTTAAAGTTGTCTTCGCTGGGTAAAAGTGTTTTTACTTAAATGTTTGAGTTATTGAACCTTGTTGGGTATTAGGTACAGATCTGATATAATCATCTAATTTATCCATTATCTCTTGATTTTGTTGTTCATCAAATTTATCCTTATGCACTTTACTTGGGTAGTGCTTGTTGAGGGTGGGAGCGGTTGCGAACGCTCGGTGACACGCTTGGCAATTATTCTTCATTTTTATTGAGAAATTTTTAATTTTTTTAAAAAAAATTGTTTAAATGACCCTTTTTATTGTTAATTAGTGTTTATTTAAAACTATAAAATTGCTATTTGTTGTTTTTCTAAAATTCTAAAAATGGCAATTTTTCGTGTTTATTTATAGTCGTAAAAATGACTGTTTTTCTCTTAAATTGTAAAACAAATATTTTTTTATTTGAATTTTTAATAAAAAAGGGGGTATGATCCACCCAATGGACGGAACAGTGAGCCCCCACTATGAAACGTCACAGCAGCGCATTTAAAATTACCGCAAAAATACATTGTATTTTAAACTTGCATCAATATGCTAGGCTCTACGAGCCACGTCCGAAAATGGTTATGCGCGGAGTGAAGCGTGTAAAATGGTAATAGTAATGGTGGATATAGGAATTTAGAACCGTATTTTGGAATGAGCAACTTTATCAAAGTGGATAGAAACTCTACAGCAACTAATATAATACTTTTTATGGCCACCAACCTCGTCAAACCATTCCTCTTGATTTTTTGTTAATGCAAGTTCCTTTATAACTCGTATGACTGAGTACAATACGAAATAAAGAATTGCATCTAGGAACAAGACTTTCCAGATACTTCCATTCCATTTGAAAAGCAAGCGTAGTTGACCGAAGAGCTTATTGTTACTCGCTTCATATGAATAAGACACGGGCATTTTAACTCAGTACCATGCGGATACCTGAAATAAAGTATTTAATTTATACAAAACAGTAAAAAAAGACTATCTGACCATCAATGCTGATATATAGTAATAGAGCAGAATTTAGGATTCACTCGTTGAAGAAAGTAAGCGCACAAACGCAATTTTACATAATAAACTGCCTGTTTTAGAAACCAATTTTAGTCAACATAACTTTGGCCGTTTCTTTTGATTTTTATACCAATCGTCGCATAATTATCGGGCATTTAATAATCTATATTTGGATAAGCCGACACGCTTAATAGAGGGAATACAGATAGAAGTTGGCGTTTTCTATAAGCAGCTGTATTTTTGGTCCTTCAACAACTATATGAGCATGTTGAACAAATTTGAAGAGTGGCCAAAAACAGCTGCTCCGGGAAAACTGGCCAACTTCTATCTGGATTCCTTCCAAAAAAAAGATCTATTAAATGTGGTCTGATAAGTATGGGTCGACTAATATAAAAATCAAAAGAAACGGCCAAAGTTGAAAAAATTAGAATTTAAAACAGGCAGTTAACCATGTAAGAAAATAGGTAAATTAAGAAATTCCCCTCCCCAACACTGGGTGAATATTGGCTGGTCCGGGGCCCTCCCAGCATTACGTCTTCATAAAGCATTTCGTATTGTTTAAATCTATCAATAAAATGTTATATACAAACATCAGATAAGGAAGTAACACAAAAGACAGAGAGCATTAGAAAACAAACAAATAATGACGAAAGTAGATGAGTCAAACCACAGCTCCCATCGAGGCATCTACAATTTCGCGCCACCTAAGTGTCCTTGACGAATGCAGAGGATAGAACTCCACAGGAGAGCAAAGCTGATTTTTGTCCTTAGATACGATGATATCAGCGTAGCTGTCCTCTTTTCGCGCAGAGAGTTTTGATGCCAGTTGTTTTAAGCGCTTTTGAAGTTGATGGGCCAGCTCCACCAGTTCATACGAAGACAAGCGGACAAAACGTTACTTTCTCAACCTCAGGCATTCTTTGTTCATATTTGTTCTTTTTAATAGATTCATGCTACTTGTAGGCTTCGCTACTTCTTTCAGGAAAATTTTTGTCAGCAGGTAGAAAATTTTCACATCAAAATCGGTTTTTGATGTGAAAATTAGTTTGGAGATAAAATTTAGTGAAAATTAGTTTTGGGATATAAATTAGTTTGGAGATAAAAATCCTGAAAGCTTAGTTTGGAGATAAGAATCCAACTTGAAAGACACGTTAAGAAACGAAAATTTCAACTTTACAATTGAACAAAACCAAAGTAAGTTTAAAACAATATATGTAGGTTTTTTAATAAAAAACATGTCAATATGCATCTGCTACATCAAGTCGAAAATGTATTTTTACTCAGATGTAAATGTTTTGTAGATACGATTGTAGATTTTTAAAAATTTGTTTTAAATTTCCTTGAATGTTTGATTTTAGTGATTTGCATTTTATTTTCTGGCTTTTCATTTTAGCATTTTGTATTGTTTATAACCTGATGTTGAACTCAGAGTTCGAAAAAGTTCAAAAAAAGTTTTAAATTGACAATCCTTTTTAAAATCAAAATCGGTTTGTTAAACCACGATTCCTAAAGTCCGATGGTCTTGATATCTAGTCTTGCATCATCATCAGCTGTCGTTGATTTAAGGCAAAGATTTCTCCTTGGAACGGCTGAATATGAGATTCGCTCTCGACACCATGACGGACGTCAATTAACATGTTCGAAAAGGAATCGCTGAGTTCATTATGTCTCATGTGCGTGTATCCTCCTTTCGGACAGTGGAGGTCATGTGGCATAATGAAGTTTACATTGCATGCGCATCTTCACTGGGTCCCAGCCATAGCGAAGGACAATGCCATAACGAAACTTGCTTTTCGTTAGATCGAAGTGATAACGCTTCAATGGCTTAGCGTTCAACCAGCTTGATGCACACTTTTCACTAGCTTAGTCAACTGAGCGAATCTCGTTCTTTTTCAATTTGCTCTTAATTTTCGTCTTCTTTGATTTGATAGCAAGCTCTTTCTCTTTTTTTATTTCATGTATGATTTGTTGTTGCTTTAGTTCGGCTTCGGACCGAGATAGGGATAAAGAACTTGACAATTGAATTGATCATTCATATTTTTTAAGGCGGTGGTCAAGTTTAAAGATGCTCAGGCCACCTTACCTAATCGGCAACGAAAAAATATCCCTGAATTTTGGATTGTAGGCGGGATTTTTTAAAAGATTAGGTAACAGCTCATCGTTGATTGGTTTCTCAGATTCCCTTAAAAGGTCTTCGATATTGGGTGCTGTACGTGCTAAGAAGGTCAATTTTGTGCTGAACCAATAAAGTGAACTATTTAAAAAGATTGTGAAACATTGGCATGAGCGGCTAGTTTCCTCAACAAAGATTTCTGCTGTTTTAGTGATCTTTCTACAATTTTTTTCTGTATTATCAGAACCTATTACACTACCAAGTACTCTACAACAGTCGACTATTTCAACTTGAACAAAAATCTGCTGTGCTTTTTAAATAAGATGTTTTTTGTAATAATGTGGCATTTAGAAAGATGGTGACTGGAAGCAGAACCGTGTTTTTTTAATGAATCAAAAAGTTTTTTCAAGTTATCACGAGAAGCGACAGCGTTGTCATCGTCCGGATACCATTTTTGATCTGTGAATTAATCGTCCAGAAGTTTAATTAAGGGATAATGGCAATTCCATACATCGACATCGCATAGGGGTCGCCTTGGGTTGTACCTTCCTGATAGAATATTGTTTGTTCGTTAATAAACATATTCGATTGTTCAAGATATGAATTACATATAAAATGACAGAGATAAGGGCATAATTTCTCGTATGGCAAGATCACGATAGCAAGTGTTTTTTGCGTCAGTAAGCAAACTTGCCTCCGAATGTGGCTTTAAAGGCAGCTCTCAATGAATGGATACCATGTTTAACTCCTCCTTTTGACCCATACATAGCTGCTGATCACCACCTAATGTCTCAAAGTCGGTTTTAATACATTTGACAATAGATCCTCCAATATTTCCTCTGAGGAAGTCTCCAAATTCCATTGGTCGTACCCCAGGGCATTTACCAAGAGCTATCAACCGACCCGAATTGTAGAATTATATGGAAGAAGGAATGTCAAATGATACGTAGCTATGCGTATTGCTAATATAGCAATCGTTTTGCATAGATCAGTTGAGGACGCCTTAAAGGATGTTAGAAGCCCTCACCAGTCGTTGGCATCAAGACCAGAAGGGCTGTGGCCTCCATGCGTATTCTTGGCGGACTTTCTAATCATTGAGGCATTCAGTTTTTCAAATAAGGATTGATGGTACGGCAAACTTTTTTTAATGTTCATTGCTAACTAGAGAATTCAAATTTGTTTTGCATGGTTCCGGATCTTTCTCGCGTAAGACGTAAAGGATTGTTTTTTTGTCAACTTTTTCAGTTAAAGAAAGGACACCACCTTTTGCTTCTTCTGTAAGACTTCGAATGGCATTGGAAATTTTTCCAGTTGACATGTTTTCATCAATTTTTTTGTATTCATCAACAAATCGTTTTGCTTTTGTTCTGCTCATACGTTCCTGGAAAGTTTTTGCTTCAAGAAACAGGGAATCTATGTCCCACTTTATCCGTTGATCAATCTAACCGTCTTGCAATGGTTTTGTTGTTTGAGGCGTCATCCTCCGTTCTTTTTCTTGCAAAAAAAAACGATAGGCATCACCATTGCGCACTACATTGCCGTTTCCGCGTTAGAATCATTTAAAGTGGCAGAGAAGATTTCATTCAAGTAATCGGTGAACTTAAAGCCCGTCTTGTTTCTTGGTAGCGTAAAAACGATTGCATTCCAACGAACAACTTGTTTGTAGACGTTCTTCATAAGTTCTGTTCTTCTTTCCTCGAGGTTCAGCCAGTAACTGCATGTTCAGAGCAAGTTTCACTAGCAGAGGCTTCCCCAGGACAGGCTCCCTTTTTCTGGCTATCTGCATTGCGTAGTGTTGTTTCCTCTGAGGAGATTACTGTTGCTTTCGTTTTGCATTTTAGTTTCTTATGGTGTTCTCGCCTAGTGTTGAGTCCTCGCAGATGAGTAACACCAAACCCCTCCACCCCTGATGTGGTTGGAACATCTTGAGCAGTGTGACTGCTCGTACATGTGGATGGGATATAAATAAGGGAGGCTGTTAGTAGTCTCAAAACATATGGTTAACTAGCGAGTGAAGAATTCAAACATACGGGTTAAATATTAAGCAAACAAATGGTTACCATAGAAAGCCAAATATGTACCATATTTACAGAAGTGATTAAAACGAACAAATGATTAAATGGATTTTTTGAATGTTTATTTATGAAACAATTGAAAAAAATGATATGAAAAAAAACAACCTGGTGATATTGATGGCTGATGGGTGTGTCAGGGTGTGTTCTGTCACGGGTTGGTCCCCTCAATGGATGGCCAATAACATTGAATTTGAAATAACAGATATGGATGGGATCCAGTAAAATTGTCACCAACATGCGCATATGGAGAAATAATCAATGTAGCACCTGCTCTCCATTGTCCATGAGGTGGCTATACGCTCATGAGACACAATGATATTCGTGACACTTTTGCCAAACTGTTTAATGAGGTCTGCGATGCTGTTGGAGTAGAGCCTTGTCATCAGATTTTGCACGGTGGATCCTTCGCAAATAGAAGCACCACTACTGATGACGATGCTCGACTAGATATCAAAGCTAACGGCTCCTTCAATTCACGTTTCAGTCGAACGTTCTTTGAGGTGAAAGTGTTTTATTCGTAAGCTAGGAGTTGTCCTAAACGTTTTCATATTTGTTTTCTCTAATCTTGATTCAAAATCAGTATACGCATTATTTTGATTTCTATATATCATATCTGATGCTTCAAATTTTCCATCTTTCGGATTAGATTGTATAATTTTTGAATAATGTAAGGTTTTTTAAATGTACATAGCAGTTGACTTGCAGCCCTGGAGTTGAATGACTACCCCTATAAGGTAGGGGCTTTCTTTTAAATGACCTTTTTAATAAGACGTGTTCTAGAGCTTACCTTTGTTAGGGTACTTCCTGAACTGTCTTATGGTTGTCTCAAGAATACTAGTTAATCTTAAGGCTTACCTGACTAACTAAAGTTCTATTCCTCTAGTCTGTTACTCTTCTATCTGAGCTTCAGTAGACGGTGCACGGGCCCCAATGCTACGGTCTAACGTTTATCTCAATACAAACCAAGAGCGGAGTAGAGAGAGAGAAATATACTCTATTATTAAATCAGGATGGTGACTGGTACTGACTAAATTACTTTCTCTTCTGCTGAGAGAGGGTAGATGGGTAAACACATAAAGGAAAAGGAGGATAAAATAATATATCATTTTTATCCAATCAGGAAAGAGTATTTCAGTCTTTTTCTGAATAAAGTCTTTCAAATATTAAATATTTCTTTTTGGAAGTCATGCCTGACTCCATCTTTCCGGGGTTTAGAGTTGTTTTGAAAGTCTTCCAATCGAATATAGTAGAATATAGTTTATTAATTTCTCTGTAGTCTCTCTGAAGGATTTTCTTTCTTTTTTGGTTGTGTTGCTTGAAGATCGGCTCGTCTGTGAGTCGATTCCGAAACATCGGTTACCCAAAGAGCAAGGAGTGAACATCAACAACCACAAAAGTATCTATTCCACTACCACACTATCCAGTGGGCGGAGATCCTTCTGGGTAGGCCCGTCGTTGATGTTGTAGGCGTCCTGATGTCCGGCGTCGACTTACCTGACTTACCTGGTTTGCTTGGTTTGTTTCTGTTAGCTGTTAGATGTTAAGAATCGTTTTTAGATTCACTACATGTTTTAGATATACGTAGTATCCCTTCCGGTTGGAAAGAAAACTTAAAGATGTATGTTATATGTTTTTGTGTTAATTGTTATTTAACAAGCTATGGTTTTGGTGGTGACATAAAGGAGATTATGTCAACGAAATGGCTAATAGCGTTTTTGTTTTCAGTGACATGTGATTTGTCGGCCATGCTGATTGTTAATTTTGTTATAGAAGTTGAACATGTATTAATTAATGCCCCTGTTTGAAGTCTTGAGTTATTTTAATGGTATTAGTTCTTACAATTGTTTTGTCATACTTCTACGATTGCCCATTTGTGAGTTGTTACTGAGGAAACATTTTCCGTGTCTGTAAGATTGTGAAAATGCTGCTTATCACTTTGCTATATTTTTTCATTTAGCTGCTAGTCTCTTATGAATTTTTTAAAGGGTTACAGATCTCGCTTATAATAGTTTGCAATGGGTATGCACACGAATGACAATTTCCTAATCCCAATTAACAGTTATTTCTTCAACTTCATGAATTAATTTAACGTCTCTGTCTGCGCGCTTACGATCTAAGGATCAACGTTTCCCGAGATCTGAGTACTGTTTTCTATGTGAATTGTTACAATGATATTGGATTGTTAGTTGTTACTATAGCTAACGGCGTACAGTAGCTGCTTGAGTTACATATATTTCATGTATTTTGGTTTGTCACTTTTACAAACTTGCATGTGAAAATTTCGATTTGAGTGAAAATTCTGTTTTCTTTTGTTTTTAACCTGACTGTTTCGTATATGTTACTCTATTATAAATTTAGAGTTTGTTGTAAATAATAAATTTGTAATGTACCTTTTGTATGGTTAGATTGTAAATTGTATTAAGGTATTCAATATGTTATAATCTGTTTTATGAAAAAATGTCATGTCCTATAGTATGCAGATATAACACTATAGTATACAACACTATAGTATTGTGTTACTTACAGTGTTGTTAACATGGCTTATGAGTCATTTATTCAAATGTTATGCATATTATTCATGTGTTTTGTTTGTTCTGTTTTTTTTTTCTTTTTTTTTTCATTTTATTTGCCTATTTGCTTTATTTACAAAATTGCCTGTTGCATTGCATATAACTAACTATGGAGAAATCTTTGCATATTTACATGTACAGTTTTAGAAAGTAGGTTAGGTTTTGTATAAGTAAAAACATATTTTTGGTTTTATACTGTTTATTTCAAACTGATTAATATCTAGTGATAGAAATAAATTTGGTTAATGGTATTATAATTGAAAGATTATGATTCAAATTCAGTGATCTACAATATGGATTGAATAGTTGGGGAAATAGATTTGGGATAATAAAGATTAACAAACATATGCAAGGATTTACAAACAATCAATATTAAAGTCTGTTATAGATGGAGATTGAAGTCTATTACCTACTGAGTCCGGGAATTGTTACTTGTTACTTTCCTTTTGTTGTTACAGTTTCTCTGTTTGTTTTGGATAGTTACCCCTTTCACAATAATGGTTGTATTCCTTCAGGAAATATTCGTCTTTGGAAAGATAGTATCCAAGTAAGTTAATTACGTCTTGTAAAGGAGTTTCCGTTATCGATGCTTGTAGTGCGTTACAAATCTCTTTTTCTGTCTGTGGTATCTTTCTTTCGTTATTAAAGGTTAAACGATTCGTGATCGCCTTATTGGTCACGCTCCCTGTCAGGTGGTAAACGTGATATTCTTCGCACGGTTCGAGTGCTTCTAAGGGAACCATGAGCGGTCGCTCTGGTTCGTCTTTGGATTGAAATACGTAATAATTTTTAATGGGATCGAAGCTTCTCAACGTCCCTATTGTATAGCTCCATTTTATTCTGTAGCTGTAGTTTAAAAAGTACGGGGAAGTCAATTGATCATTGATGTGTATGAAACTTTTAGAAGCTGTATATTGTTTGTCTCGTAAGAATGTATAATATATTAAGTTATGTATCAACTTTGTCTCATGTACTCTGTAATTGTTACTTTGTACATCTTTTGGCGTAGGGTGGAGTAGGTTGAAGCTTAATTGAAAAATCTGATGTTGCTGTGTGAATGCGCTATACGCCGAAAGGTCCTGAGAGGCTTTTGCCACTAGGAAATCAAAATTACAAGTTCTTGGTAAACGGAACTCATAATCGTAATCATAGAGGAAGCGTTCCGTAAGACTGTAAAATTGCTTAAGTTTGGGGTACAGAGATTGATGTATTTTATCTCTGCCCATATTTTTCGTGCTCCTTTTTACAGTGTTTGTATTTTCCGACGGAAGTGGTGGAAAAAATTCTGATACACGGTCTTTCAGTGTATGTAATGGTGCGATGAAGAAATTGTATGATCGTGAATCAAAAGGCATTTCCGACCAATTTCTGTACGATAAAAGTGGATTATAATTTGTTCCGTGTGGATTACTTAGTGTTTTCGGGTCTTTATCTTGAAACCAGACCGTCTCCATTACCGTTTCGGTCGGAGTTTGTTCATTTGTCGACTGGTGGAAGAAAGACTTTCTGTTATTTGAGCGGGGTGTCACCGCATATGGAAATCGTAGATTGTTAGTATTTGGAACTGTTTGTCTTGTAAATAAACGTTGTCTAACGTTGCTTTGTGGTGGGTAATTGTCTGATGGTGGGGGTGGTCGTACTGGCGGGGGGTAATTTGGTAGAGGTGGTGACATATATGTGTTGCTAGTATTTTGGTTATAGTTTTGTCTTGGTCTTGTGTTCTGGTAACTATGTACAGCTATGTTTGTTCTTTGTTCTGATATGTTACTAGTACTATTATTACTGGTATCAAAGGATTGAAGATTTCGTCTATTACCAAATTTGTTGTTTATTTTCCGTGCTATCTCCTGTGGTGTCTGTACGTGTTCCTGGTTGTTTTCCAGTTCGACTCTAAATGTGGTGACTTTCTCGTTATCTGTTATCATGTTACTTTCAGTCTGTGTTCCACATTCAGACGCACAGTCCCGAATTGTTCCGGGCTGGATCTGCCTGATTCACAGCTTAGTTCTCCGTCCTCTACTTCGTATGAGAATGGCGAGTCTGATTTATATGGTGATTCGTAGTCCATGTTCGATGCCATTGTTGAATGCTAAAACTCAAACATGGTTAGTCTAATCTAGATTATGTTTATTGTTTATTAATATTTATGTTACAAAAAGTTTGTTACAAACAGTTTGTTTAATATTTTGTTTCCGTATTGATATATATTTTGTGGTTAGGCTGTTATCTGGTTTAATCCTTAGATTTTGTTCGTTATTTATAGAAGGTAGAAAAATTTGGCTAAGTAATGGCATAAGTGTTGTTAGTTGTTACTGAAAAGTATTGTTTGGTTTAAATTTCGTATGTATCCGCTGAATGAGTATCGTAGTATGTAACCTCATTCGTATGCGGTTGATCGTTTTTGAGAATGTCTAAGCTATAGCTACGATTTTGTATTTTGTTGTTTGTTAATTTTAATTGATTGAAATCTATAGGTGGTGGATTCTGTATCTCTAGAAGTCTTGAAGTTGGTATGAGTTTATGTTGATTATTTTGATTATTTGATGGTTGGGGGATTTCATATGGTGTTTGTTGAGTTGTTTGTGTTTCATATGAATACGGTTTAATCGCGTGCGATTGTTCTATAGTAGGTGCGCTTGGGATTGGTACAGGTATTGGTATTGGTGGTAGACTACTCAAACGTTGGTATGCTGGAGGTGGTGTTATTAGTTGTGGTGGTATTGGCGGTAGTGGTTGGGTTTTACTTTCGTCTATTGACGTTAATATTTCTGTTTTATGTTTTCTTTCTGGTAGTGGTGGTGCTTGTTTCTTTGTTGGTGACTCCAATGTACGTAGTTGTAAACCATGTTCTGTCCTGCGGATAGTAGTGTTATAGTGTTTATAGTTCGTATCCACATAATTTTCTGTCGTTTTATCTCTACGAGTTAATGTTGGTATTTCTGTTGAATGTCTTCTGAAATGTTGAATATGTATTCGTGAATTATTATGTCTTTTACTGTAATGTGAATTGTTATCATCATTATTATTGTCGTTATTATTGTCGGAATCATCTTCCTGTATTTGTGCAACTAGTTGGGTTAGTGTTTGTGAGAATATTCCAAAAATTCCTGTTAATAATATTTTTGTTATACTTGCTTGTTTCCCAATCGCTTTATGTATTGCAAAAGCGTTGTAGAATTTTATAATTAAGTTTGTTACAAATAATATCATGCTCATCATCGCATAGATGATAGCCATCTTTTCAAGTATGTACCATGGCCAACCAAAGATAGATAGTATCTGATCTCTCAGCCATGCTGCGTCGAAAATTTCCTTCCAGTTTATACTTGGTTGATCAATCTGAAAGTTATATCCATTTATGTTCAAGTCTTTTAACCATTTAAGTGAATGTTCATAATTTTTGTATGTTTGTAATAATCCTAATTGTTCTAATTCGAGTAGCTTTTGTGCGTTAGCAGATTGTGCTTCTTGAAGCGGTTTGTCGCGATCTCTCATATATTCGTGTAGTAAATCTCTTTTTCGTTCTTGTATTAATTGTTCTTTGCTAAATATTCCACTTTCAATGAGGCTTGCTTTGCTGAACATATTATCAAGTACTATTTCTTCCGGTGATATTGTTTCTAATATTGTTTCTACTTTTATTGGATATGGTGTCAATCTGTATCTTACTGTTCCTTCTGTGTCTATTGAGATCAGTTGATCGAAATTACTATGTGAACATGGGACTGTTTTCGCCCAAAGGTATGTTTGTCGTGTTAGTTGATGTACGTATTGTACTCTATTTTTGTATAGTATTGGTATTTTGTCGTAACATTCACGTGTTTGTGGTACGTATAGTGGTGATGATTTTTTTGCACATTTGTACATTTTCATCACATTGACTCCTTCTTGTTTCACAAATATGGATCTATCTCCTGTAAGGATGTATCCTAATAGTGGTGTATTCTTTTGTACTTGTGTTAGTGTCAATTGTCGAATATTGCGAGTTTGTTCGCATATCTGTGAATAGAATTCTATTGCCTGTAGACTAATGCGTGAATATATATTACTCATATAGAGGTCCATTTTCATTTGTAGATGTGTGTTCTCGTTTACAAAACCATAATAATAATTTTGATGTTCTTCGTCTTCATATCTTGTGTATGCATTTGACATAATTTGCTGTGGTTTTATTTTTATAAATTTTTCTTCTTCAAATTTGTCTTCTTTTCTTGTTACTTTAAGTCCTGTATGCATATCAAAACCATATTCGTATAATATATAGATATCATCGTATTCTGTTTTATGTAACGGTTGTGGTGATCCACATTCTCGTTCAACTAATGGGTAGATTTCAAATCTTGTTGCGATTGAGGATGTATCATTAAATTTTACTTTTTGTTCTACATCTGGTTTTTGTACTGATGACCATTCCGCGTTTGTTTCTATCCAATATCGTTCCTGATACTTAACCATATATGCATCAAACCGAATAAGTTCGAATAGTTGGCAATGTGTTTGGGGTTCCCAAATGATTGTTGCTTTTGTAAAGGGTGTTGGTAAACATTCTCCCTTGTGGAGATCACATGGTAGTTTTGTTCCCATATATGATATTTCTTTTGTATCAAGGTTTAGTATTAATGAGACTTCTTTTATCTCTAGAGTCCAATCTAAAATGTCAATTCTATTTTGTTTTTTGACGCCTGATAGGCAGTTTGATTGTGCATTTTTGATTTCATTTGGCACCCACATTGGGTTTGTATAATCATATACTAATCTTCCATATGGTGGTACCATAGGAGTGTCTACTTTGAATTGTATATTTCCTTGTACGTTTTCTAGTCTTTTTTGTAATGGTGGGTTTGATAAGTAATTGAATGATATGTTATGCCTTGTTGGCCTGTATTTTGTATTTTTAAGGAAGTTAATTCTGGCGAGTTCGTTACGAACTTCGTCTGGGTCCAGGATTTTCGTTCTTCGTGCATCTGATACGTAATAGCTCGGTCTGTTTGCTCTAATGTAATGAGTGTGTTGTGAACACCATTCTACTTTTTCTTTGATCGTTCCTGTAACAGCATATGCTTTAATCTCTACAGCTTGTGCTTTTGATAATAATTGAACTTCTGTTTTTGTCATTTCTAAGTCTAATGGTTTAAATTTACATGTGCTGATTTTGTTCAGTTCGTAGTATTTTACGTTTGTTATTTCTTCTGCGTCGCAGTCGTAGTGTTCGATAAAAATGTCTTGCGGTCCTACTGCTGATCCATTAATGTTTTGTCCTTTCAATTCAACGTAATCTTCTTTTGTCTGTCGTTTGTTTCTTTTATTATTTAGTTGGAATTTTTCCAAAATACTGTCTGTTAATTGTTCTCTGTAAAAATTCCAATTTCGTGTCCATTTATCTATGGCTATTTCCCACATTTGTTCGTAATCTGTACTATTCTTGAATTCTTTTAAGTCTGGTGATGTATACTTTGATGGTAATTTGTATATTTCCGTTTCAAATTTTGTTTTGTTATTAAATACATGATCCATTAACTTGTTAAAGTTATCTTGGTCGGTTACATTTATGTTATTTGTTTTTGTTTTGTTTTTCTTTTCGAAACTCTCTATATGTTTTTCCATACGTTCTTGTATGTGTTCTTTAATTTGTTCTCTGATATTTTGTTTTATTTTGTATTTTGATCTTATTTTTGTGTCTATTTTCATATAGATAAATAATGTTATTAGTAATAATATTAGTATTATGGATTTTAATTGAAGCGGCATGTGTATGATAGTCCTGTGTGGGGATTATAGAATGTTGCAAATCCTAAAGTTTGTTTAGTGTATCGATCGAATTTTTAGACGAAATCAATGCAAACAAATGGTGCTGGTATCGTTGTTGTTACAATAGATGGTGTTGTTGCATGAAATGGATGATTGAATATCGTATCGTATTTAATCGTTGTATTAAATTTTAGTTCTAGAGATGGTGTTGCTAGAACTTCAAGTGCTGAATTTCGTTGGCGATGTGTTAGGTTTAAGGTATTTGTAAGTCTACTTCTTGACCAATTTGTGAGAGTATCTCCAAGATTAGTTGGTCCGTATAATGGTGGAGGTGGATTCCAGGTTTTATAATCTAGTGCAAAAAGATATGTATGTTCATTAGTTCTACTTAAAGTAGGTGGATTTGGATTGAGTACGGGTGTTGCTCTAGTTCTTCCAGGGTGTGTAGATGATAATCTTATTTCTGGTATAAATGAAGTAGGTGATAATGCTCTATGTTGTGGTGGTTGTAGGGAATTTGCTATTTCTATTCGTGGTACGCTGATAGATGTATTTGTTAATGAGGATGTTCTTGGTGTTCTTCGTGGTGTTGAACTTGTACTTGCTGATTGTTGCGGTGATGTTGCTGACCAAAGTGAGCTATTTGGTGATTGTATTGGTTGTACACGGAAGTGTTCTTGTACAAAATTGAAATCTTGTCTTTGTTGTGTTGTTGGCGGTAAAAATGGGTTAGCTCGAAGTTCTGATGTTGTGGGTGTTGGTATAGTATGAACGCTTGACTGGCTTGGTGACGCGATACTAAAGTTTGATAATGTTGGTGTACCTATTCGACTTGGTGGTTCTGTTTGTTCTGCTTCTAAAGGTCTTATTATATTTGATTCTATATCAGTTGATCCGTATGATACTAATGTAGAGTCTTGTGTAGGAAATGATAATGATGCTCTACGTCTACCTCTTAGTAGATGTCGTGTATCTGTTCTTGCTCGTCTTACTGTATATGGGTTTTCGTTTTCGGGGTTTGTTTCTTCTATTTCTGGTGATGTGGGTATATTTGTTAAGTCTGTTACTTCGTTGTGATGTGGTCTTTCTGGGTGATTGTTACTATTATTATTATTTGATGAAGCAATTTTTGCTGTTTTTAGATAATTTCAGGCTCCAGAACCTGGTCCGGGTGGTGGATGTTGTATGTACGGTGGGGCTAGTATAACTACTGGTATGAATTCTTGTTCTGGTTGGTGTGTTTGAGCTCCTAGGTTTGTAATCCAAATTTCGTTAGTTGTTAGTCTAATATTTAGTTGATATATGACAATGTTACCATGTAATGGTGATGTGTTGGGGAATCCAATTTGGAGGTAGAAATTTTGTGTATGTAATGTATGATATATCGATTCTTCAATGTCTGGGTTGGGATCAATTTTTATGGGTTTACAAAATATTCTATTAGTCCTAAGCACATACGTACGAAGAAGTATATTATAATGGCAATTTTTATAAATTTAAATATTTCTAATTCGACAATATCTATGTTTGTTTTACATATGTGGTAAATATCGGGGTGGGTTTCATGCATCGGGTTATTGTACTGGTGGGCTTGCATATACGACTCGGCGGTTGCGTATAACTTCGCTTATTGTTACAATAGCTAAATATGTCGATATTATTACAATGCAAGGTACTAGGAGTATTGTTAGGAAGAATATTACTTTAGATAGTATAAAGTAGATTGTAATTAAGGATTCGTTGAAATCTATTTTTGAAACTGGTAAATAAAATGTGTAAATTTGTTATTGATTATGTAAATGTGAGGTGTAATGCTGCACTCAAGAGTAACAGTTATTTGCTCAATTGTAACTGACACTCAACTGTGCCGCACTACAGATATTATTATACAGTATTTATCTGTAGATTACTATTACGATTACTGGTATCATATCCTAAAGTATGTTTTACAATATATTTGTTAAAGTTTTACTCTTTGGTTTTATCGTCAAGAGGTGTTGTATCGTCTATAAGTGTTATAGCGTCTTTTTTACATACAACTATAAAAACTGTTTTTAGTTTGTTAAGGTCAATACATCGATCTGTTTGGATCTGTTGTTTCAGTAAGTTATACTCTGTGATTGTTTCGTTACAAATGGTTATGTGTTTTAGTAATTCAAAATGTTTTTCTCCCCAAAATAGTTTTACTTCTTGTCCGCTTTCTGTTTTTCCTTCAATAATAAATAAACAATCTTTATCGGAGAATTTACAAATTGTTGTTCTTATACTATCGTTATCAAAATGAATGTGGTTTCCAAATGAGTAATCTAATTTTGCAAAGTTTTCTCTTTGGACTTGGATTTTTATACAAAACTGTTTTCTGTTCAAAGAGTGCAAAAACTCTGACACTTTTATCATTGGTGGTTTTTCATCACTGTGGTGACTGTAGTGATGGATTAATCTTTGGGAGAAGAAGTTCAAATAGTTTAATGCGTAGTTAAAAGGATTCAGCTTACCTGGTGTTGTTGAATTGTTGAGTGAAAAGGATAAAAGAAAGAGTTATGACAAATATGAGAAAAGTTATGAAAGAGGTTATGAAGTGATACAAAATTTGTTTAGGTATTAGATATATTGAAATATATGAATTTCTTTTTGAGATAGAATATTTTTAGTCTTAAGACTAAATTTTGTATTTGTGGAGTTTAGAATTTTCAGCTTAGCTGAGTTTTTTCGCAAATTTTTTCAGATTTTTGAACAAGTTTAACGGTTGTGGTTTGTGCGAGGCAAAATCAGAATTGTGATTTTTACTTTCTTTTCGAAGGCTCTCTATAATGTTGGTGACATTTTCATATCTTCCGTTTTTTCGTTTTTTGGATTTTAAGTTGTCGATTTCAATAATTACTGGGTCCAATTATGGTGTTAGTTTCCTCGTTTGATGAAGTGGTTACTCTTCTGATTGTTACGATATTCTTGGTTCTCGAGATTTTGTTTTCCTTGTAATTTGTATATTGACATTTGTTTGATGGTTAGATGGTATGCTTTCATCATGGTATGTTAATTCTTTCTTGGTGCCAATTATATGGTATCAATAAGCTTAGTTTGTTGTTTCTCTGCCAATTATGCTATTTCTTTTGTTTTGAAGTGTTCTCCCTATCATTAGGATGGTTAGTTAGTGATGGTTGGTGGCGTTATCGGGATGGTTAGTGGTGCCAGTTCTTATCAATTAGCTTGGTACCTTTTGTTCTAATTAGCTATATGGTATGTCTGTTGTATGCCTTTGATGGTGCAACTCTGCAGATGGTGCAACTCTGCAGATTTTAATTATTGACGTAAACGAAGTATTGACGTAGTTGAAATGTTTATTTCATCTACTAATGATCTTAGTAAGACCTGTCTTGTTTAATCACCATTGTGTTAGGTGAAAATGTTGATTGGTATGTTTTTGTTACTAATTGCGTCTGCATAGAGACTGTTTGTCTCTAACGTTCGTTGTTTAAGATATCTTTGTTCATAATTGATGGTGTCAATTTGGTATTTTCTTCCCTTTAATTGGTTTTAGTTTTAGTTTGGGTTTCTAAAGATAACGTCCGTTTCTTTACTAATGATGTCTGTGACATTTTAGTTGTTGGCGTTTGTTAGAATAATAATGTCCGTATTTTCACTAATGAGATATATAACGTCCGTTTTCTCACTAATGAGATATACTAACGAGGTATATGACGTCCGTATTTTAAATGACGTGTTAGTTAATGACGTATGTGTGGAGTTTTTGCAAATTGGTTTGCAAAAAAGGAATAAAACGTTCCTATTATCGAAGATATCTTAGCCGAAACGTTAAAATGTATTATGTATTGTTATGTGATTAATATATCTGGATGTGTTCGAATGTAATGAAATAGAAATGTGTATTTGTGTTTTAGATCAAGTCTCCGATGATTATGTAATGATGGAGATGACATGGCGGAGTGGTGGAGATTCTGTATTCCCGTTATTATTTCGTATGGAAGAAGTTATTCATTATAGCTGAAAGTTGTTATTTGCTGAAAGTTTGTTATTTGCTTATTCGGCTTTATTCGTTTATTCGTCTATCTGACACGTTGTTGAAGTTGTTCCGCATGTTTATTCTTGTTATGTTGTACTTATTATTTTGTAACTTCCGCTTTTTCGTTTATACCATGTTACGTTGTTAATCAATTGTTCATTATTTAATTAGTTCTGTTTCCTTATTTTCATCGGTTTCCTATGTGGTTAGTCATCTTTGTTGCCCTATTATTCCGTAAATGGATTATTCTGAATTGTTAACAGCTTCGAAATATCTATTCCATTTCGAGAGTGTTTACGTTATTATAACACTCTTGTTCTTTGATCTTTGGTTCTTTTGTTATTGTGTTGTGTTTCTTTGTTTACTGTAAATATCAATTATCTCATAATGTCTATTCCAGTTTTGTATATTTTGTTACTTGCTTTCTTGTTTACATGAGAATTTACCCTTGTTAATCTTCAGTTTGAGGTTTCGTGGGCTACTATCAATACCAATTTGTTTTTGTATATTCTTTATGGATATTTTCTTTTGTTGTTTGTTTATTTGTTTATTTGATTATTGTTTATTGTTTCATCAATAGAGATCTTCGGTGGAGATGTGTGTTGGTGTACCCCATGGAGATGTGTGTTGTTGTCAGTTAATAAAGACTCTTCAGTTTTGAGTACAGATATTCAGATATTCAGTTGGTAAACGTTGACTGTTATATCTTTATTTGTGTATTTTCCCTGTTGTCTTTCATATATATATTTTATCCCTGTTACTAAAAGGTGTTAACGGTGTTAACGGTGATGATATAGCATTTGTTAAAATCATTTGTTAGAATCAGTATTTGTTCAAATCATATGGGTTTTACATCAGTTTGGATGATAAGGTTACAATTAGTTAGCTTGTATAATTTTCATGGGTTAGAGGTTAGGTGAATTTGAGCACCTTTTAGTATATTTTTGTATTATTTTTTATCTGTATTGTTTATTCGATTTCAATTTATGTGTATATTTGTTATATCTGTTTTAATTGGGTTGGGGGGTTGGGATTTTTGACACACAGGGTCGGGTTAGGGGGAATTTGTGTGTCTTGTATAAATACTGAGTATGTGAAACGTAATATGTAGATGTTAGACACAAAGAGTAGGAATACTGAACACTTAATACTGAACACGCAAAGGAATATACGTGTGAAATGAATGAAACGAATAATTTATAGTTATTTCTGTCTGAGTAGTGTATGATTATTACGTTACGGGATAGTCATGACAGCTATTAGGAGTGCCCATTAGTTGCACTAGTTGGGAAGTATTAAGCTATTAAATAGGAAAGAACTGGCTAGTTGTTAAATTTTACACTGGTTTTCGAGTATGAGATTTATTTGATAGTAAGGAATGGTGTTTTGCCTGTGTAGATATTACTTTTGAATAATAATATTATTATTATTATTATTATTATTATTATTATTATTATTATTATTATTATTATTATTTCTATTGACAGGATGGGGGAATTGTTATTTTCCTTTTTCGAAGATTATAACTATGAGATTGTGTTATTTCATCGGGCGGTGTATACCGTTTTGATGTTGTTTGGGTATTGGGTTGTTTTAGCGTTGGGATTTCTTCCGTTAATAAGTAGTTTTGTAATTCTAGTTTAATATGTTTTTCTTTCGGAAAGTATGGTACAATATGATTTCTATGTATTGTAATGTGTTTATTAGTATTGTCCTTCAGTATGTATGTTGTTTCTGTGGGTTTATCAACAATTAAATATGGTCCTGTTTTTAGAGGTAGTAGTTTCTTTGATACTCCGTCAATCTGTTGTTGATTTGTGATCAAGACGAATGTGTTTTTATCAAGTGGTTTCGCTGTTCTGAACCTTGAATTTAATTCATCAGTTAACCTTTTTCTGTTTCGTAATATTTTTGTTATGGTTTGATATGTGTCATTATAATGTTTTTCTTTGTCAAGAAACCATTTTGCGAACGTTCCGTTTTGTAGTTTTGCTATTTTTGGGTGACTGAATTGTTTATCTAAGTGAGTATGTGCGGGTTGTGTTTTGCATGCGCTTGTTCTTGTCGGGTTACAGTTTCCCATCTCGTCTGTAGTTGTTCCAAGTTTAATCTTTGTTGGTTTTCTTGGTTTTTGGTTGAAAACAACTTCATAAGGTGACATACCTAATCTTGTCTGGTATTGTGTATTATATGCATACGGAAAGAATTTTGCTTTTCTAGACCAGTTTTGGTACTTTTCGTTGAGTAATGTTCTGATAAATTGTCCAATTATTCTATTAGTTCCTTCCACTAATCCGTTTGTCCAGGGTGCATATGTTGTGCTTGGTTTAAATTTGATTTCAAAGTAATTACAAAGGTGTGTTAATTCTGTATTTATATATTCCGATCCGTTATCGGAACGAATTTCTTCGGGTAGTCCGAATTTCATAAACCAATGTTCAAATAATGCTGTAACTGCATAGTGTGCATTGTTCTGAGGCGCACACATTATTGTTACGTAATGTGAGAATGCGTCTACTATCACAAAGATAAAATTATTTCCTCCAGATGTTGGATGTATTGGACCTTTTGTGTCTATCATAATCATTTCATTAAAGTATGTTTTTGTAGGTGCTAATTGTTCTTGCTTACTTTTTGTTTTTGTGTTAGCGAAAACTTTGTTTGTTTGACATTGTATGCAGTCTGCGATCAGTATCTTGATCCAAGTTGTTAAGTTTGGGAAGTAATATTTTTCCATTATGTTTCTTTTTGTTTTTTCAAGTCCCGTGTGACCAACTGTATCTACGCAATGGTTTTCGTAAAAAACACATAATAGTAATGTTAGTGGTAAACAGATTCTTTGTATTGTTTGTTTTTTTATTCGAATAATCATTTTCATTATGTTAGTTTTTTCGTCAATTGTAATTGATTTAAACTTTCTGTAATACGCGAATAGTCCTTTATTTCCGCGTATGTCCATTGTTACTGAATGTGGTTTATTGTTATTTTTTTTCCACATTTTGACTTTATGAAGTACTGGATCTATTATTTGTGTTTCTTTAATCAACTCTTCTGTTACTTTTGTTTTTTCATCATAGAAAATATCTGTTATTTTTGCATGGTCGAAAATTTGTTCTTGTTTTACATTGTTGATTAATCTAAGATAGTCATCATCATGATGAGTTATGTATGGTCCTTTTTGGTTTTTCTCTATGATTAAGTCATCTTTTTCAACAATTGGTGATTGCCAGTTTTTTGTTTTTGGTTTATATTTCGGTACTAAATTTGTTTTGGTTTCGGTATTGTATTTTTCATATGATATCGGATGGTATTCGTTTTTATCAATGTTAATTTCAAAGTAGTTGTTGTGTATATTGGCTAGAACTGGATAATGTGTTGTGTCTTTGTTATCGTTGTTTGTATTGTTGCAAATGCTGTATTTGCATTCTAGGTTATTTGCAAATGGTGTTTTTGCAAAGAAGAATTTTATGTTTTCAGGTATTTCCACTGTAATATCACGTGTTTTTGTAAAATGTTCTTCATCTATTGTCCGACTGAGTAGATCTGGTAAAGCTAGGTTTTTTCCTTCAGTCCATATAATATGTAAGTTAGGAAATTTCATTAGTATCAATTGAAATCTGTAAACTCTATGGTTTGGTTTATTCTTTTGTGTAAAAAGGTAAATGATTGGCTTATGATCTGTAAATAAAATAATTGGGTGATTTGAACCTGTTAATAAGAATTCGTATTCTGTGAGTGCGAAAATAATCGCTGAACATTCTCTAATTAGTGTAGATAGTCTCATTTCAATCGGTGTGAAAAGTCTAGAATTTGCTGATATTAATCGCATTTTCTTTTCAGTTGGATGTTGTTGCAGTAATGCTGCTCCAATGCCTGTGTTGGACGCATCTGTTATAATGTAAAATGGTTTTGTTGTATCTGGTATTGTTAATTCTAGGTTATGTGTTATTGTTTTTTTCATTTGTTCAAATATTTTTTGATGTTCTTTAGTCCATTTGAAATCATTTTCTTTGTGTAATAGATTGTATAATGGTTGTAATATTGGTTGCATTCCATAGACGTATTTGGCTAAGAAGTTTATTGTTCCGAGGTATCGTTGTAAAGCTTTCATACTTGTTGGAGGTTCCAGTTTTTGGAATCCATCAATTCGTGATGTAAGTGGTTTTACTTTTTTGTCTTCGATAATGTGACCTAAGAATTTTACTTTCTTTAACATGAAGTATGTTTTATCGGGTGCTGCTTTGAGATTTTCTTTAAGCAGTACTTTATGATATTCGATTAGTGTTTCAAACATTTGGTCATAAGAATTTGTTTGTATAAAGATATCGTCTACGTAAGTGATAACTGTTCCTTTTCTGATCAAAGTGTAAAGGAAATGTGTTAGTATTGATGCAAATGCTGCTGGTCCGATTGATATTCCGTAGAATAATCTTTTAAAACAATATTGTTCGTTTCCAATTGTGAAATGTGTATATCTCATCGATTCTTCGTCTAATGGTATTTGGTTATATGCACTATTAAGATCTGCTGTTGTGAATATTGTTCCGTTTATTCTTGTTAACGCTACATCAACTGGTTCAATTGGCCAGTTGCACTTTGATTCATCTATCATGCTGTTCAAATATATTGCGTCTAGTACAATCTTTAAAGATTCTCCTTTTCGTAGTATTATTACCGGGTTTGTGAATGTATTTCCTGTTGATAGTTGTTCTTTATTTACAGGTGCAATTATGTCAAATTTTTTAAGAACATCTAATAGTTTTTGTATTCGTTCTCGAAGATGTATAGGTACTTTACTTATTCTTTGTTTTTTGAATATTGCATCTTTTTTTATTGGTAAGTTCAATTTTACTTTTGTTTTTCCTACGTCAAATTTTGTTGTTGCGTAGACTTGTCTATAGTCTAATATGATTTTTACTACTTTTTCAAATTCTTCTTGAGTTAAGTGTGAATGTTGAAAATCAAACATTTTTATGAATTCTTTTTCTTGTTCTGAATATTTGTTAATGTTAAATTTGCATTTGAAATTTGGTTTTCTTTCAAATGTTGCGACTTGTTCAATAGTTTCGTTTTCTTGTATGTTTAATATTTCATCGATATCGTTTTCAGTTTCGTATGTCAGATGGTATAGTGCTTGGAATAAGTCGATAGAGTTTGTTTGGTATAGTTCGTTATCTTGTTTTTTGAAGCTAATATTTCTGTTCATGAAACCAATGAGTCCTTTATTTATTGTTATTCGGTGTCTATTTTTGTTGATCAATAGTATGTCCATAAAGTATTCTTCGTCTGAGGAAAAATCCTTTATGTCTGTAAATGATACGTTATGATATTTGTTTATTGGTTCGAAATAGAATTTCGATTTCTGTATTGTTTTATCATTTGAGTGTTTCATTTGTTCAAATATTGGTATTGGAAATGTTATGCTTTTCTGTTGATTTGGTTCTATATAGATTGTTTCTCTATTAATGATTGTGTATAATCGAGAGTAGTAAGGATAACCTTTAGTACTATTCATGTAGAATATAATATCGTTGTCTAAATTTGTATTTGTATTTAATGTTAGTTTGTTGGTATTAACATTTATCGTCTCGATATATTCTTTGAAGAATGGTGTACCCAGTATATTATGATTGCATTGTGTTACATAGAAGTGAATGTAAAAATTGTTTTGTGGTTTGTTTCTATTGTTAGAAATTCTGTCTGGTGTTAAATTCAGTGTTACTGTTCCGAATGTGTCTATTTTTGTATGATTTGCAGCTGTTAGTGTTTTGCTTGCTTTGTCCAAGATCATTTCTGGGTTATTATATTTGATTTCATTCCATGTATCTTCATTTAGTAAGTTTAATGTTGCTCCTGAATCTAATAGAAAATCTATTTCTAACATAGGTTTTTGTTTTGTAAAGTCCTGTTCAAATTTCTGATATTGATACATTGGTAATATCCATTTTGTGTTGCTTTCTAATGTATTTATTACAGTATTGCATGTATCTTCATTGGCATTGTAAAATTTATCTAGTATTTCTTGATCTTCGTCTGAGGACTCTGATGTGTACTCATATTCGTCGATTCCTGGTGGATCGTTATTTGATATTTCTTGTCCTACGCTATTTATTCTGTTTTTGCTATTGTTGTTTCCATCATTTCTCCGTTTTTTTGAATAATGTCTGTTATTTTGTTCTCGTTGGGATGAGTATCCTCTATTATCTCTGCTATTGTTATTTGAATGATTTCTATTGTTACTATTAGAACGTTGTCTATAGTTATCGTTTCTATTTGAATCTCTACTGTTGTATCTTTGTCGATTATTATTATTATTGTTTTTGTTACTATTATAAGGTGATTGTTGTCTTGAATTATTTCTGTCATTGTATCTTGAATTTGATCTGTTATTATTATTATTATTATTATTATTGTATTTGTTATAGCTGTTGCTTCTATGATAACTGTTGCTTCTGTTTCTATTGTAGTTATTCCTGTTATAACTAGTACTTCTGTTATTATAATTATTTGATCTTTGAAATCCTTGATTGTTTCTACTATCTCTGGAATTTCTATTATGGTAGTTATTTCTTGAATGTGATCTGTATGGTGTCCGACTTCTGGAGTTGTTATATATTGGTGATGTCGGTGGTAGTTGTCTGCCATTGACATTATTTGAGTCAATTCTTCTATTTGGTAAGTTTTGATTGTTTCTCATGTGACTGTAAAATGATCTTTCTTTCGGTCTTGTAACACTACCTCGACGTGGTCTCTTGAAACATCTTCCCTTTGTGTGTCCATGTGAGCTACAATAGCTACAAAACAGTGCAAACTTTGGTCTTCCTTTAAAATTCTTTTTGTCATATGTATTGTTAATTCCGTTTAGAACATTGCATATTGTTCCTTCAAATTGTTCTAAGTCGTTTTGATTAAGTTCATTTATATTATTACAGGCTATATTCATTTGTTTTAGATCTTCATTAATATTTGTTGTACTCTGGTTTACTTCATATAATCTTTTGTGATTATTAGTTATTGTTCTTGTTAGATCCATTTGGTCTATTTTCTCTACTAATGTTTTGAATGGCATTTCTGGTTCTCGTGGAGTTTGTTTGTGGTTTGCATGTTTCTTTAATGCTGCGTTTTTTAATTCGTTGTCTAAACATCTTATGAACGTTTGGTTCATGACACTATTTCTGTAATCTTCTGTGTATAGAGAATAAGCAGTTTTGACAAGAGTTTCTATTCTTAATGCTAATGATCTTAGTGATTAGTTTGTATGTTTTTGTAATTGTTGTAATATGATTTTTGCTTGTTGTTTTGATTTTTCCGAATCAAACATATCTGAAAATTCTTTGCAAAATGTTTCCCAATCTAATTTTGTTTCACTTGGAAGTGTCGAATACCATTTTTGTGCAGGTCCCTGTAAAGTATGTAGTATTAACGCTGCTCTTTTTACTTTCCATTGGTGATGTCCTGGTTTATTTACCGGTTCAATGCCACTGCTGAATATCATAGCAGCGACAATGCTATTTAAATATTCTTCAACAGTATATGCTGGGTCTGTTCCATCGAATGGTCTTATTGTTGTTGGTACTGAACCACTGCTAATGTTTTGTTCAATTTGAGGGTCTTCGTTTATGCTCATTGATGTTAATTGTTTATAGAATGGTAAAGGTGGTTCTACTACTGTTGTTTCCCTTTCTTCTGTTGTGATTGAATTTGTTCTTCTATTTTGATTTCCTTGTTGTTGATTACTATGTCTATCAGTATTTTGTATGTTTTCATTTGTTGTATGTTCATGGTTTCTGTTATGAAAAGGATTTTCTTGATTTCTGTTATGTAATGGATGTTCGTATTCCGTTCTATAGTTATTTTGTCCTTGTAGATTGTCAAGAGTTCTATCCAATTTATTGATTACCATTTCTAGTGCTTCTTCTTGTCTTTTTTCCATATTTCGGCTCATTCGATGATATTTTTCTTCTAGGTTATTTATTAATTTATCAGTATGTTTTGTTACTGTTTGTGTAATTTCGTTTTTTAAGTCTTCATAATTATATTGTTGTTGTTCCCAATTTTGTTCTTGGTTTCTATATTTGTTATCTACCGAGTTGATGTACATTCTGTTGCTGTTAATTTCGTCCTTGTTTTGGTATTTTCGTCTGTTTTGGTTTACCGATGGTGGAAATTGATTGTCAGATCTAATTTCTCTTTCATCTGAATCAGAATTGTCTACATCTTCTATTGTATTATTGTTGTTTCCGAATAAATTTGATGTTAGTAGTTTATCTGGTTTTATTGTTGATTTTTGTTTTACTTGTGAATTGTTGTTCAGTTGTGTATCTTTTGGTGTTGACGTTGATGTTGAACTTTTTGTTATATTAAATGATGATGATCCTGATTGTCCTTGATCCAGTATTTTCACGTAATTTTCTATTCCTTCAATGAAATTAATACTGTCTGAACTGATCTGTAAAGTACTTTCAAAATTTTCTGAATAATATTTTTTATCCCAAATATTTTTGAGTTCATCACAGAGATATCCTATTTCGTCAGGATATGTCTCTCCGAACTGTATTCGTTTTTCGTTTATATGTTCAAAATTGTCTAACCAAAAGAGGAAAGTAAATTCAGATACTATTTTTATGATATCTATTGATACTGTTTTTATTTCTGGTTTTAGTTCTATTATTTTTGTCAGCCAATTATTATAGTTTTTGATGTCACATCTTAATCTGTCATTCACAGACTGTACCTGTTGACGACTTTCATTGAGATATCCACTTGTGTTTCTTATTATGTTGTATGTTGTGGATGTTATTGCTGTTAATTTTGTTCTATCCTGTGATTCTTCATGTCTTTTTAAAAATATTTTTAGCATTTCCGATAATGTTGTTTCATTTTGGAAATTAAAATATGTTCTTCTTTTGTTATTTTCATTTGTTAATACAAATGTATAGTTTCTGTTGTATCTATCACTATTCAGTAGTATTACTGGTAAATAGTGTGTCAAATGGCTGCGGTTGATTTTTATTTGTTGTATATGATCTGTCTCTTTGAAGAGGTTTCTCTTCAAATTTAGGATTATTCTGTAAATTAATTCTGTATCACTGGTCGCACCAGATAAGACGTGTTCTAGAGCTTACCTTTGTTAGGGTACTTCCTGAACTGTCTTATGGTTGTCTCAAGAATACTAGTTAATCTTAAGGCTTACCTGACTAACTAAAGTTCTATTGCTCTAGTCTGTTACTCTTCTATCTGAGCTTCAGTAGACGGTGCACGGGCCCCAATGCTACGGTCTAACGTTTATCTCAATACAAACCAAGAGCGGAGTAGAGAGAGAGAAATATACTCTATTATTAAATCAGGATGGTGACTGGTACTGACTAAATTACTTTCTCTTCTGCTGAGAGAGGGTAGATGGGTAAACACATAAAGGAAAAGGAGGATAAAATAATATATCATTTTTATCCAATCAGGAAAGAGTATTTCAGTCTTTTTCTGAATAAAGTCTTTCAAATATTAAATATTTCTTTTTGGAAGTCATGCCTGACTCCATCAAGAAAATTAGATTAACACACTTCAGTTTTTTTGCTTTTTGGTTATTTAATTGCTTCAAGATCGCAGCTATGTTTTTGACGACTGACTATACTTGCCAAGAAAAAAACCTCTCTTGTAATTTACTCGTCCAAAAAATTTTCACTTCTATTGATCTTGTAAATTGCTCATTAATTTCTGATCTTTCCTCTTTTCTAATATAAAAATGGGATTTGTTCTTAAGCCGCACAGGAACAATTCAATGGATGAGTATTGATCCCCTGCTATGAGACATCATTGCATCTAATATAATTTTAAAGACAAGACAATATAGTTCTTTTAGAGCTTTGTTATGAAAATTAATATTATCTATGAAGATAGACAACAATGCATTACATATATCTTTAAAGACACGGCTCTATACCTCTTTAGAGCTTTGTTATGAGAATTGAATTTCTCTATAAACTTCTTTGCTCTGAATCTACTCCCCCTCCTGCACAGTGACACTGCATGAACTATCAATGTCAGTCGGCCATTTCAAACCACGGCACCCTCTGTGGCACCTGATAGCGCTGCACAGGAGAGCAAAACTTATTCTCTCGCGTATGTATGTTATTGCGTCCGAGTATGATTCGACCTTCTTTTCAGCAACTTTGCTGGCTAGTTGTTTAATAGTGAGCGTTGCGGTCGGTCTTTCCCCTATGCAGGAAAACACGAGCGAAACGAAGTTACTCTTCTCGAAGTCAAATATTTGTTGTTGATATTTAAGGCACATCAACGACTTATGCTATTTGTATACTTTTACGGAGTTTTTGGGCATGATTTGTTGAATGGGTTAAAGAATTTCACGTCGAAAAAAACACAGCTGAACTCGGATCCGCATATGCCATTCGCTTTACTATTTAGTCGCTCGATTTCATCAGTGCTAGTAATTTTGTGTATCAAGGACTTGCCCTGAAGCAACTGAAGAGTCGGCTCAACCTCCATATCATAGCAAGCTTCATGCATGTTCATAGAACACGCGTCTTGGATCTTGTTGTGTCTCATGTGTGTATATTTACCCTTACCACACTAGACATCACATGACAGAGAAAGCTTATAATCACCACATAGACAATTAATGCGCGTACTTTAGACCTCCATGTTGTATCTAATGCAGAGCTTGTCTCTGAATTCGGACTTGATGTACTGGTAGAGAATTGAGCCAGTTCGAAGCTCCTTTTTCCAAAGCTATTTCTATTACTTGGCGTCGCTCGACCTAAAAGCTTTCTATAATATCCTTCTTACGGGATTGAAATTTGTTAAAACGTGCGGTTCTCGTTGGTTGTGCGTTATGTGTTCTTTGGTGGCACGAGCGTTTGCTCGATGCTCATCTTCAAGACGAACGCATGTGGTCACGGACGCCGCAAACTCCGTTTCGTAGTCTATTGGCTCTTTGATTTTAAATCGGCCCTGCCCGATAGGTAGCGAATACAACCACCATGCGAAATGAGACACATGAGAGTCAAACAGCAACGATAGGACTTTCAAGTGGATGTTGATTTCCGCGCCTGTGAACATATGCCGTTAGTTTGGCGTTGTCAAGGACATATAATTTAATTTTCGTTGCACGCCTTTTGTGAAGCATGCGTATGCGCTTTGGGGGAAAATTTTTGCTACTTGCTCTAATGGTTTGAACAAATTGGTATTCTTTCCACCAATATTAGCTTAAAGGTCTCATAGACCTCTCCTTTGCCTTTTAAGGATCCTAGAACGCGGTAGCTGGCAACAATTCCAACGGCCCTCCCCTCAAGCAAACTGAGAGCTTTGATCTTTGAAACGTCTTTTACTTTTAATTTACACTTTGGGACGTTCACGGTGTAGCCAAAATAGCCATCATGTTCAGTGACTTGTTTGAAGAACAAGAGTAAGTGATCCAAAAGTCACACTGTGCTGCTTTTGTCTGCGTACCCTTTTTTGCGACAATTGCGTATTCTGGACAAACTTCAGCAAAGGAAGGGTGGCTACTTCATACATGGCCGTAGCAATGGGTCTCCTTAAGATGGGTCCTCTAGTTCTCCAATGTTTTACCTACCAGGTTTAAATCAAACTGGGCTAAAGCGGGTCAAATTCTCTGCATACTTTCAACTGCCACGTTACGGTTGAGGCAGTTCAGAGTGTTTTTTGCGTCTATTAGGAGAACAGATTCATTATCAGACTTTCCATATTGCGAGCGCAGAGAATGAATTGCATGCTCAATGCCCCACTTCTGGCTTAAGAAAAGTTGTGTGTTGCCGCCCAAAAAGCGTAGGTCGTTTTCTATACCCTTGCTGATGGATTTGACTATGATGCGACAAAGATCTTCTCCTGCGCCATTAGCTCGAACACTTGGGTTTTTGCTTGAAGGGATTACTCTTCATTCTTTGTACGCTTCAAGAGATTTTCAGATAATTATTCTGTTGCCAGGCGAATAACAATTTTGGCTACCGGGTTCGCTATGTTTGCTAAAATTTCTTATGAACAAGTGAAAACTAACTGACGCGTTGTTGATCAATTTCACGCATGGGAGAACCAGATGGGGGAAGATAGCGCTAACCTTCATTGAAGGATCTTCAATGATGCCCCTTTCTGCAAACTGTTTCAGAATTTCAACAAAGCTTTCAACAAATTTTGAACCTGCTTTCGGTTTGTTCAGTTTAACCGAAGTCATTCCAGACGATATTGCATTTACTTTTAGTTAAGTGGAAAAACAATTCCGTGGTAAAACGAAAAGGGGCCAAGGAGGGCCTTCTCAGTCTTTTAATGGAAAAATGAGTTTTCCGTGATTGACTTTTGCAGCATTATCTTGAATGTTTAGTCTATCTTCCTTTGGACCAACCTAATGGCCTTTCACAAAATACGACCACGAGAAACCAAAGAAGTTAAGTCTAGTAAAAATGCCCGTTAATACCCTTGCCATTATTTCATTCTCCTGCGTGAAATGCGTTAATTTGATTTTCACATCAATCTGCAATTGATTACCACGACATACAACTCATAAGCCTTATTCAAAAGTCTTTGCCACTTTCAGCTTTTTATATTGCCCTTCGTTTTATTGAGATTATTGCACTACAATTGAAGACTATGATTTCATTTTATTACTCTTCAGTTTAAGTTTTGGTTGTACCAGTTCCAATTCTGGTCGCATCCATTTGGCCTGACCGTGTTTGTTCTGATGACTTGTTTTCATCAGCAAAACGTTTGGACATCGTGCTAGCTTTTCGACGTCAAGTTCTGATGAGATGAAGTTTTTTTTCGCCTTCTCTTTACGATCTGCTAAGAAAATCAAGGAAATCAAAAAACTCAGATGAAACTTTGCCAAATGTTTTTTTTAAAGTATAAGTGAAGCCTTTTCTATTGCCTATCCTTTCGTTAAGAAGATTGCACAACCCTTGAAGCTAATGACGTTAGAATTATTACTCTCAATAACAAATGCGCTTCTCCGAGCGGTCCTGTCCTTTTCAAGGGGTGAACTTGGTGTCTCATCTACGCAAATACTTGCTCTTCCCTCGTTTTAGTTTTGTAAATGGGCGCACACGGAACTTTAGTTCACTTCTTCGGCGAGTGATTTGTTGACTCAACAATTAAAAATGGCTTAGAGCGCTAATATGAAAAAAGTCTAAAATGTCACCAGATGCTGAACATCAAAAAGATTGGTCAAAACAAGTATACGAGAAACTCATTCGTGATCCCATTTGCAACTTCGTCGTTTCGCAGTCAAACGTTTTAACAGCTTCCAAGACAAGTTTTTCTCCCAAAGGTCTAATTTATCTCCCTGCAAAAACCTAAATATGAAACTATCAAATAATGAACTAAGAATTTCAATTGAACTACGCTTGAGAGCCAAGGTCTGTAAACCTCAAAAATTGGTATGTGATAAGATGGTAGTCGGACGGCTGGCGTGATTTTTTTGATTCCAGGAGCCCAGGAAAATTCGAGCGCCAGACCAGCTTCAACCAGTTGATTCAACAAACATTGTTTTCCCTGCGTATGACTTCAGTGAGGAAACTGAGTCAGCTCTACAGAACAGACAAGAAGAGACCCGATGGAAGACATTTTTAGCATGGAAGACAGGTAAGCAGCTTTTGTGGAATGTAACAGTAATGGACTCGCTTGCTTCTGCTTCCCTTGAGAGTGGATCGGTCACCAACACAGGCACAGCAACTGCATAAGCCGGAAAAAAGATATAGAGGACACGCCATCCTTTGTTCCATCCTATAGTTTATTAGGTTCAAGTAGCCGCTGGGTCCTCCTCTGAATCATTTCTCATGGATCAATGCAAAGCACTTTGCGAAGTAAACAACGAACCCAGTGCCGGTGGCTTTCTTAATTAGAGGTCCTCCTTGGCAATCCAGGTTTGAAACGCCGCGCGTGTGTTGAGAACTGTGAATGACAAAGCAATATTTGACGAGATCTTCAAGTTCTCAGTTTGTAGGTTTTTTGTTTTTCTGTACTGATTGGACTGATGCAGTGGCACGTTTAATAGTTACTTACATTTTTAGATACTTTTCACAACGGTTTTAAATCCCAGAGATCACTTTAAATTTTTTTTTCGGTCTCCAGTATTGTATCTCTTATGAATAATAATTTGAATAATGTTCATTGTTTAAAAAACTGCTTTACTCGTTGAACTCAATGTTCGTTGAGCAACTAATGACCGGCTCTGTTCTTGACTGGAATTCAACCCCTTGACAACCCAATCCACATCTGACAGACTTGAAAAGACTAATCTGTTTTGGAGAAAAGAGGTTATTGAACTCTTCGCTTAATTATAGTATCCATTGTGTATTATTGGATAATTTTTGTCGAACCATCTTGTTCTGTGCCGATGTTTAGTTACACTATAAACAATTTTCAAATCAATAAATTGAGAACTTTAGATAATCAATTCAGAAATGAGATGAAATTTAGTTTGAAAATGTCTTAATTGTCGCCATTCTTGAATAGGGGAATCATGGTTGCCATTTATATCGAAACGTTTTGGTATATGTTTTTCTTCAGTTAAGTAGAATACCAGCGTGAGTAGCGGAAATAGAAAGTTTTTTTCAGAAGAAAGTGAGCTAAAACTCAGGGGCGCTTCCCAGGTTGAGGTCCAGACCCAAATTTGAGTCTGATCAGACTTTCCAGACACAAAGGGTCTGTGATCAGACTTTTCAGACCGAAGGTGTTCTGGTCAGACCATCCTCAGACCATGGTCCAGACTAAAATTCAGACCATTGCCCAGACTTTAATCAGACTATGATCAGACTCAATTGCGATCGAAGAGGTTATGATCAGACCCAATTGCATTTGAAGCATTTATGGTCAGACGCAAATGCGCTTGCTGCCATTTATGATGAGACTGAAGCGCGCTGGAAATCGGTTCTGATCAGACTCAAGTGCGCTCGAAATAGTCTGATCAGACAAAAGTTTTTCTTATGAAAAAATCTCTTAGTTTTTTTATAATCTAATAATTTCATGAAAACTGATGCTTGCAGTATTTAATTCATCTAAGGATAAATCAGTTATAAAAATAATGCAAAAGAAAACGAAACCCAACTGTTGAGATCAAATTTTATATAGTGTACCGTTTAGTGTATATTTCTGACTCAATGGATGAGTTTAGACAGCTTTCCATAAGAAACATCGCGGTCTCCAGTTGATCAAAATTTCTTCTGAAGGGGACCGGCCTCTGCTACCAACTGTACTCCTTTTTTCTGATCAGAGCTGTCAGACTTTAAATGAGTCTATGATCAGAATGCATCTTTATTTGTTGCCTCTTGGCAGAGCCGGCATCAAAATGAAAAAAAGGAAAAAAATAAGGCGCTCGAAGTGGTCCCTGATCAGAACCAATTCCGTTCGGAAGCATTTCTGATCAGACCCAAGTGCGCTCGAAGAGGTTATGATCAGACCCAAGTGCGATCGAATCCGCCTATGATCAGACTTTTCAGACCAAATTGAGCTCTGATCAGACGATCTCCAGACCATGGTCCAGACTTTTCAGACCAAAATTACCTCTGATCAGACAATATCCAGACCATCGTCCAGACCGCAGTGCGCTCGAACTTCCTTCCAGACCCTGTAATTTCGGTCTGGGAACACACGGGTGTGCGCTCGACTGTGTCTGATCATAAACCAGTTTGGGTCTGGACCTCAACTTGGGTTAGTTTCATCGAAACATAAGTTTTCCAGAGTTTTCACAAACTCTTCTGCATTGAAGGGAATTTTCTCTATCGAAAGAGTTTTCCATAATAAGAAGCAGTGAATGTAGAAAGGAAAAACTTATCGAAGAGCACGGCATTTTCATTATTACCGATGGAAGTTTTTTTATGTTCAAGGAATCAACTTTATTTGAGGGTTGTTAAATTGAATATCAAACATCGACGTTCTATTTTATTTCGGAAAAATTTCCCATTTTTTAAGACTGAGATTTCAAACTGTTAGTGCATTTCATTCAGAAGTTTTTTCATCTACAATTCTATTTACAGAAAATTCTCGAGTAATTTTGCGTGTGGTTCTATGAATTTCAAGTGCATTTCTATTTTATTGCATGTGATGTTTGATTTGTTACACATAGTTGTGGCCTATTTGCGACACTTTTCGTTAATCATAATAACGTCAATATTTCTTAGGCAGAACGACAATAATGGTTTCTGTAACACAACCTTGCAAATTTTAATCCAGTATTCCTGTCTGCTTTTTGACAGGGGAAATATGCTGCAGCTATGGAATCCTGAATCATTCACTAATGTTAGTTTTCATGTTTGATGTCCGACTTCCCCGGGCCGAGGATTTTCCCCAAAAATAGGTAGGTGCTAAATAAATATTCCCCTAAAACTCAGTAGGTGCTCAACATTATTGTCTAGATACGTTCAACGATGCACAGATTTGGATATACTTTAGACGAGACATGTCACGACAAACAACAGAACTTGCACGGCTCGATCCAGGTCACTGTTTATCTTCCAAGTCAAATGCTAACAATTCCCCGGGCCGAGGAATTTTGTCAAGTTTATGTAAGATCAGTGGTAACTAGCATTGACAAGGCGGAAAATTCACCGCAATTTTCTTACATAATTTTGTGTTGAATGAGTTGAATATGGCGTAGATCTTACAAATTTTGCGTTGAATTTAGCGTTGATCTTACAAATTTTGCGTTGAAATTAGCGTTGATCTTACATATTTTGCGTTGAATTTAGCGTAGATCTTAATTATTTTGCGTTGAATTGAGCGTAGATCTTACAAATTTTGCGTTGAATTTAGCGTTGATCTTACGAATTTTGCGTTGAATTTAGCGTAGACATTACATGTTTTGCGGTGAATCTAGCGTAGATCTTAAATATTTTGCGTTGAATTAAGCGTAGACCTTACAAATTTTGCGTTGAAATTAGCGTTGGTCTTAAATATTTTGCGTTGAATTTAGCGTTGATCTTACAAATTTTGCGTTGAATTTAGCGTTGATCTTACATATTTTGCCTTGAATTTAGCGTTGATTTTGCAAAAAAATTCAGCGCGGAAAACTCTGGGTAGGTGACTCGAACCACTGACCTCCTGCTTACTTGTCGCCTCTTCTACCACTGTGCCACAGAAACTGAATTATCTTAGCACTCTCTACAAGTCCGGCTGTAACATCACGTTTCACATCATTTTGGCGTTTCTAAGCGTAGGTCTTGCATAAATTTGCGTTGAATGCAGCTTAGATCTTATTAGATTTTTGTTCAATTTTTGTTCTAAGTTTCTGTCTTTTCAACTCTTCCCAGTTTTTCTTGAGCGCAACTTGTTTCTGATTTTTCAAAAAAGCAAAAATTTACGATGTACCACCCCCCCCCCCCACCCCGCGATGTTCCAACCCCAGGACAAAAGAAGAATTTCAGATAAACGGTTAAATTAGTACTCCAACTGACCGGTATCTCAAAAATTTGGTTTGAAACAAGCCAAAAATGAATAGTCCTAAAAAAAGCCGGCACTGAAATTCAGAACAGATAATTTATCAGGTAAGCTGAGTTTAAGTTAAGCACCAGAAAAGTTCTCAGAAATACCGGAACTGAGAACAAGCGTCCGAAAAGAATTCTCGGATCAGACTCGGACAAGACCAAACACCGAATAAAGAGTACCAGATGAGCCATGATTGAAAACAAGCAAAAAAAGAGTCCGAGGAAAACAAAGACTACGAAGATGCACAGCAAAAGATAGTCCCAGAAAAGCCCGCAAGAAGATAAGAACAAAAAATACGTCTCAGATAAACCGAATTAAAAATAAGCACCGGAAAGAGGCTTCGAAATACTGGGTCTAAACACAAGCACCAGAAAAGCAAACTCAGATCAAACGGAACTAAAACCGATTTCAAAAAGCAAAGTCCAAGAAAAATTGGGATTAGGGGCAATCACAGCACGGAGAGCTCCAATATAGCCGGGACTGCAAAGAGCACAGAAAAAGTCCAAAATAAACAGGGATTAAATACAAGCTCAAAAAAATTGTCACAGAAAATTTGGGACTAATAAAAAGCACCAAAAAAGAAGCCCCAGTGGAACGGAGGCTAAAAACAACTAAATTTCAATGAGTCCCAAAATAGCATTGGCGTGAAACAAACAAAAAAGAGTTCCAGATCAGCCGAAACTTCAAAAAAGAACCAGAAAAGAATCCCAAGTAGCTCAGGACTAAACACAATTACAGCATATGTTTTCACAGAAAAACCATGACTCAAAACAGGTTCCAAAGAGGTCTCTATTAGCACCATAATGGTTTCTTCGCCAAACTCCGAAAATTAGTTTGTAATTTTAATAAATACCTGTCGAGAAAATGATAAATTTTTTGAGGTTGAAAATTGAGCGTCCAAAATCTTGCCGACCTTGCAGTAACAACAACTTAACTTTGGATGCAGCTAGTAATAATAGAAGCAGAAAACATCTACTCCCGATTTTGCAAAATTCTCACAAAAGGAGATTTTAAAAGGAAGAAATGGCTCAGCAACAGGGAGGAAGAGGTGAGTCACATTCCATCTAAAGACCGTTGAATCAGTACAAGCAAGACCGTGGTAGCAGAACCCAGGTACTCTTCTGTACTTGAGTTGAGGAACGGGATCCACAGGAAATAAACAGAGGAACTGACAAAACAGTCCAACAGAAAATAAGAGGGCTCATTCAGCTCTCATTTGTAGAATCATTTGTGTTTTTGGCGCACTATGTATCTGTTCACAGTTGACCAATTGGATGCAAATTTTGCTAAATGTATTTGGGTACAAAAGGGCCATGAATGGGACAAGCAGCACTCAGATGAAGACTCGCACCTATTCCTGAATTGGTGTGGAGAAAGAAACCGGAAACAATTATTTTATTTCTTTGTTTCATGCTTATATTTAAGTAAGATGGTTAGCGCAATAAAACTTGATCAACGTCATGCTCAAGGCTAACGTTCAATTGTGTCTTTGCAACCATTTGAACCCAATAAAAACTCAAAACAAAGTCTCACATTTACTCTAGATCGTTATTTGATCAAGTTTTCAATTTGAAGCTCAAAAATGGTGGTGCCTTTTATTTGCTGCTCATTTAATGCTAGTTATGGATTTATTTACAATATTGTATTTGATTGGCCTTCAGTTTACCTTGTGACCCGAATTGGACCATGACCGAAAGATAAATTCATTCCTACAGCTTTAAAGTGATAAAGTTTTTATAAGAATGTCGTCAAGTTTGCTAACAAGCGAAACGATTTAGTTGTGTTTAAAGTTTAGTTAATTGTTTGCTATGTTAAATAAATCCAACTAAACTGCAGTCAGGTCCGAAGGTAGTCGAATTGTAGTCTGATCTGAGAATTTTTTTCTGAGGCTTGTTCTCAGTTCCGATATTTCTGAGAATTTTTCTGGTGCTTAAATTAAACATATCTTACCTGATAATTTTTAGGTTCTGATTTTCAATGGCGGTTTTTCTAGGACTATTTATTTTTGCTCGTTTTGAAACTTGGCTTATCTTTATCTGGGACTTATTTTCCTGTGTTTGATTTCAGTCCTATTTTTTTACAAATATTTGTTCCCAAATATTTGTTATTAATCCAAGGTTATCTGGGACTCGTTTTGTGCCTGCTTTCAGTCCAGGTTAATCAGGAACGCTTTTACAGTGCTTGTTTTAAACTCTTTTCTAGTCCTTTTTTTCTGGTGCAATTGTTTCAGTCCTGGATTCTCTGCTACTCTTTTCCTGAGCTTGGTTTCAATCCTGGCATAAATAGGAACTTTGTTGCATGTTTTTTCTGGATTATTTGAGACTCATCTGCTGCGGCGGTTTCGTTCTTTGCTTATCTGGGATTATTTCACTGCTTGATTCCAGTCCTTTCACATCTTGGATTCTTTGCGCTGCATTGACTTTAGACCCGGCTCAACTGGGACTTCTTTTCTGGTACTGGTTTCCCGTGTCGTTTTTATCTAGGTCTATTTGTTCTGCACTTGTTCTGATCTTGGCTGATCTGAGACTTTTTGTGTGCGTTTCTTAGTCTCGTTATTCCATAGACCCGTTTCTAATGCTTTTTATTAATCCCGGCCTCTGTTAAGACTAATCTGGGACGCTTTTACAGTGCTTGTGTAAGTCCCATTTTAGTTTTTTCCTTTTGCAACTGTTTCAGTATGTGGTACGGTTGTACACTAATTTGAAAAATGTACTAAATTCTTAGTTGTCCTTGTGTTAGTTAAGTTAAATTTTATTCCTGTTTGTATCCACCTAGGTAAAACTTTACCTCCGACTATAAAGTCAAGTTTTCAGTTGTGTTCACGTTCTCCCTTTTTATTACTTAAATTAACTTTCATTCTCTTAATAATTTTTCTGAAATTCAGTTGTTCTAAATCTCTCCTGTTTTGATACAAGAATAGCTCAAAAAGGATTCGAGACAGAATTCCACGCCAATAGAATAGTGACTTTTTCGTAACACTATTGCTTGTTGTAATTGAGAACTGTAATTCTACACTTCACTGAATACAGTGGATTCGCACCTCGAATCCAGCTTCTCTGAATCAACACGCATTCGTGGCTCAACTACATACGTCTGTAGTAAGAGGTATCACATGGCGCAGTCAGAACCTCAAGAACGAGCCATTTCCTGAATAGAACTGTTTTGGGAACGGCCTACATTGGAACCCCCGTTCAGATGGGAACGTTGGAGAATAATTTTGAAACCGGCCATGATTTGATCGATATCCTACAAGAAGCACCACCAGATAAGGTTACTTTTCCACCCGAACTTATCTATGAAGACGATGTGGACAATAGCGCTGCCAATGCGAAAGAATATTGTGTGGTGCCAGACCATGGAAACTTTGCAACACCAAAGTGAAGGCATGGAAGGCCGTCGGATTTTCGGCTCTCTAGAACCAACCATTCAAATTGATCAAACCTCGACAAAGGACATTTGGGAGAGTTTAGATAACGTCTTCACTAAGCAGAGAAATACAACTTTTGATCGCTTTACTTTCCTATCATGAAAACGACTCAAAGTTGAACGTGTGGAAAATTTCAACGTATGTCTCCGAGAGTTTTCTTTGAACTGTGATCTCGGTAGTCACGAGGAATATATCATTCGGGATGTTTTTATTGCAACTATGCAGAATGCCGAAATACAGAGTGAGCTACTGAAAGAAACGAGGTTGGCTAAGAGAGCATTAGAAGTGGCAATAGATATCGAGATGGGCTTTGAAAATCAAATAAAAATATCAGGAACAGCTGCTCATTCAACTTTGAATCAGGCAGCGAACTTGTCAGTCAATAGCATTCAAAACTCTTGGAACAGACCCAGACCACCGTCAAATATCTTTGTCAAGCCTATAATTTGCCTTAATTGTGGTTGCGGATGGTCAGCTAGTCATCGTCAGAACTGTCCTGCTCGTGGGTAAAGTGCAAAAATTGCGGAATTGCGAATCATTTTGCAAAAGTTTGCAGAAAGACAAACGTACAAATGAAGCCAAAACCGAGAGTCAACATTGTAGATAATACTACTTCTGAAGCCGCAACTATCTGTACTTCTGCCATAGCAGGGGAACAAGTAAATCAGATTGAGATGATGTTCGGAAGACACAGTATTTACGATGCTAACTATGATTCTGATTATGGTGAATTTGGTGACAATTGTGTAGCTGTAATTTCTGATAGTGACAATATCAGAGAGGTGGAACCAGTTAATATGCAGATTCGCATCGGTAATACAGAAGCGTTAGTGGATTCGGGGAGTGTTTGCACCGTTATTAATAGAAATCTAGTAAAGGCAGTGAATAGACAAGAAAGCTTTTGGGTACATTCCAGGAAAATCACTATCTAACAATTTTCTCCAATGAAATAATCAAAGCTATTGGTGTAGTTATCACATCAGTGAAAAGCAGCGACTGGGCAGCTGTAAATGTCAATACTAAGGTTGTTGAAGATGGTCATAGATCAATAGTTGGGCGAGATCTCTTTCCACAGCTTGGACTTTCGCTCACACAAACTAAACAAGTCTCAAATGTTGATCAAAACCAATGTTTAATCAAGAAACAAACAGCGTTTGACTTTCCTGGTTAAATCTCTTGATTTGGTAAATAATTAAAACAAGCAGTGAAATCTTCTTTTCACAAATATTTTACACCAACACATCGAAAAGGACGCCGAGTCCCTATAGATCTTTAACCCTCAGTTAACACAGAACTTAAAAAATTATTAGATGAAAACCACATAATAAAAAAAAGTTTTTCAGATAAAAACTTCATAGACCCAAGTGTTATAACTGTGAAGAGAGATAAAACAGTTGAATTAGCTTCTGACTCTAAGATATTAAATAAATCAATACACAAAAATAAAAATAAAGTGTCTAACATTGATAATCTAATTGACACGATACAACAAAATCTAAACACAAAAGCATCACATGAAACAGCTTATTTCTCAACACTAGATTTAAAATACGCTTAGAGTCCATAAAAGTTAGACCCGGAAACCTCCCGGCATTGCAATTCTAACACTGTTAGTGGTGAGGGTACAGATACATATCTATTTATTACTGGATTTTACGGGTTAACTGACATAACAGCGGCGTTCCAAAAAGTAAAGATTTCACATTATTTGGACTAAATGGTACTCATTGTTTTTCCGACGACATTATAGTAGTTATTCATTGATCAAAAGAAGATCATTTGAAGTTAGTCTATAAATTTCTTAAAAAATTAAAAGAGGATAATTTGAGAATAAATCTACCCAAGTGCCATTTCGTTAAAACGAAAACAGAATGGTTGGGTTACAAAATTACCCAATCTGGAATTCCAACACTTGAGACTAAAACATCAGCAATTCTAAATTAAACAGCACCTAAAAAATTTAAAAAATTACGACCATTCTTAAGATCTGTGCACTATCTTGGTAAGTTCATTCCTAATTTTTCTCAATTATGTCATCCACTTCGACTTTTACGTAAAAAGATTACTAAATTCATTTGGATTAATGAACTTGAAACTCACTTCCAACTTATTAAATATAATGTAGCAAACGCCACAGAGAACACACACTGTAATCCACACTTGGAGACCCGTATCAAATGCGATGCATCTAGAGCTGGATTAGGGGCTGCATTAGAACAACGATCACCAACATGTTGACATACAGTCGCATTCGCGTCTTGTTTCCTCGATTCAAATGAAGAACGCTATAGCGTCAATTAATTGGAAATATTAGGAAATGTGTGGTCTATTGAATATTTTAAATTTTACATTTATGGAAAATCATTCACAATTATTACAGATCATCGGGCATTGTTTTCAATCACGAAAGAACAGAGATCTAAAAAAAACCTACGATAGTCGTATCCTACAACAAACCGTACAATAAGCCGTTGGGTAGATCGCTTATTACCGTTTTATTTTAATAGTGAATATATACCAGGCGCAAAAATGGGGCTGGTAGATTAAATTTCTCGCCAACCAAATCAAAAAGCAAAAATTTCAAACAAAAATGACGAGGAATTTGTGCTGGCAACAACTACCCGCTTTCGTGACGCAATTGCAGCGATTTATTTAAATACAACACCACAAAACTGTCAACCACAACACTTTAACAGCGTAAATCACACACATTCCACACGTGCCTCGATAGCCCACCAAACAAACCATTCCAAATTGCTTTCTGCCTTAAGTCTCCGCACAAATCAGTTGCTTCCCTCTCAATCTGCAAACGCAGCACAATTAAATGAAATTAGCAAATAAGAATAGCAAATTCACAATTAAAGAATAAAAAAAACCTATAGTGAATCAATTACGTATGTGCAACCAAAAGACTACAAATGTAACACCTTCCCAAGCACACTTTGGAAGAAAACCAAAAACACGACTTAGTAATATAAGTACAATGCCAAAGTCATCTAATCTTTCATATGAAAATATTCTCAATCACTATTTAGACGCAGACACAGTCCCAATGGAAGACTATCTTGATGACAACGGGTGGGTAACGGGGGAACGGATTGATATTCTAGTCGAAGAGGCAATGTCCAAAGCACGGATGCGGGCAGACGCTATAAAAGGGACAAAAATCAGTCAGTATTGCGCTTTATCCTCCACCCAAAATTGACAAATCCAATACCCCCTACGGAAATGTCACCGGAGTTAAAGTTGGCCAGAACAGTCTCCGAACAACCGAAGCGAGATTTTGGATGCTTTTGGGAGACTTTAGCGCCCGGCAGTACAGTTGTACGCCGATCCTCTACAACAACAGCAATCAAAGAGCCAGGAGTACCAGAAATGAAGGTGCGCAACAGTGATATTGCTAATTTTGATACACGTGCAGAGCGAAATACGGAACTGTGGCAATACGCCCAAAGACGCCTACTTCCGTATGACAAGATGACGGAAGAAAAGGTTGCACAGCATTCCAAGGAACTTAAGATAAAATACAGAAGGGATATAAAGATAAGGCTTCGACAAGCTGATAATGCATCCGGAATTTCCTCAGCAAACAGCAAAATTTCGAAGGCCATGTCATCTCGCAAACCAAAAAAACTTGAAGCCGGAACAAGTCATTCGCGCAAGTAATCGGCTACAGCAATTACGTCAGTAGCCTCTTCGATAGCAGCCTCTTCAGCAGCCTCTTCGATTGCAAGAGTCACTACCTCAAAGGGGAAGAGGAACCGTAAAGCTCCGGACTAATTTGTTTTTGAGAGCTCGGTGTGCTCTGTTAGTGATCCTGAGACAAGACCAGCAACTAAACGCCAAAGATCTAACAACCCTGTAATCGAAACAGTAATACAGGAGGAGGCATTCCAACCACCAGCAGTCGAAACTTCTTTCGAAGTTGTGAGTCCACCAGATCCTCGTATTCGCCCGCTCGGAACTTCGCCTCCTGCAGAACACGATTATGCTGACTATGAAATTGAAGTCAGTATGAGCGTCGTTTTCGATGCTGAAAACCAAATTTGAAATCTTTTCCTTTGCTCTGTAGCAATAATCAGTAATTTCAAAACTTTCCAATTTTGATTTTAAATTTCATCTTTAATTTTAAACTCTAATTTATTTTTTGTTGAATTCATTTTCTTTGCAAAAATTATGTTCTGAATGAATATATTTCATGTTCATTCAACAGAATTGTCTGTTAATTTGAATGGTGTTACACTTGTGCTGCATTTGCCTCTCACATTACGCCATTTCTTTTAATTTTGTTTGTAAACGTTAACTGTTTACATGCTTTAATTTAACTTGGAAAACCATTGCAATTCCAATTGTCCTGTTATTGATGCAATTCTAGTCGGCATTGTAAGTGTTAAAGTAATAATTTTACTAACCAGTACTTATGTTATTTATATTCTACAATTTCATTGCTTGCAGTTTAAAAATTTGTCAAAGCCATGGATATTTGGTAAGGTTGTACCCTAATTTGAAAAGTGTACTAAATTCTTAGTTGTCCTTGTGTTAGTTAAGTTAAAATTTATTCAAATTTGTAAATAAGATTATAAAGTCAGTTTTTCAGTTGCGTTCACGTTCTCCCTTTTTATTACTTAAATTAACTTTCATTCTCTTAACAATTTTTCTGAAATTCAGTTGTTCTAAATCTCTCCTGTTTTGATACAAGAAAAGCTCAATAAGGATTCGAGACAGAATTCCACGCCAATAGAATAGTGTCTTTTTCGTAACACTATTGCTTGTTGTAATTGAGAACTGTAATTCTACACTTCACTGAATACAGTGGATTCGCACCTCGAATCCAACTTCTCCGAATCAACATGCATTCGTGGCTCAACTACATACCTCTGTAGTATGAGGTTTTTTATAGTCCTTAAATTTCTGGGACTCTTTTCCTAAGTTCTTTTTTCTTCCCGGCAAAAGGGTGATTTTTTAACACATTTTTTATTTTCTGGATTATTAGAAACTCTTCTGCTGTGCCGGTTATTGATCCCGGCTTATCTGGGGTTCTTTCTTTGACTTCTTACAGTCCTGGCGAATCTTTGACTCTTTGCGCTGCTGCATTGCTTTTAACCCTGGCTGAACTGGGACTTCTTTGCTGGTACAAGTATCCCTACTTGTGTTATCTAGAACCATTTGTGCTGTGCTTGTTTTGATCTTGGCTGATCTAAGACATTTTTGTTTGCTATTGTTGGTCTCGGTGTTTCCTCAGAATCATTTATTGTGCTTGTTTTAAATAGTGGCTGATCTGTGATTTGTGTCCTAATTCTTGTTTTCAGTCCCAGCTTTTCTTGGACTCTCTTTTGAGCTTGTGTTTAATCTTTTAATCTCGAATCATCTGGGACTCTTTGTTTGCTTGTATTCAGCCCGAGTTTGTGCTTGTTCTTAGTCCCGGTTCATCTGGAAATAAAGACTTTTTTATTTAGTTCCTTCCCCGTTTATCTTGGCCTCCGCCTTTACTGAGACCCAGCTGAACTGGGATTCTTTTTCTGGTTCTTCACTTCAGCTTGGCATATCTGGAACTCAATTTCTTTTGCTTGTTTTTTCTCCCGGTTGTCTGGGTAATTTTTTGGAGCTTGTTTTTAATAAAAGTTTATCCGGGACACTTTTTGTATGCTTGTTTTCAATACTGGCTCATCTGTGACCCTTTTTATTTTGAATTTTTTGGTGTGCTTTTTCGGTCCCGGCTTGTCTGGGACTGCTTATAATGTGGTCCATTTCAGTGCCTGCTTATTTGAGACTTTCTCTGCAGCGCTTGCTTTTAGTCCAGTTCAGGGGTTTTCAGGTGGTTGTTTTTGACCTGGCTAATCTGAAATTCTTTTTGTGCCTGTTTCTAGCCCAGCAGATACAGGTTTTTTTCACTGCAATTGTTTTTAGTCCTGGCTCTGTTGGGATTGCCTGGAGCTTCTTTAATTTTCGGTTTTCCTGAGACTCTTTTCTTGTGCTAGTTTATAATCCCGGCTTATGTTGGACTCTTTTCCTGAGACTTTGTTTTATCACGGCTTATCTGGTATCTGGGACTCTTTCTTCGCGGGTCCTTTGACCTGGTTTTTACTCGTTGTTTTTCCTGGTGTATCTGGGAAAGCTTTTTTTTGCCCGTTTTCCTTCCTCATCATGGTCCTGGTCACTGAATGCCAGCTCAGGGTTCCTCCGTGACTCGTTTTGTTGAGCTTGGTTTTTTCTCCTCCGTGACTCGTTTTGTTGAGCTTGGTTTTTTCCCCCGGTTTCTCTGGGACTTTTTCTGGTGCTTGTTTTCACCAACAGCAAATTTGGGTCTCTTTTCCTGTGGTTGTTTCTATTCCAGGCTGATCTGGGACCCTTTCCCTACTTAATTTTAGTGCCGGCTTATCTGGATTTTATTGTCATAAGCTTTTTTGCTCCCTGCTTGCCTTGGATTAAATTTGAGATGCTGGTTTTCAGTGCCGGCTTAATAGGGGACTTTCTCCCATTGCGCTTGTTTTTAGTATAGTTCATGGTTTTTTTGGGTGGTTTTTTCAGCCTAGCTAATCTAGTTTCTTTTGATGTGTCTTTCATGCCATGATATGTTTTAGTGTTTGGCTAACTGGGACTTCGCATCAGGTGCTTGTTTTCAGTCCCAGTTCATATGGAACGCTTTGTTTTGCGTTGGTTCCTAGTACCGGCTTATTTGGAACCTGCTTTTCGTGCTTGCATTCTTTCGTGGCTTGCCTGATACTCTTTGTGTTGAGCTTACACTTAACGTTTGTGTTGGCCTACCGACGATTCCATTTATGATGCTTGTTTTCAGTCCCAAATTATCTGGGAATCTTTTAAAAATGGGTGCTATGAGTCCTATCAGTTATGGCTAATCAGTGACTTCTTGTAATGTGCTGGTATTCACTACCCCCTCATCTGGGCTCTTTGCCGTGGTTGTTTTTGATCTTGGCTTATTTAATTTTTTTTCTGGAGATTGTTTCTATTCTTCGCTGATCTGGGACATTTTCTTTAATATACATTCAATCTTGGCTTACCTGGGATTCTTTTTTGCTGTGTTTGATTTTAGTTCTGGCTTATTGGGAACCCCTAGTCTGATGCTTGTTTTGAGTCCGGGTTTTTCTGAGACTGTTTTCTTGAGCTTTTCTAAAGTCTCTGCGAATCTGGGACTCTTCTTTGTGTTTAGCTGGCGCTGAGTCTCGGTTTATCTCAGACTCCTTTTCTTGTAAAATTTTTTCGGTCCTGGCTTATCTGGTACTCTGTGTGCAGTGCTTGCAAATAGACCCAGATTTTCCTTGGTGCTGTGTGATATGGCACTTTTTCTGTGATTTAATCTCTCTATGATTTACGTCCCAGCTTATCCGAGACTCTTTGTGATATACTTTTTTATTCCCTGCTTATCTGGGACTCTTCTTTTATTAAGCGCTTCTTTTGAGTCCCGATTTATCTGGGACCCTTTTTGATGTGCTTGTTTTCAGTCCCGGCTGTTCTTGGATTTTTGGTCTCTCAATTTCACCCTGTTTTGTTTGGGACTCCTTTTTGTGCTTCTCTTTTTAACTCGGCTTATATGGAACTCTTTGTGTGATTGTTTTTAGTTCCCGCATAAATAGGACTTTTTTCTGATAGCGCCTTTGGTCCCGGTGTATCAGGAACCAGTTGTGTTCAGTCCCAATTTTTTGGGACTTCTTTTGGGAGCTTTTTAAAAATCTCGGCTTGTCTGAGATTTTTTGTGCTTGTTTTTAGTCCCAGTTTATCTGGGACTCTTTGTTTTTTTCTTGTTCCTAGTACCGGCTTCTATGGGAACTCTTTCTTACTTTTTTTCATTGTTGGCTTTTCTGGTACTATTTGAGTTGGGCATGTTCTGAGTCTTCTCTTATGTAAGATTCATTTCTGGTCTGTCTTTTTTTACTTGTTTTCAGTCGCAATTTTTCTGCAGTTCTTTTTCTGAGCTTGTATTTATTTTCCTGTTTGTCTGGGACTCTCTATGTGCTTGTTTCTAGTCTCTACAAGCGTAACCTGTTTTGAGTTGCAATTGTTTTCAGTCCCGGTTTAGCTGGGACGCATTGTTATCTGCTTGATCTTAGTACCCGCATGAATGAGACCATTTTCATGCGTGTATTCTTCTTGGTTTTTCCTGGTATTCTTTGTGTGGGGCTTGTTCCGAGTCTCGGCTGACCGTAGGTTTACGTCCCGGCGTAACTGGGACTATCTGTGCTATACCTTTTTGCTCCCTGATTATCTGGGACTCATCTCTTTTTAAGGTGCTTCTTTAGAGTCCCAACTTATCTGGGACCCTTTGTGATCTGCTTGTTTTGAGTCCCGGCTGTTCTTGTGTTTTTAGGCTCTCAATTTCAATCTGTTTTGTTTGGGAATCCTTTTCATTGCTTCTTTTTTTAACTCGACTTATATGGGACTCTTTGTGTGATTGTTTTTAGTTCTGGCATGAATAGGACTTTTTTTCTTATAGTACTTTTGGTCCCGGTTTATCTGGAACTAGTTGTTTTTGGTCCAGTTATTATAGGACTTTTTTGTAAGCCTTTTCCAAAATCTCGGATTATCTGGGATCATTTAGGTGCTTGTATTCAGTTGCGGCTGGTCTGGAACCCTTTGTTTTTTCTTGTTCCTAGTATCGGATTCTATGGGAGCACTCTTCTTATTTTTTCCCATTCCTGGTTTTTCTGGTACACTTTGCATTGGGACTGTTTTGAGTCTTCTCCGATGTGTGAATCTTTTCTGGTCTGCTCTTTTGGCGTGCTTTCAGTCGCAAGTTTTTTGAAATCGTTTTCTGTGCTTGTTTTTTTGCTTTCTCTGGAACTCTCTATGTGCTTGTTTCTAGTCTCGACATATTTAACACTCTTTCAGTTGCAATTGCTCTTCGTATACTTTCAGCTGGGACTTTGTTTCTGGTGCTTGTTTTCGGGCCCGGCCTATCTGGTGTTTTTTCAAACGGTTGTTTTCAACCTTCCTTATTTGAGATTTTTTTCATGTGCTTGTTTTTAATCCCGAATTATCTGACACTCTACTTGTTGTAATTATTTTCATTCCGGATAACTGGGACTTCTTCTGGTGCTTGCTTTCAGTGTTGGTTTATCTGGAACGACTTGTGATGTGCTTGTTTTTAGTCTTGAGTTATCTGGGCCTCTTTCTGTTGCTAGATTTTCTGTTGCTTATCTGTGACTTTTGTGCTTGTTTTTAGTCCGGCCTGACCTGGGATTTTCTGTGCTAAGGTTTGGTCTTTAAACCTGGACTTTCTGGGAATTTTGTTTCTGGGTTTGTTATCAGTGTTATCAATCCCGGCTTATGTTGGACTCTCTTCGTGCGCTTGTTTTTATTCCACACCTATTTGGGACTCTTTCTGTGCTTGATTTTAATTCCTGCTCAACTGGGCCTCTATATGCTGTGCTTTTCGTACTCCCTGCTTACCTGGAACTCTCTTCAAGTTGCTTCGTTTGAGTCCCGGCTTATCTGGGACCGTTTGTGAAGTGCTTGCTCTTAGTTCAGATTTGACTGGAACTATCTTTTTTCAGTCCAGTTTATTTTGGGAATATTTTCTCAGCATTCTTTCAATCACGGCTAATCTGGGATTCTCTCCACGCTATTTTCTGTGTTTTTCAGTCCCAGTTTATCGGGAACGCATTGTTATCTGCTCATAAGATACCTATTTCATGCGTGAGTCTTGGCTCACCTGGGAATCTTTTTTGCTGCTTGTTTGCAGTACCAGTTTTTTCTGGGAATCTGTTCCTGAAGTTTTTATTCCCGGACTCTCCGAGAATCTGGGTGGTTTGTTTCTAGTCCCTTTGAACCTAAGACTCTTTGCGTTGCAGTTTCTTTTATTCCAGGCTAAAATAGGACTTTTTCTGGTGCCTGATTTGAGTCATGGATTATCTGGAATTCACTGTACTCTGGTTGTTTTTTTTGGCCTGGTGTTTCAGGGAACTTTTTCTGGAGCTCGTTTTTAAACCCGGATTATCTGGTATTCTTTGTTCTGTGGTGGTTCTTAAACTCGGTTTATCTGCGAAACTAAGTACTGCGCTTGTTCTGATTATCGGCTTGTATAGGAATATTTTGGTGTTGTTTCCAGCCTTTCTGTGCTTTGGTTGGCTTAGTCCCGGCGTTTCTGGGACATTTTTTTTCTGGTGCTTGCTTTCAGTCCCGGCTTATCGTGTGTCTGTATTGAATACTACCTTTTCTGGGTTCTTCTCCGAGTTTTTTTCAGTCTCGGCAAACCTAAGGCTCTTTTGCGCTGCAATTGTTTTTTAGTCCCGGCCAAAATGGGACTAATTTTCCCCTTTTTTTGTTTTCAGTCAAGGCCCATATGGTACACTTTTTGCTGTGGTTGCTTTTATGCCTGGTTTTTCTCTTAGTTTTTTGCCTCTGCTTGATTTGAACCCCGTTGGTCTGAAGATTTTTCTGGTGTTTTTTCCCGCCCCGTCCTACCAGACACTCCTTGTTTGTGCTTATTCTTAGTACCTGCTCAAATTGCTCTTTTTTTTGCTTGTATTCACTTAGGGCTTATCTGAGACTCTTAATGTTAGGCTTGTTCTGAGTCGGGGTTTATCTTGGACTCATTTTCGTGCTTGCTTTCAGTGCCGCTTCTTCTGGGAAACTTTTCATGAGATTTTTTTCAATCCCAATTTATCTGGAACTCGTCACATGCGTGTTTTATTTCCCTGCTTAATCGGAGTCTTTTTTCTCTCTTTTTTTGCATATTTCTCGAACAGGTTTATACTGAATCGCTGTTATTGCTTTTATTCTTTCCTGGTTTTCCTGTTGTTTTCTGTGTTGTGCCTGTTCTGAGTCTCGGCTTTGTTCCTGTTTTTCTGGGAAACATTTCCTGAGCTTTTTTCCCGGCTTCTTTGGGACTCTATTGGTGTTTTTTACTAGTCCTTTTCACAACTAAGACTCTTTGGGTTGCAATGGTTTTTGGTCCTCGCCGCAAAGGTTTTATTTCTGGTTCTTGTTTTTCCCCAATTCACCTAATACTCTTTGTTCTTGGGTCGCTTTTGGCCCTGTTTTTTGGCTTTTCTCAATTTTATGTTTTCAGTCCAGGTTTTTCTGAGACTCTGCTCTTGTGCTTGTTTTTAATCTCGCCTTATCTGGGATTTAGTTTCTGGTTCTTTTTCAGTTGCGTTTTTCTGCGAATCCTTTCATAAGCTTGTTTCAATTCCCCGCTGCCCTCGGAGATGTTCTCTGTGCTTGTTTCAAGTCCCGGCAAACCTAGGTTGCTTTGCGTTGCAATTGCTATTAGATCTCTCCCAACTGTTACTTCTTTTCAGGTGTTTTTCTTCAGCCCCGCTTTATCTGGTACTTATCAAGCTGCAGCTTTTAGGCGTGGTTTTTCTGAGATTCTGCTACTGTGCTTATTTCTGATCCACGTTGGTCTGAAGATTTTTCTGGTGTTTTTTTCCAGCCCCGGCTTACGGGACATTCCTTGTTTGTGCTTGCTCTTAGTACCGGCTCAAATTGGTTATTTGTTGCTTGTATTCACTCACGGCTTATCTGAGACTCTCTCTGTTAGGTTGGTTCCGATTCGAAGTTTATCTGGGACTCATTTTTGTGCTTGTTTCAGTGCCGCTTCGTCTGGGAAATTTTTCATGGGATTGTTTTCTATATCAATTTATTTAGAACTCTTCACGTGCATGTTATATTTCCGGGCTTATCGCACTCTTTTTTGCTTATGTCTGGTTTATAAGGAATTCCTTTTCTTGCTTTTATTCTTTGCTGCTTTTCTTGGTATTCTTTGTGTTGTGCCTGGTCTGAGTCTCGGCTTAGTCCCAGTTTTTCTGGGAAGCTTTTCCCGAGCTTGTTTTTTCACGGCTTCTTTGGGACTCTATTGGTGTTTTTTACTAGTCCTTTTCACAACTAAGACTCTTTGGGTTGATGGCGTTTGGTCATCACCTCAAGGGTTTTATTTCTGATTCTTGTTTTTTCCCCAATTTATCTCATACTCTTTGTTCTTGGATCGCTTTTGGCCCCGTTTTTGGCTTTTCTCAATTTTATGTTTTCAGTCCCAATTTTTCTGAGACTGAGCTTGTTTTAATTCCCCGCTTCTCTGAGACGCTCTCTGTGCTTGTTTCCAGTCCCGGTAAACCTAAGATTCTTTGGGGTGCAATTGCTATTACAAATCGCCCAACCGGTACTGCTTTTCAGGTGTTTTCTTCAGTCCCGCCGTATCTGATATTTATCAAGCTGTAGTTGCTTTTCGGCGCGGTTTTTCTGCAATTCTGCTACTGTGCTTCTTTTCGATCCTCGTTGATCTGAATTGTTCCTCTGGTGTCCGTTTTCAGTGCCGGTTTATATGGTACTCTTCATGCTGTGGTTGCTTTTAGGCCCGTTTGTTCTGAAATTCTGCTCCTGTGCTTGTTTCTGATTCGGGTTTGTCTGAAATTTTCTTCTGGTGTTTGTTTCTGTCCCACTTTAACGGAGACTCCTTTTTTCTGCTTGTTATTAGTACCGGCTTCAATTGGGCCTTTTCTGCTGGTATTCACTTGGGTTTATCTGGGATTCATTTTGTTCTGAGTCCGGGTTTATCTGGAATTCCATTTTGGTGCTGATTTTTAGTGACTTTTACTTGGGATTCTTCCCGTTCATGTTTTAGGTCCCGAATTATCTGGCATTTTTTGTTTTCTGCTTGTTTTTTATATCAGTTTGTATGAAAACTCTTTTCTTGCTATTATTCTCGCCTGGTTTTCCCGGTATTCTTTGTGTTGTTCTGAGTCTCTGCTTAGTTCCTTTATATACGGGAATTATTTTCTGATCTTGTTTCTATTCCCGTCTTCTTTGGGACTTTCTCGGTGTTTCTTCCAGTCCTGACAAAACTAAGATTCTTTGGGTTGCAATTGCTTTTAGTCAGGGCCTGATTTTTTTCTGGGTCTTTTATTGATTCCCGTCTTATCTAGTTCTGTTTGTGCAGTGGTTGCTTTTTGGCGCGGTTTTCTTGTGGATTTTTCTGTTGCATTTTTTTCTTTTCGGTTTTTCTGTTCTGGTGCTTTTTTTAATTATCGGTTTATCTGGGATATGTTTCTTTTTTTAGTTCAGCTTTTGGAGCGAATCTTTTTCTGTGCTCTGTGACTCTCCCTATCTTTATTCTCAGTGCCGGCAGACCAACGATTTTTGCGCTGCAATTGTATTTAGTCCTCGCCCAACTGCGATTTTTTTCTGGTGCTTGTTTCCGGTCCCGGCTTATCTGAGACTCTTATTGTTGGGCTTGTTTTGAGTCTTGTTTTATCTGAGACTCCCTTCCTGGTGCTTGTTTTCAGTCCCATTTTTTCAGGATATCTTTTCATGAGCTTGTTTTTACTTGAGCCTGTTTATCTGTGGCTCTCTTTTTCTCTGTTTTTTCCCATTCCCGGCAAACCTAGGATGTTTTGCATTGCAACTACATTAAGTCGTTGTCCAATTGATGCTTTTTTCTGGCGCTCAATTCAGTCCCCGTTATCTGGTACTCTTTGTACTGTGGTTGCTTTTATTCCCGGTTTTTCTGAGATTCTGCTACTGTGCTTGTTTTGATCGACGTTGGTCGGAGTTTTTTTTTACTGGTGTTTGTTTCCAGTCCCGGGTTACCAGAGACGTCTTGTTTGTACTTGTTCTTAGTACCGGCTTAAACTGGGCCTCGTTTTTGCTTGTATTAACTCCCGTCTTATCTGGGATTCTTTTTCTCAGTCTTAACTTGAGTCCAGGTTTATCTGGGAGTCAGTTTTTTGGTGCGTGTTTTCAGTGCCGCTTTTTCTGGGAATCTTTTCCTGGGCTTGTTTTTGATCCCGTTAGTCTGAAATTTTTTGAGGTGTTCACTTCGAGTCCTGGCTTATTAGAGACTCCATGTTTTGCTTGTTTTTAATTCCGGCTGAAATTGGTCCTTTTTGTTTGTATTCACTCCCGGCGTATCTGTGACTCTTTCTGTTAGATTTTTTCTGAGTCTGGATTTATCTGGGACTCTTTTTTTGCATTCAATTCAACATGTTTTCTGAGATTCTGTTCTTGTGCTTGTTATTAACACCAGATTAACTGGAATTTTTTTTCTGTTTTTTTGCTAATCTTTTCTGAGATTCTATATATTCCTGCTTCTCTGGGACCCTTTTGGTCCTTGTTTTCAGTCCCGGTACACCTACGACTCTTTTGCCTTGCAGTTGCTTTTAGCCATTGTCCAACTGGGACTTCTTTTCTGGTTTCTGTTTTTAGTCCTGGCTGTTATGGTAGTAGTTGGTTCCAGGCCTTTGTGCTGTAGTTGGTTCAAGGCCGAGTTTTTCTGAGATTCTGATCTTGTGCTTGTTTTTGATCCCCATTTGTCTTAATTTTTTTCTGGTGATTGTTTCCAGTCCCGGCCCACCAGAGACTCCTTGTTTGTGGTTGTTGTTATAACCAGCTTAAATGGGGGAATTTTCTGCTTGCATTCACTTCCGGCTAGTCTGAGACTATTTCTGATAGGCTTGTTGTGTGTCTGGATTCTTATTTGGGACTCCAGTTTTGTTGCTTGCCTTCAGTGCCTCTTTTTCTGGTAACCTGTTTCTGAGCTTGTTTTCAATCCCAGCTTATGTGGAATTCTTCCAGCTCGTGGTTTCTGTCCTGGCTTAACTGGCATTTTTTGTTTTCTGCTTGTTTTTTATATCAGTTTGTATGAAAACTCTTTTCTTGCTATTATTCTCGCCTGGTTTTCCCGGTATTCTTTGTGTTGTTCTGAGTCTCTGCTTCGTCTCTGCTCCGGGAATTATTTTCTGATCTTGTTTCTATTCCCGTCTTCTTTGGGACTTTCTCGGTGTTTCTTCCAGTCCTGACAAAACTAAGACTCTTTGGGTTGCAATTGCTTTCAGTCAGGGCCTGATTTTTTTCTGGGTCTTTTATTGATCCCCGTCTCATCTAGTTCTGTTTGTGCAGTGGTTTTTTTGGCGCGGTTTTCTTTTGGATTTTTCTGTTGTATTTTTTTCTTTTCGGTTTTTCTGTTCTTGTGCTTTTTATTATTATCGGTTTATCTGGGATGTATTTCTTTTTTTTAGTTCCGGTGTTTTTGAGAATATTTTCTGTGCTTTTTTCCCGCGCCTTGTCTCTGACACTCCCTGTTTTTTTCAGTCCCGACAAAGCAGAGACTCTTTGCGTTTCAATTGTATTTAGTGATCGTCCAACTAGGAGTTTTTTCTGGTACTTGTTTTCAATCCCTTCTTTTTCGGGGAATCTTTTCATGAAATTGTTTTTTCCCGCTTCTCTATGACTCTCTCTCTCTCTCTCTCTCTCTCTCTCTCTCTCTCTCTCTGCTTGTTTCCGGTCCCGCAATCGATTCTTTGCATTGTAATTGTTTTTAGTCCTTCCCAACTGGCACTTCTTTTCTGGTGCTTATTCTCAATCCCCGCTTATCTGGTAATCTTTATGCTTGGTTGCTTTTATGCCCGATCTTTCAGAGATTCTGCTACTAGCCTTTTTTAATCCCCGTTGGTCTTAAACCATTTTTCCTGGTTTTTGTTTCCAGTCGCGGCTTACCAGTGACTCCCTGTGCTTCTTCTTAGTACTGGCTTTAATTGGGCCTTGTTTTTGCCTGTTTTGAGTCCCGACTTATCTGGGATTCTTCCTGTAAGGTTTAAAATGAGTTTAAATGGGACTCGATTTCTTGGTGCTTGCTTTGAGTGCCGTTTTTTGGGAGTCATTTCTTGAGCTTGTTTACAATCCTAGATTATCTGAGATGCATCCCGCGCATTTTTTATGTCCCCGATTATCGAGCACTCTTTGTTTTCTGCGTGTTTCCTACATCGGTATGTATGGAACCTCTCTTCTTGCTTTTATTCTCTCCTGGCTTTCCAGTTATGCTTTGTAATGTGCTTGTACTGAGTCTTGGCTTAGTCACTGTGTTTCTGGGGATTTTTTCTTTGTTTTTTATTGCCGGACTCTCTGGGAGTCTCTCGGTGTTTGTTCTGGTCCCGATAAAACTAAGACTTTTTAGTTTCAACTGCTTTAGTCTGGGCCCCAACGGTTTTTTGCTGGTTCTTGTTTTCATTCTCGTCTTATATAGTACTGTAAGTGCTGTGGTTGCATCTGGACTAGGTTTTTTGCCGGTTTTGTTTTATGTTTTTAGTCCTCTTTCTTCCTGAGATTCTATTTTTGCGCTTTTTTATCAATCTCGGCTTATCTGGGATTTATTTTTTCTTTTAGGTTCCCGTTCGTTTGGAATTTTTTTCTGAGCTCGTATTTGTTTCTTGGCTTCTCTGTGACTGTCCCTGTCTTTGTTTTCAGTCCCGGCAAACGCTTTGCTTTTAGTCTTGTTTATAGTGGGACTTCCTTTACGGTTCTTATTTTCTTCCACGTTGTATCTGGTACTGTTTGTGCTGTGGTTGCTTTTAGGCTCGGCCTTTCTGGGTCTTTCTTCTGGTGCTTTTTTCAGTCCCGGCTTATCTGAGACTGTTTGTGTTGAGCTTGTTCTGAGTCTCGGCGTATCTTATCCTTGTGCTTTTTTCAGTCCTGACTGTTTGGGGAATCTTTTCATGAGCTTGTTTTTATTGCCAGAACCTCTGGGACTCTCTATTTGCTTGCTTCTAGTCCCAGCAAACCTACGATTTTTTGCGTTGCAATTCCTTATAGCCCTCGCCCGACTGGGATTTTTTTTCTGGTGTTTTTATCAGTCCAGGTTTACCTGGTACTCTTTGTTTTTGGGCTTGTTTTTCAGACCTGTTTTTAGGGGTTTTTTCTGGTGCTTGTTCTTACCCCGTTTTTCTGAGATTCTGTTCATGTTTTCCCGAGCTTCTATTTTTTCCTGGCTTTTCTGATGCTCTATCAGTGCCTGTTTGCTTGTCCGGCAAATCTAAGAATTATGGCGATGCAATTGTTTTTAGTTCTGGTTCAACTGGGAATACGTTTATGGTTCCTGTTAAGTCCCGGCTTATCTGAGACTCCTTGTTTGTTTTTGTTCCTAGTAGAGGATTATATATGACTTTTTATTTGCCTCTTTTTATTGCCAGCTTACCTGGTACTTGTTATGTTGGGCTTGCTTTCAGACTCTCTATTTGGTGCTGGTTTTCAGTCCCAGTTTTTCAGGGGATTTCTTCTTGAGCTTTTTCTTATTCTTGGTTTTTCTGGGGCTCTCTTTGAGCTGTTTTCCAGTCCCGACAAAATGAGGAATACTTACGTGGAATTGTTTTTGGTCTCGGGCCGACTCGGACCTCCTTTTTGTGTTTGGTTTCAATCTCCGCTCATTTGATACTTTTTTGCTGTACTTGGTTTTGAAGCCCGGTTCGTCTGGACTTTTTCTGGTGCTAATCCCGGTTTTTCTGCTCTGCTGTTCCTGTGCTTGTCTTTAATGCCCATTTATCTGGGACTTCTCTTCTAATGTTTGTTTCTGCTGCTCTGAGGCTCGTTTTTGTGCTTGTGCTAGGTACCGTTTTAACTGGGGACTGTTTTTTCCTTCTACTCACTCCTACTTTATCTGGGACTCTTTGTGTTGTGTTTGTGTTTCGTTCCGCCTAACCTGGAATTCTTTTTTGTGCAGTTTTCTTAAGTTTCCAGTCCCTTGATATCTGAGATTCCGTGTTTTGTGGTTATGCTTAGTACCGGTTTAAATGGGGTTCCTTTTTTGGCTTCAAGGACCTTGTTTTGGTGGTTGTTTTCAGTCCCGGCTTATCTGAGTTTTTAAATACTGTATTTGTCTCTATTCTTGGCTTATCTGGAACACTGTTTGCTGCACTTGGATTTATTCCTGATCGTGGATTTTTTGTTCTGGTGCATATTTTCGGGTCCAATTTTTCTGGGACCCTTTCCCTGTGTTTGATTTAGTACTAGTTTTTTTGGGACTTTTTTCTGCTGATTCGACTGATCTTCGGCTCGGCTCCTTGTTTTGTGCTTGTTCTAAGTAACGGCTTATATGGGGCCTTCAACTTTGATTCAATTCCCGTTTATCTGGAACTCATTGTGTTGCGCTTGGTTTTATTCCATGCTTATCAGGGCATTTTCTGGTGCTTTTTTTTCAAGCTTATCTGGGACTCTTTTCTTGAGCTGGCCTAATCCCGGCTTATTTTGGTCTTTTTGTGGAATTTTTTGTGCTTCTTTTGAGTCACAGCCTATCGGTGACTCTTTGTGTTGTGATTGTTGTTGGTCCCGGCGTAAATAGGACTTCTTTTCTGGCGTTTGTTTTTAGTCCCGGTTTATCTGGGTTCTTTCCGTGCTTGTTTTCTATTCTGGCTTACCTTGGATTCTTCATTTTGCGCTGGTACCTAATACTGGCCAATATGGGACCCCTTTTCTTTCTTGTACTTTTATCTGGCTTGCCTGATACTTTTTGTGTGGGGCTTGCTGTGAGCCTCAACTTATATAAGACTCCTTTTTTATTCCTTGCTTTCAGTCCCAGTTTATCTGCGACTCTTTGTGCTGTGTTCGTTTTCAGTTTCGCCCAGACTGGGCTGTTTGTGTTGCTGCTGCTTTTAGGCCTGGCCTTTCTGAGAACTTTTTCTGGTACTTGTTATCAGTCCCTGCTTATCAGGGACTTTTTGTTATGGTTTGGTTAATTTTCTTCAGGGTTTATCGGATTCGTTTGTACTGGTGCTTTTTTAGCCCCGGTTTTTTTAAGAAACTTTTGCTGTGCATGTTTTTAATACTTTTTTCTGCTTCATGTTTTCAGTCCCGGCTGATTTAAGGCTTCTTGTTTTGTGCTTCTACTTAGCACCGGCTTAAACGGCGCCTCTCTTTGTTTTCTATCCATACCTGGCTTATCGGGGTTCCTTTTGGTGTACTTGTTTTTAGTGCCAATTAATTTGCAACTGTTTTCGCTGTGGTTGCTTTTAGTCCCAGCTTATCTGAGACTCTTTTCTTTGGGCTTGTATTTAATCCCGGCTTATCTGAAACAAACAATGTTCTTAATTGCATTCCACATTATTTGGATTACTGTGTATTGTGCTGGTTTTTTATTCGGAGCAACTCTGTAACTTTCTGTGTTGTGCTCGGTATTATTCCGCACTTATCGGGGACATTTGTTCTACTGTTTTTTCATTTCTGATTTTTATGGGACGCTTTTCTTGTGCTTGATTTCAGACCCCGCTGATTGGAGGCTCCTTGTTTTGTGCTTAATCTTATTACCGACCTAATGGGGTCTCTCTTTTTGGCTTCTATTCTCTCCCCCTTATATGGGACTCTTTGCTTTCTGGTTGTTTTTACTCTGCCTCTTTCCACTGTGATTGCTTAGGGTTCCGTTCTTTCGGGGATTGTTTTGGTGATTGTTATCTTTGGGGTTATCTGGGACGCTTTCCGTGTGCTTGCAATTCATTGCGGCTTATATTGTGTCTTTCTCTGTGCTTGTTTTCAGTCAACTTATCTGCTCATCTTTTCATGAGCCTGTATTTAACCCCGGTTTATCTGGGTGTTTTTGCGCTTGTTTTCACGCACGACTTATTGGGTTGTGATTGTTATTAGTCCAGCGTTATTAGGAGTTCTTGTCTGGTGTTTGTATTTGGTCCTCATTTATCTCGGACCAGTTTTTATTCAGTCCCGGTTTTTTGGTACTCTTTTACTGAGCTTGTTTTTATCCCTGATTATCTGGGACTCCTTGTTTTGTGATTCTTCTTGGTACCAGCCTAATCGCCTCTCTTTTTTGCTTGTACTCTCCCGGTTTATCCTGGAATATTCGTTGTGTCTGGGCTTGTTCTGAGTCTCGGCTCAGTTGGGACTCCTTTTTTGGTTCCTGACTTCAGTTGTGGATTGTAATTTTTTCCACTGCAGTTGCTTTTAGGTCGAACCTCTTGCTGTCAGTCTCTGCTTATTCGAGGTGCTTGCTGTCACTCTCTGCTTATTCGAGTCTTTTGTCAACTATTTGTCTTCAGTCATCTATTTATTTAGGGCTTATCGGGCGTATTTGTTCTCGTGCTTTTTTAGCCGCGGTATTTCTGAGAACCTCTTTTCTGTGCATTTTCTTATTTTCTTGTGCTTGTTTTCACTCCAGGCATATACGGGGCTGCTTGTTTTGTGCTTCTTCTCGGCACCGGCTTAAATGGGACCTTTTTAGGCTTGTTTTGACTGCCGTCTTATCTGTTGGGCTCCTTTTGAGTCTCGGCTTTTCTGGAACCTTTTTCTTTTGCTTGTTTTCATTCAGGTTTAATTGGAAATCTTTGTCTCTGTCTGTATTTGATCCCGGCTTATTTGGGACTTTTGCCAGTCTAGTTTTATCTCATCTCGGCTCTTTGAGTTGTGATTGTTTTTTTTCCTGTTTAAATAGGACATCTTTCTTAGTGCTTGCTTTTGGTCCCGGTTTATCTGGAACTATTTGCTTTCATTACCTGTATTTAACTGACTCTCTTCCTGAGCTCTTGAAAATGCCGGTTTTTCTGGGAAACTTTCCGTCCTTGTTTTTCGTCCTGACAAACCTAACACCCTTTGCGTTGCAATTGTTTTCAGGCAAGACCTAGTTGATACATTTTTCTTGTGCTTGTTTCCAATCCGGTCTTATCTGTCACTCTTTGCATTGTTGTTGATTTTTAGGCCGGCTTGTCAGTTTTTTTCTGAGGCTTTTTTCCTGATTTTTTAGCGCGGCTTATTCGAAACTCCTTAGTACGTCTTAAATTAGGCATATTTTTTGCTTGTATTCAATCCCGGCTCATCTGAGACTCTTCGAGTTGGGCTTGTTCTGAGTCTTGGTTTTTCTGGGACTAAGTTTCTGGGGCTTGTTTAGGCTTATTTAGGAGTCTTTTCTTGTGCTTCTAAATAAACCCGGCCTATCAGCGTTTCCTGGGATTCTTTCTGTGCTTGTTTTTAATCCCGTCCCGTCGGAGGCTCTTTGTGTTGCAATTGTCTTAAGTCCCGGCGTAAATGGGACTTCTTTTGCTGGAGCTTGTCTTTGTTCACGGTTTATCTGAGACTATTTGTTTTAAGTCCCAATTCTTTTGGGACTACTTTACTGAGCTTGTTGGTAACATTTAATCTCGGCTTCTCTGAGTCTTTTTTCATGCTTGTTTCCAGTTTCTTGTTATCTGATATTCCCTGTTTTGTGCTTTTGAATAGTACCATCTTAAATGAGGTTTCTTTTTTGCTTGTCTTCACAATCACTGTATCTGATACTTTGTGTTGGAATTGTGCTGAGTCTCAATTTTTCTGGGACTCCTTTTTGGTGCTTGTCCCGGCTTTTCCTGTGCTTGTTTTAATACAGGCTTATGTGCCTTATCTGGTACAGTTTCTGTGGGTGTTTTCAGTCCCACCTCATCTGGGTCTAATTGCAATGCACTTCCCCTGAGTGCCAGGTTATTGCAAACTCTCTGTGTTGCGCTTGGGTTTTTCACAACATTTTCGTGGTGGTTGATTTTCGGTCCTTGTGTTTCTGAAAAAAATTTTCTTTGCTTACTTCTAAAACTTATTTCTGGTGCTCATTTTCAGTCCCGGCGTATGAAGGACTCCTGTTTCTGTGCCTGTTGTCAGTACCAGCCTAATTGATGCCTCTTTTTTCTTTTGTTCACTCTCGGCCGATCTGGGTCTCTGTCTTAGGCTTGTTCTGTTTCTTAATTTTTTCTGGAGTTTTTTGGTACGTTTTTAGTTAGGTTTATTTGCGGACTCATTTCCTATCAATGTTTTTAATCCCGACTTATCTGGGTTTTTCTATATGCTTGTTTTCAGTCCTGACTTATCTGGAGCACCTTGTTTTGTGATAGTTGTAAGTCGAAGCCAATCTTCGACTGTTTCTGTTGCGCTTGTTTTTTTCCCGGCTTACCGGGGACTTTTGTTCAGGTGCTTTTTTCAATTCTGATTTTCTGGAACTTTTGTGTTTTTAATTTTGGCTTTTATTTTAGTTCTGGTTTTCTGAAATTTTTTCCTGTGATTGATTTAAATCCCGTCTTATCTGAGACTTCTTTTGCGGTGCTTGTTCCAACCCTGGCTGATCTGGGACTCCTTGATCTGCCCGCCAACATAGAGCATGTTTTGGCCTATATTCACACCAGGTCCATTGCGCTTGTTTTTATTCCCGTTTTATTCGGATGGATTGTTTTTTGTCCGTTCTTAGTACTGAATTAATTAGCCTCTTTCTTTTTGCTTGTATTCTCTCCCGGCTTATCTGGCACTCTTTGTGCTGTGCTTTTTTCGGACCCGGCCTAATTGGCACTGTTTGTGCTCAACATTTATTCTTATTTTATCTAGGACATTTGTTCTGCTGCTTGTTTTCAAACCCGAATTTTCTGAAAATCTTTTTGTTCTTGTTTTTAATCCTATCTTATCTGAGACTTCTTGCCTTGTGCTTGCTTTCAATCCAGGTTTTTTGGGTGGAATTTTCTGGCGCTGTTTTTAATTTGCGGCTTATCCGGGACTCCTTGTTTTTTGCTTCTTTTGAGTACCAGCCTAAATAGGGCCTCATTTTGCTTATATTCACTCTCGGCTTGTCTAGAATTTTCAATGATGTGATAATTCTGAGTCTCGGTTTTTCTGAAAAATTTTTGTGCTTGCTTTCAGTCTCAGCTTATCTGAGGCTCTTTGTACTGTGCCAGTTATTAGCCCCGGCTTATCTGGGACCCTTTGTATGCTGCTTGTATATTCTCCCGGCTTATCTGATACTCTTCTTTGTGTTGGGTTTGTACTGAGTCTCGGCTTTCCAGGGACTCCTTTTTTGGTGCTTGTTTTCAGTCGCGGCTTGTCTGGAACTCCTTGTGTTGACCTTTTTTAATCGCGGTTCATCTTCGACGGTTTCTTTTCGGCCCAATTTTTCTGGTTTTTTTCTGGTGCTTGTTTTCAGTCCATGCTCTTATCGGACTCGTTGATCTATGATGATGTTGATTTTTTAGTACTGGCTTTTATGTGACCTTTATTTTTGCTAGTATTTAATTTTGGGACTCTTTGTGTTTAGCTTGCTTTAAGTCTCGTAAAATCTGGAACTCTTTTTTTGGTGCTTGTTTTCGAATCCGGCTGATCTGGGTTTCATTTTTTTGGTGATTGTTTTCAGTCGCGCGTTATCTGGGACTCTTTGAGCTGTGCTTGTTTCTAGTCTTCGCTTACCTGAGTCTTCTTTTAAGTGGTTGTTTATAGACCCAATTTATCCGGCTACTCAGGGACCCTTTTCTTGTGCTTGTTTTTCCTGTGATCTTATCTGACAATTGTTTTTTATTCCTGTTTTTCATTCCTATTTATTGGGTACTCTTTTACTCTGCTTGCGTTTACTGCCAATTTTTCGAGGATTTTTTGTGCTCGTTTTCAGTATCAACTTTTATGGCACTTCTTACTGTACTTTTTGTTAGTCCTGGCTTATCTGGGACGTCTTTCTTGGTATTTGTTATCACTTAGAGTTTTTTGGGAATATTTTCTTCTGCTTGTGTTCAATCCCGGCTAATCTGAAACCTTGTGTTTCCACTTTTTTGAGATCCACACTTCGGTTTTGTTGGTGTGCTGGCTTGCCTGAATATGTTTTATAGCGAGATATCAATTAAGCTCTTTCAGTGGTTTTCACTCTTTTTAGAATGGACTGGAATACTTTCTTGGCATCGATGCTTTTGCCTTATATACTTCTTTGTTATCAAACAAAGGTATTTTTCTATGGTTCTCTTTAAGTATACGAAGACGATGAATGTTTCCTATTAGTCATAAATTGACCATAACTGATTCATACTAAAAACAGAAAGGTTATTTATGGATCTTGGTAATCTGAAAAAGATCAAATATAAACATACATAATCACAGAAAGGTCGTATATATGAATCATTGCAAAAAATTTTGCGTATCATATGGAATAATAATTGATCTTTTTATGATTACCAGGAATGCTCGTCTTGGGTATATGTCGAGAAAGCTGCACAAATTAAATTAAAAAATAATCACCAAGATGTGAAAATCAAAAGTCATTTTCAAAGGACTTGCTTAGGGACAGTACCGCTGATTGACTTTAGTTAGCAGTAAATCAATAGCACCTGACCACTCCAATACCTGACACAGATTGCATGCTCATATTCTTTTTTTCTTGCAATGAATGAAGTTTTTTGCTTTTGTTGATAAATGAATTTGATTTTGCGTTCTTTTCCCAATACTTTGTTTCATTTCGTCGTAAAAAACTTCTATTTAACCATTGATATTCTTTGAAGTCCATTCTTCTGATTAACTCTTGTTCATTTTGTCTTTCGTTTGTCCCTCCTCCTAATCTCATCATCACTTCCTCTAATATGTTTTTACAATCTCACATTGGCGCACAAACTAAAACGTGAAATTGAGGTCGGTTTTGGATTTTTCTTGATACTTTTTAAACGACAAGTTGAAGTGAAAGTTCTTGACACCCCATTAACTTATTCATTGAACAAATAATTTCTATGCATCGAAAAGATAAATTTCTATCCTGGCCATTTTGTCTATGTAATTTGCCGTTGTTTGGCAAAACTTTTGATAAAAATTTTTTGCATAAAGCAAAAACGTATTGAAACTGAAAGGCCACTTGTTCGTTGACAACAATGCAGCCGTATATTTAGTTTGAAAACCGGAAAGATGGCATTTTTGGACCTCTATATTTTTTGGTAAGGTTAGTGGTCTTTTGAAAAAAAAATTTAAAGTTGGTTTATTGGTTGTCAATTTGTTTTCATTCTATTTTAATAACCAAAATTGGTCTCATAGTTGTGTACCCTTTCTTAAGACGTGTGTCCGTTGTAAGCCTCTATCAAAGTTTATATAACAAAATCTAAACTACTTCTGTGCAGGCAGTGTCTGCGCTTAAATTAGCAGGCAATTATAACGAGTTTGTGGATCAGCAGGTTTGGAACATTATCTACCACCGCATATTCGGACGCCTCCTTGTTGATATTGTCATATCTCATCATTTGATAATTAGTTTTCTAATTTTTACAAAATATGAGCAAACATTTGGAAATAACAGCTGATTTTTTTGCAGATCAAACTAAATTTTTTCGAGGACTTCAGAAAGATCAGCTAAAAATTTAAAATTCAAAATAACAACCTTGACCGTCTTTTTGAAAATAGATTGTTACAAAAGTAAATCATTGCAGTAACTGACAACGCGACACGTGAAAAAAACTAATTAATTGTCCAAAGAAAAGCCAAGATTAACCAAATTGCATCAAAGGTTAACCTTCACAACGCAAGTTTTCATTTTCAATCAATTTCATATTTTCATCCCTCTTAACTTTTTCTGCATGTATAAATTCACTGAGTTGTTAAAGACCACGTGAACAGAATTTACCTGGACTTGAGTGAATATTTAAAATCTCAATGCACTATATTACATGTATAAAGCTTCAAATGAACGTGCATACATAATTTAAGAGCTTTTGAATGACCGAGTGATAGATTCAATGCTTTTTACATTTTCTACTGTTTTGACAAGCACTGAAAGTTTTTCATGCAAGAATTTGTTGAAAATTTAAATTGAAAATTTAAATTGAGTTTATTTATGTTATTAATCACTATTCTTGACACGGTTTTTTCTGTTACACACATTTTTATCATAAACATTGCCTGAACAGTTTTCTGTTTGATTTACTCTAATATTAATCTATTTTTGTTATTTACACCATTTTTAGTCGTTCGAGTAACACAAAAAGATCTCAGAGAGAAAGATCTCAGCGAAGAAGTGAAATAAATTTTCTCTGAAAACGAAAAAAAACCTGTCAGAGCTGATCAGTATCAGAATTAATATAAATCTATAAAAGTGTCTGCAAATTACGTTGATACCTGGATATTTCGCAACTGGCGGTGACGCTCAGAAACTAACTGCGTCTCCGTCAGTTTCAAACGGCGAAAAAGAAGTCAGTAACGCTGATGTTCATTATAATCAGAAATCCTTGAAAATTATACAATCCGATTTGACCGAGGTCAAGAAACTCGAATTTACAAAAATTTATTGCCAAATTGGAGAGAATTGAAAGTCAGTCGTGATAGGGAGATCCCAGGTTTAGGTGCGCGACCCTAGACCGCTCTGATCAGATCATTGTGGCGTGGTGCGACCCAAAATGCATGGTCTGGGAAAGGCTTGAGTTGCGCGATGATCCGGACAATGGTCGCACTATGGTCAGATCAGAGGGCAAAGTCGCACTATAGTCTGATCATAGGTCGCACAAAAGTCTGGACAATGGTCGCACTACGGTCTGATCAGAGGGCAAAGTCGCACTATATGTTTTAACGAATTTAGTTTCGATTCATTCAAATTTTGTCTGCAATAATCGTTTTGTCAATGTTTTCAGCAAATGCGGTTTTCAAATCGTGATGTCATCTCAATTATGGTCAATTATGTCAGGTAAAAAAAGCATGTGAGCCTGGTGGCGTAAAAAACCATGCGGACTAAGATGGAAGCCGAAACAGAATAGATGCAATGGATTGTTTCTCTTTATGCCCCAGTTTAACGGGTGCTCATAATTTGCACCCCTGGAAACAGAAGAATTTGCACCCCAAGGTCTTTGTCATGTAATGCCAATGTTTTGTCGCACGACGGTCGCCCAAAATTTGATCGCTAGAAAGTCGCAGAAATTTTTGGGTCGCTAGAAAGTCGCACAAAGTTTCTGAGTCGCACTATGGTCGCACCAATTCTTGGGTTGCACGATGGTCTGATCAGAGGGCAATGTCTGGGCAATGATCTGATCAGAGCGGTCTAGGGTCGCGCACCTAAACCTGGGATATCACAGAGGTCACAAGGGTCGCAACAAAAAGCCAGTGTCACTTTATTTTATATAGGAAAATTTAATTGCTGACTTGGTAACAAAAATTCTGAGTAGGCATTTTGTTAATTGGCGTGAGGGGAGTGGAAGGAAGGGATGGGTGACAAGCAGGCGGACTGGAAGATAGGCTGGTTCATCTGGTCAGGGGCGAAAGAGGGTGACCTAAAAGTGATCAGAGATATGGTGGACGAGGGGGCGGATGTGAACTATAAATACAATGGAACTACTCCACTTCACCAGGTGAGAGAATCTGTCTCACAAATTTTGGTACACTTTTTTGATTGGCAGGCAGTATTTTCATTAAGCAACTTCTTGACCATACTCAGGCTGACGTCTCTGACCCAAAAAATTGACCAACATGAAATCTTTTAATTATTGAATCCTATTTAACGCCATATCAAGGAAATAGAACAATAAACCTAAGTAGAAAAGGCCAAAACTGAAACGAGAGTACCCGGACCGAGGTGTCAACGCTAAAAAACGCAAAATTAAGTAAGATTGGCGTTGAATGCGTTGAATTGATGTAAGATCTACGCCTGAGCGTAGATTTTACATAAATTCAACGCATTCAACGCTAATCTTACATAATTTTGAGGTTGAATTTTGGCGTAGATCTTACATATTTAGCGTTGAATTTTAGCGGAGATCTTACATAAATTCAACGCATTCAACGCTAATTCTACATAATTTTGCGTTGAATTTTGGCGTAGATCTTACATATTTAGCGTTGAAGTCAGCGCTGATCTTACATAAATTCAACGCATTCAACGCGAATCTTACATATTTGTGCGTTGAATTTTGGCGTAGATCTTACATTTTAAGCGTTGAATTTTAGCGTTGATCTTACATAAATTCAACGCATTCAACGCTAATCTTACATAATTTTGCGTTGAATTTTGGCGTAGATCTTACATTTTTAGCGTTGAATTTTAGCGTTGATCATACATAAAGTCAACGCATTCATTGCTAATCTTACATAATTTTGCGTTAAATTTTGTCGTAGATCTTACATATTTAGCGTTGAATTTAGCGCTGATCTTACATAAATTCAACGCATTCAACGCTAATCTTACATAATTGTGCGTTGAATTTTGGCGTAGATCTTACATATTTAGCGTTGAATTTTAGCGTTGATCTTAAATAAATTCAACGCTTTCCTCGCTAATCTTACATAATCTTGCGTTAAATTTTGTCGTAGATCCTACATATTTAGAGTTGAATTTGGCGTAGATCTTAGATATTTAGCGTTGAATTTAGCGTTGATCTTACATTTTTTCAACGCATTCAACGGTAAACTTACATAATTTTGAGTTGAATCTTGGCGTAGATCTTACATATTTTTCGTTGAATTTTAGCGTTGATCTTTTATAATATCAACGCATTCAACGCTAATCGTACATTGTTTTGCGTTAAATTTTGGCGTAGATCTTATATATTTAGCGTTCAATTTTAGCGTTGATCTTATAAACTCAACCATTCAACGTTAATCTTACGTAATTTTGCGTTGAATTTTGGCGTAGATCTTACATATTAAGCGTTGAATTTTAGCGTTGATCTTGCATAAAGCCAACGCATTCAACGCTAATCTTATATTATTTTGCGTTGAATTTTGGTGTACATCTTACATATTTTGCGTTGAATTTTAGCGTAGATCTTAATTATTTAGCGTTGAATTTTAGCGCAGATCTTACATATTTAGCGTTGGGTTTAGCGTTTGTTGATCTTACATAAATTCAACGCATTCAACGCTAATCTTACATAATTTTGCGTTGAATTTTGGCGTAGATCTTACATATTAAGCGTTGAATTATAGCCTTGATCTTGCATAAATTCAACGCATTCAACGCTAATCTTACATTATTTTGCGTTGAATTTTGGCGTAGATCTTACATATTTAGCAATGAATTTTAGCGTTGATATTACATAAACTCAACGCATTCATCGCTAATCCTACATAATTTTGCGTTAAATTTTGTCGTAGATCTTACATAATTAGCGTTGAATTTAGCATATATCTTACATTTTTAGCGTAGATCTTACATATTTAGCATTGAATATAGCTTTGATCTTACATAATTTCAACGCATTCAACGCTAAACTTACATAATTTTGCGTTGAATTTTGGCGTAGATCTTACATATTTTGCGTTGAATTTTAGCGTAGATCTTACATATTTAGCGTTGAATTTTAGCGCAGATCTTATATATTTAGCGTTGAATTTAGCGTTGATCTTACATCAATTCAACGCATTCAACGCTAATCTTAGATAATTTTCATAATTTTGCGTTGAATTTTGGCGTAGATCTTACTTATTAAGCGTTGAATTTTAGCGTTGATCTTGCATAAATTCAGCGCATTCAGCGCTAAACTTACATTAATTTGCGTTGAATTTTGGCGTAGATCTTACATATTTAGCGTTGAATTTAGCGCTGATCTTACATAAATTCAACGCATTCAACGCTAATCTTACATTGTTTTGCGTTAAATTTTGGCGTAGATCTTATATATTTAGCGTTCAATTTTAGCGTTGATCTTATAAACTCAACCATTCAACGTTAATCTTACCTAATTTTGCGTTGAATTTTGGCGTAGATCTTACATATTACGCGTTGAATTTTAGCGTTGATCTTGCATAAAGCCAACGCATTCAACGCTAATCTTATATTATTTTGCGTTGAATTTTGGTGTACATCTTACATTTTTTGCGTTGAATTTTAGCGTAGATCTTAATTATTTAGCGTTGAATTTTAGCGCAGATCTTACATATTTAGCGTTGGGTTTAGCGTTTGTTGATCTTACATAAATTCAACGCATTCAACGCTAATCTTACATAATTTTGCGTTGAATTTTGGCTTAGACCTTGCATATTTAGCGTTGAATTTAGCGCTGATCTTACATAAATTCAACGCATTCAACGCTAATCTTACATAATTGTGCGTTGAATTTTGGCGTAGATCTTACATATTAAGCGTTGAATTTTAGCGTTGATCTTGCATAAATTCAACGCATTCAACGCTAATCTTACATTATTTTGCGTTGAATTTTAGCGTAGATCTTAATTATTTAGCGTTGAATTTTAGCGCAGATCTTACATATTTAGCGTTGGGTTTAGCGTTTGTTGATCTTACATAAATTCAACGCATTCAACGCTAATCTTACATAATTTTGCGTTGAATTTTGGCGTAGATCTTACATATTTAGCGTTGAATTTAGCGCTGATCTTACATAAATTCAACGCATTCAACGCTAATCATACATAATTGTGCGTTGAATTTTGGCGTAGATCTTACATATTAAGCGTTGAATTTTAGCGTTGATCTTGCATAAACTCAACGCATTCATCGCTAATCCTACATAATTTTGCGTTAAATTTTGTCGTAGATCTTACATATTTAGCGTTGAATTTAGCGTAGATCTTACATTTTTAGCGTAGATCTTACATATTTAGCATTGAATATAGCTTTGATCTTACATAATTTCAACGCATTCAACGCTAAACTTACATAATTTTGGGTTGAATTTTGGCGTAGATCTTACATATTTTGCGTTGAATTTTAGCGTAGATCTTACATATTTAGCGTTGAATTTTAGCGCAGATCTTATATATTTAGCGTTGAATTTAGCGTTGATCTTACATCAATTCAACGCTTTCAACGCTAATCTTAGATAATTTTCATAATTTTGCGTTGAATTTTGGCGTAGATCTTACTTATTAAGCGTTGAATTTTAGCGTTGATCTTGCATAAATTCAACGCATTCAGCGCTAATCTTACATTAATTTGCGTTGAACTTTGTCGTAGATCTTACATATTTAGCGTTGAATCTTAGCGTTGATCTTACATAAATTCAACGCATTCATCGCTAATCTTACATAATTTTGCGTTATATTTTGGCGTAGATCTTAAATATTTAGCGTTGAATTTTAGCGCAGATCTTATATATTTAGCGTTGAATTTAGCGTTGATCTTACATCAATTCAACGCATTCAACGCTAATCTTAGATAATTTTCATATTTTTGCGTTGAATTTTGGCGTAGATCTTACTTATTAAGCGTTGAATTTTAGCGTTGATCTTGCATAAATTCAACGCATTCAGCGCTAATCTTACATTAATTTGCGTTGAATTTTGGCGTAGATCTTACATATTTAGCGTTGAATCTTAGCGTTGATCTTACATAAATTCAACGCATTCATCGCTAATCTTACATAATTTTGCGTTATATTTTGGCGTAGATCTTACATATTTAGCGTTGAATTTTAGCGCAGATCTTACATATTTAGCGTTGGGTTTAGCGTTTGTTGATCTTACATAAATTCAACGCATTCAACGCTAATCTTACATAATTTTGCGTTGAATTTTGGCGTAGACCTTACATATTTAGCGTTGAATTTAGCGCTGATCTTACATAAATTCAACGCATTCAACGCTAATCTTACATAATTGTGCGTTGAATTTTGGCGTAGATCTTACATTTTTTGCGTTGAATTTTAGCATAGATCTTAATTATTTAGCTTTGAATTTTAGCGCAGATCTTACATATTTAGCGTTGGGTTTAGCGTTTGTTGATCTTACATAAATTCAACGCATTCAACGCTAATCTTACATAATTTTGCGTTGAATTTTGGCGTAGACCTTACATATTTAGCGTTGAATTTAGCGCTGATCTTACATAAATTCAACGCATTCAACGCTAATCTTACATAATTGTGCGTTGAATTTTGGCGTAGATCTTACATATTAAGCGTTGAATTTTAGCGTTGATCTTGCATAAATTCAACGCATTCAACGCTAATCTTACATTATTTTGCGTTGAATTTTAGCGTAGATCTTAATTATTTAGCGTTGAATTTTAGCGCAGATCTTACATATTTAGCGTTGGGTTTAGCGTTTGTTGATCTTACATAAACTCAACGCATTCAACGCTAATCTTACATAATTTTGCGTTGAATTTTGGCGTAGATCTTACATATTAAGCATTGAATTTTAGCGTTGATCTTGTATAAACTCAACGCATTCATCGCTAATCCTACATAATTTTGCGTTAAATTTTGTCGTAGATCTTACATAATTAGCGTTGAATTTAGCGTAGATCTTACATTTTTAGCGTAGATCTTACATATTTAGCATTGAATATAGCTTTGATCTTACATAATTTCAACGCATTCAACGCTAAACTTACATAATTTTGCGTTGAATTTTGGCGTAGATCTTACATATTTTGCGTTGAATTTTAGCGTAGATCTTACATATTTAGCGTTGAATTTTAGCGCAGATCTTATATATTTAGCGTTGAATTTAGCGTTGATCTTACATCAATTCAACGCATTCAACGCTAATCTTAGATAATTTTCATAATTTTGCGTTGAATTTTGGCGTAGATCTTACTTATTAAGCGTTGAATTTTAGCGTTGATCTTGCATAAATTCAACGCATTCAGCGCTAATCTTACATTAATTTGCGTTGAAGTTTGGCGTAGATCTTACATATTTAGCGTTGAATCTTAGCGTTGATCTTACATAAATTCAACGCATTCATCGCTAATCTTACATAATTTTGCGTTATATTTTGGCGTAGATCTTACATATTTAGCGTTGAATTTTAGCGTTGATCTTTTATAATATCAACGCATTCAACGCTATACTTACATAATTTTGCGTTGAGTTTTGGCGTAGATCTTACATATTTAGCGTTGAATTTTAGCGTTGATCTTACATAAACTCAACGCATTCAACGCTAATCTTACGTAATTTTGCGTTGAATTTTGGCGTAGATCTTACATATTAAGCGTTGAATTTTAGCGTTGATCTTGCATAAATTCAACGCATTCAACGCTAATCTTACATTATTTATGTTGAACTTTGTCGTAGATCTTACAAAATTTGCGTTGAATTTAGCGTAGATCTTACATTTTTTAGCGTAGATCTTACATATTTAGCATTGAATATAGCGTTGATCTTACATAATTTCAACGCATTCAACGCTAAACTTACATTATTTTGCGTTGAAGTTTGGCGTAGATCTTAAATATTTAGCGTTTAAATTTAGCGTTGATCTTACATAAATTCAACGCATTCACCGCTAATCTTACGTAATTTTACGTTGAATTTTGGCGTAGATCTTACATATTTAGCGTTGAATTTTAGCGTTGATATTACCTAAATTCAACGCATTCATCACTAATCCTACATAATTGTGCGTTGAATTTTGGCGTAGATCTTACATATTTTGCGTTGAATTTTAGCGTAGATCTTACATATTTAGCGTTGAACTGTAGCGCAGATCTTATATATTTAGCGTTGAATTTAGCGTTGATCTTACATAAATTCAACGCATTCACCGCTAATCTTACGTAATTTTACGTTGAATTTTGGCGTAGATCTTACATATTTAGCGTTGAATTTTAGCGTTGATATTACCTAAATTCAACGCATTCATCACTAATCCTACATAATTGTGCGTTGAATTTTGTTGTAGATCTTACATAATTTGCGTTGAATTTAGCTTAGATCTTACATTTTTTTGCGTAGATCTTACATATTTAGCATTGAATATAGCGTTGATCTTACATAATTTCAACGCATTCAACGCTAAACTTACATAATTTTGCGTTGAATTTTGGCGTAGATCTTACATATTTTGCGTTGAATTTTAGCGTAGATCTTACATATTTAGCGTTGAATTTTAGCGTAGATCTTACATATTTAGCATTGAATATAGCGTTGATCTTACATAATTTTCAAACGCATTCAACGCTAAACTTACATAATTTTGCGTTGAATTTTGGCGTAGATCTTACATATTTTGCGTTGAATTTTAGCGTAGATCTTACTTATTTAGCGTTGAATTTTAGCGCAGATCATATATATTTAGCATTGAATATAGCGTTGATCTTACATAATTTCAACGCATTCAACGCTAAACTTACATAATTTTGCGTTGAATTTTGGCGTAGATCTTACATATTTTGCGTTGAATTTTAGCGTAGATCTTACATATTTAGCGTTGAGTTTTAGCGCAGATCTTACATATTTAGCGTTGAATTTAGCGCTGATCTTACATAAATTCAACGCATTCACTGCTAATCTTACATAATTGTGCGTTGAGTTTTGGCGTAGATCTTACATATTAAGCGTTGAATTTTAGCGTTGATCTTGCCTAAATTCAACGCATCAACGCTAATCTTACTTTATTTTGCGTTCAATTTTGGCGTAGATCTTACATATTTAGCGTTGAATTTTAGCGTTGATCTTACATAAATTCAACGCATTCATCGCTAATATTACATAATTTTGCGTTAAATTTTGTCGCAGATCTTACATATTTAGCGATGAATTTAGCGTAGATCTTACGTTTTTTAGCGTAGATCTTACATAATTAGCATTGAATTTTAGCGTTGATCTTACATAATTTTCAAAGCATTCAACGCTAAAACTTACATAATTTTGCGTTGAATTTTGGCGTAGATCTTACATATTTAGCGTTGAATTTTAGCGTTGATCTTTTATAATATCAACGCTTTCAACGCTAATCTTACATTATTTTGCGTTGAATTTTGGCGTAGATCTTACATATTTAGCGTTGAATTTTAGCGTTGATCATACATAAATTCAACGCATTCATCGCTAATCTTACATAATTTTGCGTTAAAATTTGTCGTAGATCATACATATTTAGCAATGAATTTAGCGTAGATCTTGCATTTTTAGCGTAGATCTTACATATTTAGCATTGAATTTAGCGTTGATCTTATATAACTTCAACGCATTCAACGCTAAAATTACATAATTTTGCGTTGAATTTTGGCGTAGATCTTACATATTTAGCATTGAATTTTAGCGTTGATCTTTTATAATATCAACGCATTCAACGCTATACTTACATAAGTTTGCGTTGAATTTTGGCGTAGATCTTACATATTTAGCGTTGAGTTTAGCGCTGATCTTACATAAATTCAACGCATTCAACGCTAATCTTACATAATTGTGCGTTGAATTTTGGCATAGATCTTACATATTAAGCTTTGAATTTTAGCGTTGATCTTGCATTAAATCAACGCATTCAACGCTAATCTTACATTATTTTGCGTTGAATTTTGGCGTAGAGCTTACATTTTTAGCGTTGATTTTTCGCGTTGATCATACATAAATTCAACGCATTCATCACTAATCCTACATAATTGTGCGTTGAATTTTGGCGTAGATCTTACATATTTTGCGTTGAATTTTAGCGTGGATCTTACATATTTAGCGTTGAACTCTAGCGCAGATCTTATATATTTTAGCGTTGAATTTAGCGTTGATCTTACATAAATTCAACGCATTCAACGCTAATCTTACATAATTTTGCGTTGAATTTTGGCGTAGATCTTACATATTTAGCATTGAATTTTAGCGTTGATCTTTTATAATATCAACGCATTCAACGCTATACTTACATAAGTTTTGCGTTGAATTTTGGCGTAGATCTTACATATTTAGCGTTGAATTTTAGCGTTGATCATACATAAATTCAACGCATTCATCGCTAATCTTACATAATTTTGCGTTAAAATTTGTCGTAGATCATACATATTTAGCAATGAATTTAGCGTAGATCTTGCATTTTTTAGCGTAGATCTTACATATTTAGCATTGAATTTAGCGTTGATCTTATATAACTTCAACGCATTCAACGCTAAAATTACATAATTTTGCGTTGAATTTTGGCGTAGATCTTACATATTTAGCATTGAATTTTAGCGTTGATCTTTTATAATATCAACGCATTCAACGCTATACTTACATAAGTTTGCGTTGAATTTTGGCGTAGATCTTACATATTTAGCGTTGAGTTTAGCGCTGATCTTACATAAATTCAACGCATTCAACGCTAATCTTACATAATTGTGCGTTGAATTTTGGCATAGATCTTACATATTAAGCGTTGAATTTTAGCGTTGATCTTGCATTAAATCAACGCATTCAACGCTAATCTTACATTATTTTGCGTTGAATTTTGGCGTAGAGCTTACATTTTTAGCGTTGATTTTTTCGCGTTGATCATACATAAATTCAACGCATTCATCACTAATCCTACATAATTGTGCGTTGAATTTTGGCGTAGATCTTACATATTTTGCGTTGAATTTTAGCGTGGATCTTACATATTTAGCGTTGAACTCTAGCGCAGATCTTATATATTTAGCGTTGAATTTAGCGTTGATCTTACATAAATTCAACGCATTCAACGCTAATCTTACATAATTTTGCGTTGAATTTTGGCGTAGATCTTACATATTTAGCATTGAATTTTAGCGTTGATCTTTTATAATATCAACGCATTCAACGCTATACTTACATAAGTTTGCGTTGAATTTTGGCGTAGATCTTACATATTTAGCGTTGAATTTAGCGCTGATCTTACATAAATTCAACGCATTCACTGCTAATCTTACATAATTGTGCGTTGAGTTTTTGGCGTAGATCTTACATATTAAGCGTTGAATTTTTAGCGTTGATCTTGCCTAAATTCAACGCATCAACGCTAATCTTACTTTATTTTGCGTTCAATTTTGGCGTAGATCTTACATATTTAGCGTTGAATTTTAGCGTTGATCTTACATAAATTCAACGCATTCATCGCTAATATTACATAATTTTGCGTTAAATTTTGTCGCAGATCTTACATATTTAGCGATGAATTTAGCGTAGATCTTACGTTTTTTTAGCGTAGATCTTACATAATTAGCATTGAATTTAGCGTTGATCTTACATAATTTCAAAGCATTCAACGCTAAACTTACATAATTTTGCG